>NW_017804220.1:1328906-1339380 GCF_001625305.1 Branchiostoma belcheri
GATATTGGATACCGATTCGTGTGATTCCTATAAACATTTCACCTAACTACGAACTAGTTGGAAGAATTATAGCTGCATGGATGCCTGTATATGATTTTAACAAACACTGAAAATCTGACGCAAAAACTGGCAGATATTTTGCTCTTCTCTGTTGGAACAACGCAAGCGGGAGGTCAATGACCTGCGCCCCGCGAGTACTGTAAACAACGGTACGTAATGTGTATTGTCGGCGCACGCGCGCGCGCCACGGTATCAACAATTTTCCACAATCTTCACCGACTAGTATTATATATTCTGTTATCGATTTCTGAAGAATCACCAAAATTGTAGAGTGTAACGCTATCTCCTAGAAAGTCCCTTACTAGTATTTGAAGCGATCGTTACCGCCATGTTGTTCACTTTATATGACATACAATGCAGAGAGTAATGGAAACGTGTCCAGATAGCTCGGAAAATATTGGTAACGCGCAGGGCTGCAAGTCCAGACATTACGAGTTCGAATACTGGATATTTTTAATTATCCTTTTTACAATTTTTAACAATTTTAACATTTTTAACAATTTCAACAATTTTAACCATTTTAACCATTTTACATTTTAACAATTTCAACATTTAATTTTAACATTTTCGTTTTAATATCCATTGCTTTGCTTTTAACATTCCAAAACTGATTGTTCTTACTCAAGAATTTCAATAACTTCGAATGTTAGTCTTTTGTATTTTTTCAACATACAAACCAAAATCACTTTGATGTTGTCACAAAAGTAACATCTGTGCGCGCATCGGTTTTCGTTCATTTAAAAACTACAAGTACAAAACATCTGGAAACTAAGCAAACATACTCAGTAAATTGATTGCTGTAATTCCCGATTTTTTTTCACTGTACCGCAACGCAAGCGGGGGGTCAATGTTCACGGTTTTCACTGTCACCTCTGTATTGTGAACTTATCATTACAGTTAGGAAATAATTCCCGGACTTTCTTTTTCCTGCAACTGTCACCACCGTGAATATATACTTCCGTGAACATGTCCATTTTTCTCAGGCCGTGAAAATTTTGCTTCCGTTAGTAGTAGTTACAATCTCGTCAAAAGTGTAAAGTAAAGCTGTCGAGATTTAAAGTGCGTGTCGTTGTATCTTTGTAAAAAAAGGGGAGATAATTGCCAAGTGCCAGTTTTGTAAATACCTGTCGAGATTCAAACAGCTTGTCCTTGTATAATTGCAGTATGATTTATTTAGAATCTCTCATTTTTGTTTGGGGAAGGGTATGGAGTGAAATTCCTACATTTGCTCCGAAGCAAATGTTGGCCTTTCTAGTGTTTCTCGTTCTTTCCCTGCCATGTCGTAAAATGTGGTGAACCCATCGCTATATTTGCTCCAAAGCAAATATTGGCCTTTCTAGTTATATATATATTTCAGTTTTCATTATGCAAACAATTCCCGGGTCCTTGCTTACCTGAAAGGAAAGGCCGTACATATCAGAGTTGAGCCATCCCTCGCCGCTCCAGGCCCAGTGCACAACGGTCGGGTACACAAAGCCGGTGATGAGGAAAGAGTAGATCAGGTACCCGTGGTACGAGGTACGACCAACCATGGCCCCAGACACGATAGCGCAGGCGGTGGCGGCAAACGAGTACTGGAAGAATACCCAGGTCAGGTCGTAATCGCTCTGCAGGTAGCTGAGGGCGAAGTGGAATGTCCCCATGTACCCGTTGGTTGTCGGGCCAAACGCCACAGCGTATCCGAACAAGAAGTAGCCTACAGTACCAACACCTATAAAGACAAGCCAACAATTCCGTTAGTACAGTAAATGTACCAGATATGTAGTAAGGCCACAGCAAGTCATTTTTTTATGGATGACATACTCCATAGACTCCAAATCTAATGCGTTAGGGCGAAAAAAAACAAGGCGGGCCAAAACAAAACATGATTTCTACACTTAAAATTTTTTAAAACATAAACCTTGTTAATCAAGAAAATGATACAAATATTGTGCTAGCTATGTTTACCGAAAAATAATACACTGAAATAACTTTGAAAAAAAAGTACTTAGTTTTTAATTAATTACTTATTAAAATTGTTTTGATTCAGTGGGAACATCACATATACACAGCCACCCTCACATATAAAAGGAATGACATACTTTACTACATCAAAGTAAAAGACAAAACAATAAATCAGAGCATTGTCTCGTGTCTTCATATTTATCTGCCATCCACTTTCCGGGACAATAGACATCTTTGCCCATTTCCACCCGCAATGTGTCAAAGGTTACTATAGGTTAGATTAGGTTACTACAGTGGTTCCATGGCAATCAGGGGATATCAATGGTCCTGCTAGGCTTCCTTTCTGTGAGTGTAAAGCGGGCGCGAATCTGTAGTATACAACAGAAGTAGACGATGTGTAGTACGACAATTTCAAAGTAGAAGTTTAAGACCACAGCAAGCTATTTTATGGATGACATAAGCGCGCCGCGCATTAATTTTCGCCTGATTTGGGAAAAAAACGAGAAATTTTGTTGCCCTCTGACAGTGGCCAACATGGCGAAATTGGGTAAAATGGCATGTTTTGCCATGCCGGAACGTGGATGGCAGATAACAATGAAGAGAGGAGACAAGAAAAGGCTCTGATTTAATGTTTTGTTTCTTACTTTGATGCAGTGATATGTGATGGTGGCTGTGTATATGTGATGTTCCCACTGAATCAAAACTATTTGTCCAATTATTGAGTCAAAATTTTAAAATGTTGGAACCTTGTTTTTTCGGTCCGTCTTGTTTTGTTTTCACCCGCTCGCACTGGATTTGGAGTCTGCGGAGGATGTCATCCATAAAATTTACATGCTGAGGCCTTATAACTTATAGAACGTGTGAAAAAAACAATGGTAAAGACATGAAGACATCACTTACAAACGTCCATGACGTTGTTGAGCAGGATGGCGTGGACGTTGGCGACCTTGACCGAGCCGACTTCCAACAGGGCGAAGCCTGCCTGCATGGTCAAGATGAGGCAGCCACACAGGATGTCCAGCAGTGTGTCCAAGCCTGTGGCGTACACTTTCAGCGTGGCACCCATGTCCGCAATGGCCGCCTCTGTGGCGTTCACCCGGCCGTCGAGAGTTTCCAGTGTCGCCATTGTTCTCCGCGCGTCAAAAAACCTTTAACATGACTGATGTTTCGAAAAAAAGCCGATCCGTTACAGGTGACCAGAAAGAACCTGTCGAATAGGTTCGAACGTTCTTAGTTACCAAACGGTTGACTACGCTGTTGACGTCACAGTTTGTTTACTCTCTAAAGTACGTTCTAGAACGGTCAGTTGAAGAATAAAGATCATTTCAAGTTTTCAAAGTCAGGTGTGTTTGAAAGTAGTATATATAATGCTACACAAACACACACACACCTGTACAAGTTTAGCCATGTTAATGTTTAATGATTCTTCGTGACAGTTCATGAGAAATGTCACCTCAAACTTGGACCCTCAAAACCCTTTCGTCACTTTTTTTACAACGGACTATCACTCGGGTGTGAACGGGATCGGGAGGTTGAGGAATGAACTTATTACATTATTACGTCACAGTTTGTTTACCGCAATGAATGCCGGGGCAGTTTGTGGTCAAACAATGTTTATATTGTACATATTGTACAGGTGTGTGCGTTTGTGTAGCATTATATATACTACTTTCAAACACACCTGACTTTGAAAACTTGAAATGATCATTATTCTTCAACTGACTGTTCTAGAATGCAATTTAGAGAGTAAACAAACTGTGACGTCAACAGCGTAGTCAACCGTTTGGTAACTAAGAACGTTCGAACCTATTCGACAGGTTCTCTCTGGTCACCCTCTGTAACGGATCGGCTTTTTTTCGAAACATCAGTCATGTAAAGGGTTTTTTGACGCGCGGAGGACAATGGCGACACTAGAAACTCGGATGAACGCCACAGAGGCGGCCATCGCGGACATGGGTGCCACGCTGAAAGTGTACGCCACAGGCTTGGACACACTGCTGGACATCCTGTGTGGCTGCCTCATCTTGACCATGCAGGCAGGCTTCGCCCTGTTGGAAGTCGGCTCGGTCAAGGTCGCCAACGTCCACGCCATCCTGCTCAACAACGTCATGGACGTTTGTAAGTGATGTCTTCGCTTTACCTTTGTTTTTCTTTGACACGTTCTATAAGTTATAAGTCCACAGCAAGTCAATTTTATGGATGATATCCTCCGCAGACTCCAAATCTAATGCAAGCGGGAGAAAAAAAAACAAGGCAGGCCGAAAAAACAAGGTTCCAACATTTTAAAATGTTGACTAAATCATTGTACAAATGTTTTTTTTTAATTCAGTGGGAACATCACATATACACAGCCAGCATCACATATCACTGCATCAAAGAAAGAAAAAAAAAATTAAATCGGAGCCTTTTCTTGGCTCCTCTCTTCGTTGTTGTCTGCCTACCACCTTCCGACATGGCAACAGACATCTTTGCCCTTTTTCGGCTTGTTAACCAGTGTCAGAATTTTTTTTTCAAAATCAGGCGAAAATTAATGCGCGCTGATGTCATCCACAAAAATTACTTGCTGTGGCCTAACAACAAAATACATGTATGTACCTCGCTATAATGAGACCTGTTAGTAGGTCGTTGACCGCGAGAAGTCAGGGACAACTAAGGCCCAATTTACACTTATACTTTGAAATTGTCGTACTACACATTGCAGTCTACTTCTGTCGTATACTACAGATTCGCACCCGCTTTACACGCACAGAAAGGAAGCCTAGCAGGACCCTAGGCCTAAGTAACACGAGTATTGTTGTCTCCTTTTCACCGCTTATGGTTTGCCGGTACTGCGTATAATACCGCAATATAATTTTGGCTACCCGTCCAAACCTGATCGCCAAGTAACTCTGGCGCATTCTTCTTCATCATACACCTTTAAGTTAGTAAGAATAAAGATATAATGTTATAAAGTTATAAAGTTATAGATAATGCATTGGTCCTTTTTTTTAACGGCCATGAGTGGGTTATACATTTGGCTCTGTCCGCGCGCTTTAGATGGCGTTTTAAAAACATCGAACGGCAATTGGTTTCCCTATGTTAGGCCACAGCAAGTAGATTTTATGGATGACATCAGCACGCGCATTCATTTTTGCCTGATTTTGGAAAAAATAAATTTTGTTGCCCTCTGATAGTAGTCAACATGCCATAAATGGGCAAAGAAAATGGATGGCAGATAAATATAAAGACACGAGACAAGACAATGCTCTGATTTATTGTTTTGCCGTTTACTTTGATGTGAAGTATTTAATTCCTTTTATATGTGATGCTGGCTGTGTATATGTGATATTCCCACTGAATCAAAACCATTTGTACAATGATTTAAAAACTTGTTAAGTACTTATTTTTCAAAGTTGTTTCAGTGTCAATGTAATATTTGACTGTAAACATAGCTAGCACAATATTTGTATCATTTCTTGATTAACAAGGTTTATGATGTCTACATTTTCAAGTGTAGGAATCTTGTTATTCTTGCCCGACTTGTTTTTTTTTCACCCTATCGCATTAGTTTTGGAGTCTACGGAGGATGTCATCCATAAAAATTACTTGCTGTTTCCTTACTATCTGCTGCATTTACTGTACTAACGGAATTGTTGGCTTGTCTTTATAGGTGTTGGTACTGTAGGCTACTTCTTGTTCGGATACGCTGTGGCGTTTGGCCCAACAACCAACGGGTACATGGGGACATTCCACTTCGCCCTCAGCTACCTGCAGAGCGATTACGACCTGACCTGGGTATTCTTCCAGTACTCGTTTGCCGCCACCGCCTGCGCTATCGTGTCTGGGGCCATGGTTGGTCGTACCTCGTACCACGGGTACCTGATCTACTCTTTCCTCATCACCGGCTTTGTGTACCCGACCGTTGTGCACTGGGCCTGGAGCGGCGAGGGCTGGCTTAACTCTGATATGTACGGCCTTTCCTTTCAGGTAAGCAAGGACCCGGGGATTGTTTGCATAATGAAAACTGAAATATATATATAATGGTAACATTTGCAAAACAAATGCATAATGTTAACCTTCGCATAGGTCTGCTCTGTTAATTCTTACTCAAAAACATCCATACATATGGTAAGACAAGAGTTTAAATCTCCCCTGCTATAAAATTGCAACATGATGTAACCCAATTAACACCAGTTACCATGCTGATGACCACAACCATACCACACAACTAATTCATCAACATACAGATACTGCTAATAAGAATATAAGAAAACTAATAAACATAATGTAATAGAGACCCATTCGACTTTCACCATAAACTGCTTACGTCACAGGGGGACACTTTGAATAGAACGCCGTTCTAGAACCCGGAAGTTGAACGTGGCTTTTGCTTGTGGGGATGTCCCCCTCTCTCTGCGATGGTCTGTATTTTGCTCTCAGATACCAGAATCGGCTATCTGGTGAGATTGGGTGGAAGGAAACCGCTGCAGGTGACGGTGCAGGTCAGAAATTTTAGAAATTAAAGTTACACATGTCTGAAAATCTGCAAAAAGGATCGCAAGAACTGCCTATGTCACGGGGGGGGGGGGTTGGCAACGCAAGCGAAAGCCAGTTCTAGAACGGCGTTCTATTTGAAATGTCCCACATGTGAGTTTATGCGATTCGTGAAAGGTGAATGGGTCTACCTTATAATTGCGGGTGCCATGATGGACAAAGGGGATTGGAGGGAGAGAATCTGGGACCGGGATCCCCCGACATGATGACGATGATGAAAAATGATGTTGCCATGGCATAAGGTTTTTACTGTTTTATTGTCTGTGAGCCTTGTTCTGTCTCCACACGTAGACTAATGTGACGTTATTGTGAGTTCCTCAGGACTTTTCTGGAAGCGGCGTGGTGCACATGTGCGGGGGGACTGCTGCCCTGATGGGGGCCTTGGTGCTGGGCCGCAGAAAGGTGGCCAAGGATGTTGAGGAACACGCCATCTCTGAATCTTCTCCAGCCCTGGTCACCTTGGGTAAGAAACACATTCAACAATCATTCATCCTGTACCTTTCGTATAAAGAAAATAGTCATGATTATTGCCGCTTCTGACAAACCTTCATGTAAATATAGAATACAATTCGGGGTATTCCGTATCACCCAAGGTATCGGCCCGACCGCGGGTCGTATTGCCCAAAGGCCGGAGGGCGATCCGACTCCACCCCGACTCGCTGGAGGGCCAGGACCGCGGGCGATGCGATGTGTTGTAGTTTATTTATGTCATACCCACCCCTGGGGCTAGTCACGACTTTCGGGTATTTTTTCTAACAACAAAGCAGTCTTTTGTGTATATTTACCTATTTTTGCACGGTGGGAATCATTGCATGTAAAGATATATTTAAATCTGTCTGTAGCACTGATACTCTTGAAATCTGTTGTACTTGATTCGAGAAATGTAAATATAGCTTATTAAGTAAAACATATTTAGTGCATTCCATAACAAGGTGAAACTCATTTTCAATATGCTGTTTTAAACAGGCTTCTTCATCCTGATGGTCGGCTTCTTAGCCTTCAATAGCAGCTCGCAGGGTGCGATATCTCATCCCGGAGACGCTGGTGCCATGGCCCGCTCAGCTGTGAACACTAGTCTGGCCTGCGCGTCTGGTGGTCTAGCCACCATTCTGTTTGAGCGCCTGGTTCACAAAAGGATCAATGACTATTACGTGCTGTGTATCGTAGTGAATGGATGCCTGGGAGGAACTGTAAGTGTGGCGTTTGTGTGTGTGTGTGTGTGGGGGGGAGGTTGTGTGGCGTAGGGCGGCAGAGTGCTGGACTCGGAACCAAGAGGTCCCGGGTTCGATTCCTGACATACCACCGATCTTGTGCCTCTTGTGCACTTTACACGACTTTCCTCACTTAACTCAAGTAAAAATGAGTATTTTCCTGTCCTGTATTTGTCCACTGCGTTGGTGGCAATATAAAATAAGTTAATATAAATTGAGTGTGCCGTCACCGTGTCTAGTCATGAAATGTTGGATTAAAAAACACTAAACACGTCTAGATATGCACGTCAGTTATTGTAGCAAATGTACATACTGACTTATGTTTCTGAATTTTACTTCACCAGCACTTGCCAGTTGACTAAAATGGCTTCATTTTTAATCTAGGTGGCGGTATGTGCTTCGGCCAACGTTATAAATACGTATGGTGCTCTATTCATCGGGTCTACAGGTGCCATTATCCACTGTCTGTGGTCCATTTCCCTGCACAAGTATACATCCATTGAGGACCCTGTCGATGCCACCGCAGGTAAGAATCGTACTGACGTTGTAAAAATTACTAGTTTTTGGCATCACTTTAATTTGACTTGTATTTGGTGAATCAATGCTATTTCTAAAGTCGAAATAAAAATTTTTGGAATGGTGCCCCTGGGTTGGTTTTTCTGAGCAGTGAGAGTGGAGTTACTACTGTAGCATTTGGTGTTTCAAGAACAGAAAACTGACAGAAAACCTGTTATGCCGAGGTCACATTTCCAAACCGGGACCCGGCCGGGCTGTTTGTATGAACGAAAAACTAACAATTCATGTCAAGAATATACAGTAATAGTGCCCATGATTATTATTAAAAACCTTCTGTTTCCTTGTCTTTTATATCGTACTTTTCGTTCCATAAGACTGTCCGGCCGGGCCCCGGTTTGGAAATGTGACCTCAGCATTAACTCCAGTCTGTCTACCCTGTATCCTCCCACAGTGCACCTGGCACCTGGAATTTGGGGTGTATTTCTTGTCCCCTTCTTGGATAGGAAAACTGGTATCTTCTACTGCGGCTCTGCTGGACAGTACGATGCCTGGCGCCAACTGGGAGTCAACGTGGCCGGAATTGTGGCCATCATTGCATACACTGCACTGACCACTTTCACCATCTTCACCAGTAAGTGAATCTGGCCCTTTTCCTTCAACGGTAGTGCGCGGTAAAAAAAAAAACGCTGTTTCGGTGGTTCATGTTTGAGTTCACATTACTCATAATCTGCTGCAAAATGGCATTAGTAGTAGTAGTAGTTGTAGTAGTAGTAGTAGTAGTAGTAGTAGCAGTAGTAGTAGTAGTAGTAGTAGTAAATGGTTTATTGATTAAAAAACACGGGACAAATCGGCCTTACAGTATAAACTGAATTGCGTCGAATTTTACATCCACATATTCAGCAATACTAACATATACAAGTACGTTCAATATTGTCAACATGGTTAAAAATACTATAAGTTTAACGTTGTGTTTCAACATGAAGACAATTAAAAAAACAGGAATCATTACAGGAGAGGCTTCCACCTAGGATTTACTAAAATCTGAGAGTTAAACAAATTGAAAATCCATTGTTCCCGTAGCTAGAGGAATATCCTTCATTTCCATACACAGTGTTTTGGCTTTAGAATTATTTCCTGAAAGAGACGGTCGCTAGAATTGAGGGTGTGCAGAATCGGCCCCAAAATAAACTGGGGTGTGCCCCCGAAATCCAAGCTTTCCTTACACCGATCTTAGTGAAGTAGTCAGTGGCCTGTTAATGTTGATTCAAGTCGGCATCCTTTGTTATGCATATATGTTGCTATATGCGTTTGATGTTGAAAGTGTCTATTGGTAAAACGGCGTATGAACAAAGTACATTTCCCCCTCCCAAAGGTTCTGATATACATGTACAACTGGTGCGGTCGTGTGGCGTAGCGGCAGAGTGCTGGACTCGGAACCTAGACCCTGGAACCAAGAGGTCCCGGGTTCGAATCCTGACATGCCACACGTCTTTCCTCACTTAAGTGAAAATGAGTATTGTCCTGTATGTAATTATTACTCGGTGTTGGTGGCGGCATAAAATAAGTTGATATAACTTGAGTGTGCCGTCGCCACGTTTGGGCCGGAAATGTTGGAATAAACAAAAATGTGCAACTGGTCTAATCAAAATCTTCTTCCTGTCCTTCCTAGTCCTTGACAAGGCTAAACTGCTACGATCACACCAAGAGAAGTTGGACCACGCGGAAGCCCTTCGGCTTCACGAGGAGGAGCTGCGCCAACAACAGGCACATGGATTTTTCCACGATGTTTCTCATGGCCATGAAGCGGACATGAAGGTAAGGCCACAGCAAGTAATGTTTATGGATGACATCAGCGCACACATTAATTTTCGCCTGATTTTGAAAAAAAAACAAGAAATTTTTTTTGCCTTTTGACAGTGGTCAACATGCCGAAAATGAGCAAAGATGTTTGTTGCCATGCCGGAAGGTGGATGACAGATAACTATGAAGAGAGGAGACATGTACAAGAAAAGGCTCTGATTAAATGTTTTGTTTCTTACCTTGATGCAGTGATATGCGATGCTGACTGTGTATATGTGATGTTCTCACTGAATCAAAACAATTTCAACTATGATTGAGTCAAGATTTTAAAATGTAGGAACCTTGTTTTTTCGGCCCGTCTTGTTTTTTTTTCGTCCGCTCGCATTAGATTTGGAGTCTTCGGAGGATGT
>NW_017804220.1:1339400-1346359 GCF_001625305.1 Branchiostoma belcheri
GCCTGGTTCACAAAAGGATCAATGACTATTACGTGCTGTGTATCGTGGTGAATGGATGCCTGGGAGGAACTGTAAGTATGGCGTTTGTGTGTGTGTGTGTGTGGGGGGGGGAGGTTGTGTGGCGTAGGGCGGCAGAGTGCTGGACTCGGAACCAAGAGGTCCCGGGTTCGATTCCTGACATACCACCGATCTTGTGCCTCTTGTGCACTTTACACGACTTTCCTCACTTAACTCAAGTAAAAATGAGTATTTCCCTGTCCTGTATTTGTCCACTGCGTTGGTGGCAATATAAAATAAGTTAATATAAATTGAGTGTGCCGTCACCGTGTCTAGTCATGAAATGTTGGATTAAAAAACACTAAACACGTCTAGATCTAGATATGCACGTCAGTTATTATAGCAAATGTACATACTGACTTATGTTTCTGAATTTTACTTCACCAGCACTTGCCAGTTGACTAAAATGGCTTCATTTTTAATCTAGGTGGCGGTCTGTGCTTCGGCCAACGTTATAAATACGTACGGTGCTCTATTCATCGGATCTACAGGTGCCATTATCCACTGTCTGTGGTCCATTTCCCTGCACAAGTATACATCCATTGAGGACCCTGTCGATGCCACCGCAGGTAAGAATCGAACAGAAAACTGACAGAAAACCTGTTATGCCGAGGTCACATTTCCAAACCGGGACCCGGCCGGGCTGTTTGTATGAACGAAAAACTAACAATTCATGTTAAGAATATACAGGAATAGTGGCCATGATTATTATCGAAAACTTTTTGTGTTTCCTTGTCGTTTAAATCGTACTTTTCGTTCCATAAGACTGCCCGGCCGGGCCCCGGTTTGGAAATGTGACCTCAGCATTAACTCCAGTCTGTCTACCCTGTATCTTCCCACAGTGCACCTGGCACCTGGAATTTGGGGTGTATTTCTTGTCCCCTTCTTGGATAGGAAAACTGGTATCTTCTACTGCGGCTCTGCTGGACAGTACAATGCCTGGCGCCAACTGGGAGTCAACGTGGCCGGAATTGTGGCCATCATTGCATACACTGCACTGACCACTTTCACCATCTTCACTAGTAAGTCGATCTGGCCCTTTTCCTTCAACGGTAGTGCGCGGTAAAAAAAAACGCTGTTTCGGTGGTTCATGTTTGAGTTCACATTACTCATAATCTGCTGCAAAATGGCATTAGTAGTAGTAGTTGTAGTAGTAGTAGTAGTAGTAGTAGTAGTAGTAGTAGTAGTAGTAGTAGCAGTAGTAGTAGTAGTAGTAGTAGTAGTAGTAGTAAATGGTTTATTGATTAAAAAACACGGGACAAATCGGCCTTACAGTATAAACTGAATTGCGTCGAATTTTACATCCCCATATTCAGTAATACTAACATATACAAGTACGTTCAATATTGTCAACAGGGTTAACAATACTATAAGTTTAACGTTGTGTTTCAACATGAAGACAATTAAAAAAACAGGAATCATTACAGGAGAGGCTTCCACCTAAGATTTACTAAAATCTGAGAGTTAAACAAATTGAAAATCCATTGTTCCCGTAGCTAGAGGGATATCCTTCATTTCCATACACAGTGTTTTGGCTTTAGAATTATTTCCTGAAAGAGACGGTCGCTAGAATTGAGGGTGTGCAGAATCGGCCCCAAAATAAACTGGGGTGTGCCCCCGAAATCAAAGCTTTCCTTCCACCGAAGTGGTCAGTGGCCTGTTAATGTTGATTCAAGTCAGTATCCTTTGTTATGCATATATGTTGCTATATGCGTTTGATGTTGAAAGTGTCTATTGGTAAAACGGCGTATGAACAAAGTACATTTCCCCCTCCCAAAGGTTCTGATATACATGTACAACTGGTGCGGTCGTGTGGCGTAGCGGCAGAGTGCTGGACTCGGAACCTAGACCCTGGAACCTAGAGGTCCCGGGTTCGAGTCCTGACATGCCACACGTCTTTCCTCACTTAAGTGAAAATGAGTATTGGCCTGTATGTAATTATTACTCGGTGTTGGTGGCGGCATAAAATAAGTTGATATAACTTGAGTGTGCCGTCGCCACGTTTGGGCCGGAAATGTTGGAATAAACAAAAATGTGCAACTGGTCTAATCAAAATCTTCTTCCTGTCCTTCCTAGTCCTTGACAAGGCTAAACTGCTACGATCACACCAAGAGAAGTTGGACCACGCGGAAGCCCTTCGGCTTCACGAGGAGGAGCTGCACCAACAACAGGGACATGGATTTTTCCACGATGTTTCTCATGGCCATGAAGCGGACATGAAGGTAAGGCCACAGCAAGTAATGTTTATGGATGACATCAGCGCACACATTAATTTTCGCCTGATTTTGAAAAAAAAACAAGAAATTTTTTTTGCCTTTTGACAGTGGTCAACATGCCGAAAATGAGCAAAGATGTTTGTTGCCATGCCGGAAGGTGGATGGCAGATAACTATGAAGAGAGGAAACATGTACAAGAAAAGGCTCTGATTAAATGTTTTGTTTCTTACCTTGATGCAGTGATATGCGATGCTGACTGTGTATATGTGATGTTCTCACTGAATCAAAACAATTTCAACAATGATTGAGTCAAGATTTTAAAATGTAGGAACCTTGTTTTTTCGGCCCGTCTTGTTTTTTTTTTTCGTCCGCTCGCATTAGATTTGGAGTCTTTGGAGGATGTCATCCATAACATTGATTTGCTGTGGCCTAATAATATATCTCATTTCAGACATCTCAGCATATTCATATCATAAATTCTTGGTAGTGCTTCAGGGAACAAGAGTTCCGAGATCTCATACCTCCATGAAATATGGGCTTGATATGTAAATGTAAATTTCTTCTTTAATTACGCAAATGACCTCTGCATTAACATAATATATGCATCGTGATGTTAACTTTTGATTAACTTAAAGATGTCCCAAGTATGACATTCCCATCATTCACCATTGAGAAATCATAGATTTTTTGCATTAATTATGCAAATTAGGTCATCATTTGCATAATTAGTATCTGTTGATGTTCCATCTGCCATAGGTTACATACATTACATGTATGAAAGTTCTATAATGTAAAACACTGTAATTATATAATTTCCTCATTAATTATGCAAATAAAGTCCTCATTTGCATAATTTGCAGTTAATTATGTACATCTCTCTGTCAGATACCTACACACCAAAAATGATGAAAATACGCTGTTCCTATCTGGACTTATTGGCTTTCAAAGATTTCGCCCGAAAGTCCCCTGCAGTTCCTGAACAAGCTGCTAGGGGGACCAAACCCACACCACTTATTCCTGACAGGAAAAGCTATCTGTCACCAAAACTTCAAGACCATAGCATGTTCAGGACCAAAGATACAAAAACCGGAAGTTCTGCTGCAGTACCAAGGTCATCCACCAGGAGGCCCATATTTAACCTTGACCTTTGTCTTCCTAAGACTTATCAGCATACCAAATATCATCACAATCCATAAAGGCGTTATGAAGTTATGCTGACTACAAAGTTGCGGAAACACACACAGACACACACACAGACACACACACACACACACACACAGACACACAGACAGACGCCGCCAAAAACAATACCTCCATTTTTCATGGAGGTAATAATATTAGTCCCAGCTGTCCACTGACTTTTTTATTCTTCTTGACTATTTCTTTAACTGAGCAGTCAGAGCCCACAAAGAGTGTCTCCTCTGTCTTTCCTGATGCCAGTGCTGAACCCAGCGAGACTGAACTAGTCTTCAGAGGCCAGGAATCATCTGTTATCAGGGACACCGTGGTGTAGACAACTCACAGCACAGCTGGAATTCTTCGAATTCGAAAATCATAGCAGCATCTTACATCAGACAGTTATTGTACATAATCATAATTATCCTGCTATAGTTCACTAATATGATACATCCCACGGGATGTGCAGCGGGGAGTCTCCGAGCCTTTCTCAGTCAGGAGACCCGCGTGGCTGGAAAATCTAACAATTATGGTTACAAGGACTACGCCTTGCTCAAACCATGATAGGAAAAAAGACAGTGCAACACTGAGGGTACACTCATACTATGCGATTGCAAGGCAGCAATCCAGGACACAAACAGCACACAACAAGTCGATGCATACAATGAGCTGATCAACTCAACAAGACAAAGAAACACCAATGGAACTCAAACAAATGGGGCAGAACATTCAGCAACACATGTGGAGAGCGAGAGGCTACAGAGCACTTCATCCTCCACTGTGGAAGATATGAGAAACAAAGACAACGGCTTCTAAATGTAATTGACAATATCTACAAAAGCTATGGCACCAACAGAGCAGGAAGAACGGTGGACATAGCAACCCAAGCAGGACTGAGGGGAGTCTTGGGAGACGACATGAACAGAATTCAGCCTTTTCTAAGTACAACAACAACATGATACATGTGTATGCTGACATTGTCGTCTGAATATTATTGCAGCTTTGCTTCCTGCCATTGCTTGCAATGCCAGGAAGTAAATTCGTGATTCATCTGATACTATTCAATAAAATTACAATGCTGCTAAATGTTGTCTCATCCCTTAGCCATTATTTAGATTCTGAAACAATTTTTTATGCGAATTCCAGGTACTGAAGTATTGTTTTGTGTGGCTGAGCTGTGAGTTTGTGTGCATGTTTCTGTCTGGACAGTGTAGGTTGACAGGACATGGGTGCGGAGGGGAAGATTGACAGTAGGAATGGCAGTTCTAGTGGTAAGACAGAGAGGAATAGACCCATTTAAGTTTTACACATCGCATAAAATGCCTACGTCACAAGGGGGGGGGGCATTTCGAATAGAACAGCGTTTTAATACATGTACAGTGTATGAATATTTCTGATCGATTATGCAAATATGATCCTCCGTTATTTCAGTTGACCTTACTCTCCATCCAATGACAGTCTTACTCTAAGAAAGACGGCTATTCTAGCATTTTCTAATAAATTATACATTTAATAGCCTAAGGGTACATCTCTCTATAAGCTACCTATACACCAAAATTGATGAAACTACGTTGTTCCTTTCTTGACTTATCCGCTTTAAAAGTTTTCACCAGAAACTCCCCTGCAGTTCCAGAACAAGCTGCCAGGGGAACAAAACTTGCACCACTTATTTCTGACAAGAAAAGCCAAATGTCCCCCAAAACCAAGACCATATGTAGCATGTTCATGACAAAAGATACAAAAACCGGAAGTTCTGCTGCAGTACCAAGGTCAGCCACCAGGAGGCTAATATTTGATCTTGAACTTTGTCTTCCTAAGACCTACCAACGTACCAAATATCATTACAATCCATAAAGGCGTTCTGAAGTTATGCTGACTACTAATGTGCGGAAACACGCACAGACACGCCAAAAACAATACCTCCATTTTTCATGGAGGTAATAAACATTTCTTCGCGAGCAGTCTTATCATTTTTGTCAGCATACTCATTAGTGTGTTAGCAGAACACTCAAGAGTTTCATTATACTTTTGATATACATGTACAATGTAAAATACTCTGTTCTCTGGAATACATAGAAAAACAATAAGCCATTTCGCAATTACCAGTGCGCCTGCGCGGAATTTGACGTTCGATCCAGAAATTGGAGATAAAACCGAGAAATAAACAGAACCGCGGACGCCCTTGTGCCAAGCATTATCATGTCTGAATTTCCAGCTTACACACGGCGTTACCGGTGGTGACCCGCCTTGGGTTAGAGTCTGAGAAATGGAGATTTTGAGGTGAACATTTCTTTCGGCTCCGAACCTTACTTCCGGGTATTCTTGCGCGCCAAGTGTAATCCGCCCGTTTGACCTAGATTTCGCTTTGCGTACCCACCTACCAAGTTTCATTCCAATCCATCCACTGCTTCTCGAGTTATCTTGCTAAACCACTCACATACATACATACACACACACACACACACACAGACAAACGCTACTGAAAACATAACCTTCCTGGCGAAGGTAATAAAAATACTAATTGAAGGTAATAAAAATACTAACTGTTGTATTCGTAGTTATATGTCACTTCATGCTATAGTTATATTGATGTAAAACATTGTTTCCCTTGTATTCTCCTTCTTTTCCTGCCATGTCGTAAAATGTGGTGGAGCCAAGCTGAATTTGCTCCAAAGCAAATGTCGGCCTTTCTAGTTTCTGTTCTTGTTGCGAACCGTTTCCCCTGTTCCCGATACTGTTGTGTAGACTGTACAAGTCATTTTGAACTTCTTTTTTTTTTTAAATAAAGACAATACTGTATTCAAAAAAGGGTAGAAAATGATGTTGACTAGTCATACCAATAAATATTAGAGAAAATCAATGTCACCTTTAAACAGGTTTTCTTCGGTTTTCATAGCCAAAGATTGCAAAAGGAAAAGCTACGTCGCGCTTCTGGTGGTTGGCCTGCACTTCCGCAGGCGCCCGCCAGAGGGAGTGAATTAGTTTACCCAGCCAGCGCGGGAGATAAGGCCATATTGATTTGATTATATGGATGACATCCCCTGGGACCCCCAAAACTGATGCTCGCGTGCGAATAAAAAAAGTTTTGACAAAAAAAAAGTTGCTTTCACTATGAAATCTACGTGGTCATGAAGGTTGAACACATGGCACAGAATATGTTATGGGGAATAATCTACTTTTCGAATTAATTTCTTCACATTTTCGTCTTTTTTTCCTTTGATTTTGGCATTCTACGACATTGGTATCGTTTCTAAATGTTTTCCTTGCAACTTATGGTCTCGGACCGGAGTTTCCCTCCGTATTTCGAGCAATTTGACACCCTCAGACCGACGGGCTGTTATTTCTGTACTAAACGCGGGTCGGAATTTTTCACTCTTTTGGTGGAAAGGGGTGCCGTGCCGCTTATCAATACGCTTGATTGATATTTTCTGCGCCCAATTTATTTAGGGGTAAATAAGGCACATCAAAGTACATTTTTAAAAAAGGGGTAATTTTTTGGTCATTTTTAAC
>NW_017804220.1:1346379-1453502 GCF_001625305.1 Branchiostoma belcheri
CAATATTGTATATATTCGAAGCAATTTAGTAACTCACAAGTTTTATTGTTGATTTTAGTCATAATTAGTTAAATGACCTCTGGCCTCAACCTCAATTATTTTAATGTGTAATTGCAATGATTGTATGTATTCAGTGCTTGTATTTCATGTGTTGTACTGTTAATGAGCCCTGGAAGATTAGCCCCTCATGGGGCTAAAGAGCATCTCAATAAATCAAATCAAATGAAGTTATGCTGACTACTAATGTGCGGAAACACGCACAGACACGCCAAAAACGATACCTCCATTTTTCATGGAGGTAATAAACATTTCTTCGCGAGCAGTCTTATCATTTTTGTCAGCATACTCATTAGTGTGTAAGCAGAACACTCAAGAGTTTCATTATACTTTTGATATACATGTACAATGTAAAATACTCTGTTCTCTGGAATGCATAGAAAAACAATAAGCCCTTTCGCAATTACCAGTGCGCCTGCGCGGAATTTGACGTTCGATCCAGAAATTGGAGATAAAACCGAGAGATAAACAGAACCGCGGACGCCCTTGTGCCAAGCACCATCATGTCTGAATTTCCAGCTTACACACGGCGTTACCGGTGGTGACCCGCCTTGGGTTAGAGTCTGAGAAATGGAGATTTTGAGGTGAACATTTCTTTCGGCTCCGAACCTTACTTCCGGGTATTCTTGCGCGCCAAGTGTAATCCGCCCGTTTGACCTAGATTTCGCTTTGCGTACCCACCTACCAAGTTTCATTCCCATCCATCCACTGCTTCTCGAGTTATCTTGCTAAACCACTCACATACATACATACACACACACACAGACAAGCGCTACTGAAAACATAACCTTCCTGGCGAAGGTAATAAAAATACTAATTGAAGGTAATAAAAATACTAACTGTTGTATTCGTAGTTATATGTCACTTCATGCTATAGTTATAGAGGTAAAACATTGTTTCCCTTGTATTTCTCCTTCTTTTCCTGCCATGTCGTAAAATGTAGTGGAGCCAAGCTGAATTTGCTCCAAAGCAAATGTCGGCCTTTCTAGTTTCTGTTCTTGTTGCGAACCGTTTCCCCTGTTCCCGATACTGTTCTGTAGACTGTACAAGTCATTTTGAACTCTTTTTTTTTAATACAGACAATACTGTATTAAAAAAAGGGTAGAAAATGATGTTCACTAGTCATACCAATAAATATTAGAAAAAATCTATTTAGATCTATTTAAATTTAAAGAGGTTTTCTTCGGTTTTCATAGCCAAAGATTGCAAAAGGAAAAGCTACGTCGCGCTTCTGGTGGTTGGCCTGCACTTCCTCAGGCGCCCGCCAGAAGGACTGAATTAGTTTACCCAGCCAGCGCGGGAGATAATATGTGTAAACAGGCTGGACGATATTTAAAATTGATAAACTAAAACGCGCAGGCCGTTCAACGTTAATCTCCGAGCAGATCTTTCGGTGGCTGCAAAGACTGCATCAAATCGGCCTGACTGTTCTCATTTGCCACCATGAGCGACTGGTAACTGTTCCCTAGATGGCCAGTTCTAACCATAAGGCTTTTGCCGCCCGATATCTACTTGGAGATTAGTTTGGTAGAAGACCCCTAAGGGTAGTGACGTCCTTCATTTCTTGACTCGCTGCCAGTTGGGATCATCGCAACTTTTCTCAACCGTGTAACTTTCTTATAAAGGGAACTTTATCGTAACCATTACTGGTTAAAATTCTTTCCATACATTCACTACTTCAAATCGTGGTACGCGTGCCATTTTAAACGGTTTTTTTGTGTGTTCGATCAGTCAGTCCTAATGTGCTCGTGAGGTGATCAGGAACAGTGTCTCTGTGTGGGCGTGTCAAAACTGTCAGACAGGGGGCAAGGTCGATGTGGCGAATGGCAGTTCTTTCGTTGACAGCTAAGACATGGCCTGGTGTTTATCGTGGTTTGGGTGGGTACTCTTCGGGGCTGCAGAAGCTCTTCCCCGCCCGACTCAGCTAGGCTCCCCGGTAGGTTTTGAGCGACGGGATCAACTCCTGGCATGCTAAACTCCTACCTCGCGGTCTGTTGAGCTGGGCGGAGGAAAACTATTAGAGCCCCGAAGACAGCTTGCCTCAACCATAATAGACTGGATACCAGGCTAGATGGGATATGGTATCTTTATACATGTGACTGTTGTTGTGCTGAAAAAAGAACTGAAAACAGAATATATCCTTCTCATGAAACTGCTTTTCCCCCGTTACAGCCGTATACTTCAAATTGGGGCAGGCTGCCTTCGGGGCTCTAATAGTTTCCCCCGTCCATCTCAACAGACCGCCCGGTAGGAGTGTTATTATTATTACGTCTGTGATAGAGTTTTCCACGCGAAGAGTTGATTATGATAGAGTTTTTCACGCGAAGAGTTGATTATCCCAATTAAACTCCCGTTGCGCAAAACCTACCGCGGAACCTAGCTGAGTTGGGCGGGGAAGAGTTTCTGCAGCCCCGAAGAGAACCGCCCCAACCACGATAGACTGGACACCAGGCTAGTGCTAGCTCCACCTAATTGGTCGGTGACAAACCCTCAAGGGAGGGGTGAGGAATTATTTTTCGTGTCACTGGATGACACCGATCCAATCACGCGGCACGCATCAACTTGTCAGATATATTAAAAGAGCCCGAACAACAGAAGAAAAGTTTGTAATATTTTCCTTTCGGTAGGCATGGTAACACAGGATCTTAAAACAGCATTTCTTTACTTTCAAATGGAGACAGCCGGTGGTAAGCGTACCATATTGACCAGAGACAGTTATTGATCTTATCAATCAGTCAATCTTAACCTTTACCTGGCTGGGACAGTAATTATCAGATATTTATCATCTGTACGTATGGGGGCAAATAGAATAAAAGGCAGTGTAACCTCACATCTATTCTTAGATGTGCCTAGTTCAACCACTATGGAACGGGCACGGCAGTGAAGAACTGTACACGCCGGACTCCCAACACTCTCAACAAGTTCTCTCACCGACGAGCTAAGATCTTCCAAGCATCCATACTTAAGTAAGTTTTCCTACTACATGTATTTGTCAACTATTCTACGTAATCATTGACGTGTCTTTTGATAAAATGTAAAAAAAAGGCGTTGAAACAGTTGGCATTACAAAATTTCATTCCAGCGTCATGTCAAAATGGCGACGAGAAAATGACATGAAATGGGCATTCAATAATAAGTCGTCGGCCTTAAACAAACAAACAAACAAACAAACAAACAAACAAAAACTTCCTGCACAGTGTGTCGCATGCCTTACAAGTCAAACTTTGTAGCTCAACGTTAGAATCCGTTCGAGCCATGTGTCTTTATCTCGTCCATGTCGAAGAAAAACATGGAGTTAGTGGTGATATGTGTACATGGGACTCCATTTCTTTAATAAGGGACATGATTTTGTCTTTCTTGAAAAAAATCAAGCATTACAGTGTCATTACGTTTTGGCCATATTTAATTTATTCCCCATCAGACTAATACCTCGGATTCAGAAACAGTATCCTTGGAGCCAGACCCGTAGGGCGGCGGACGGAGAGTTTACGCGGGCGCGTTCGGGCCTTGGGCAGCCCGTCCCCGGCTCACGCACTCTCGCTATCCGTAACCTAGATAAGGCCAGACCCATGGCACGCTAGCCACGCTGGATAACTTTGAGGAAAGTGTGGGTCTGACATCCATGCTACGCTATCCGTTGAGCCCCTGCGCAAACCCTAGCTAGGCGGGAAGGGCGTGAGTCGGGAACGGGCTACCCAAGGCCCGAACGCCCGCCGCCCTACGGGTCTGGCTGCCGGGGCAAAAAAAGTAGACAAACAATACAGGGAGAAAAAATGGCAACCACACATTGGAGTTCATTTGCCAGCGATGAAACTCTAACGGTGGACCCAGTCCCCTGGGCAGTCATAACTCTATTTTTGCCGAATTTTATTATCTTAATCCCCTTTGGAAACCTGGTGAAGGATATATTTTGTTGAGATTTTGTGATGTACGTGTGTATCTTTATCTATTGTCGGGCGTTGGTGTGTCCTCCGTAGGTGTGTCGATATCACCCTTCTGACCCCTACGACGGCTAAGAGCTGGATTTCGTGACTGCAACTCAATAGAATTATAAATGTTCCATCACCCGACTGGTACGTTAATTATCAAAGGCTTGTCACCTAGCCCTTTGGGCAAATAAAGACAGTGCTATCTCACATTTAAACTTAGATACACCTAGTTCATCCACTACGGCATAGCAGTGAAGACCTGTGCATGATCGACTCCCAACAATTGAAGACTGACGAGCTTCACATCTTCCAAGCATCCATACATTTGTGAGTCCTTCTACAGTTTTTTTAGCTATCCTACATGATCATTGACGTGTATTTTGCTCATTTTACAAGTGAAATGTTGTTGGAGCAGTCGGCAGACCCAACGTCATATCAAAAATGGCGGCGAAAGCCAAGGGGCGTTTACTAAGGATTCCATAGTCAAGTAGTGCTGAAAGAGAAAACAGGATTCCATAGTCCAGTAATGCTGAAAGGGAAAACAGGATTCCATAGTCCAGTAGTGCTGCATGAACGGGAAATAAAAATTATCGTTCATAAACATGGCGCACAAGTTAGTAAATTTTGGCAATTATCAAGTAAGTATGAAGTACTAGTCACCAAATCCCAAATCATGCAGGTGATATCGATGCGCTTTTGGAAACTACTTTCTAGACTAAGTCTAGATAAGTGACGAGAAAACACACTAGAACTGTACATAATCAGAGTTGCGTGGGTGAATTCTTGTCTTCCTCTTGCTTTCCATAGAATGTACAAAAACGTTCACATTTTATGATAAATCCATTTTTCTTTCGACTCAAGCCAGAAAGTTTGGAATATATGACTCGGAAGTGGAAATTTGTTCAGGCTTTTTCTCTGTTGTTATAAATGGTGTCTACGTTTATGTTAAATTTTTCCTGTTTTTTTTTTCATACAAAAATATATCTGCCAAGTTTATACGTGCCACGTAACTGACTTGGTGCCATCCAGTGACACGAAAAATGACTTCTCACCCCTACCTTTTCTATACTACAGTCAATAGTGTACGGCTTTAAAATGTCCCAGCTGGCAACAAGGGAACTGGCCTTCACCACATCGACCTCGCCCTTTGTTTGACAAGCTCACACTAACCTGGTATCCAGTCTTTCGTGGTTGGGGCAGGTGAGGGTTGTCTTTGGGACTCTGAGGGCAGAGGAATCCTCAGTCTAATAGTTTCCCCCTGCCTAGTACCACAGGCTACCCGATAGGAGTGTTACACGTAGTCTAATGAGTTTTTGACACTCGATGTCAGTCAAAAAGTTGATTGGAACCCACCACGAATCAAATTCTAGCCGTAAAAAACCTACCCGGGGAACCTCGCCAGGCGGGCGGGGAAGAGCAGCAGCCTCGCAGAAAACCCGACCTAACCGCGATACCTGCAGATTACGCTGAAACGCTATTCGTCATGACCTCACATGTAGACTATAATAATTGATAAGACCCAAAACTATCCCTGGTCTATATGTTGCAATGGTTTGAAGTAAAGCTAGGAGCATTAATTTGTAAGGAAAGTCCCCCTGTAAGAAAGTTTTGAAACTTTGCGATGACCCCCAACGTTAACTGGCAGCGAGTCAATAACAATGATTGAAGGACGTTACTACCCTTAGGGGCCGTCAGCCTAGCTACTCTATTGGCCCATGGTTGGCCTAACAGGTTAAACAGCATTAGCTTGGTGCCCAGTCGACGTCTACCGCGGTTGGGGCGGTTAATCTTCGGGACTGCAGCTCCTCTCCCCCGCCCGACTCAACGTTTAGTGTGGAAGGAACACAGAATCTTTTAGATTTGTCAATGAACGTGTGAAGGGACTCTGTGAGTTGTGTGTTTGTGTCAAAGATCTGAGTTGGAGTTGTGTAAGGCGTTCAATTTTTGTACAAATGCCATAATGGACTTTTCTGTTAAGTGACAGTCGTTATGTCAATGTTGGAATCGACTGATATAATTTTTGTGATTGGGATTTCATTTTCATAATCATAAGAAACACTAAGTTATAATTTGTTAGTTACAAAATTACTTGTCGAAAGTGTGTGATCATAGAACTCTATTTGCTCCATTTACATTTGGCACTTTTTGGTTCAGGTCTGATTAATGTCAGGATTAAGAACTAGTCGGCGGTACTAGTATTCCAATGTTGTGTAAGACTTTAACACATTTCCGTGACTTATGAAGACATGCTGTCAAGCATTTCTCATGTGGGTAGCGTGGCCGAGCGGTCTAAGGCGCTGGTGTAAGGCACCAGTCATTTCGATGGCGTTGGTTCGAATCCCACCGCTGCCAAGACTTTTGTTCCACATCGAAACAGTTTTTTTACTACCCTGCTCGTGTATCGATGAGTATGAACTCGTGCGTTTGGTGAAGATATATTTCAATCTTTCGACTCCATTCCCCGTATGTGCTGGCTAAAAATAATCAAATCTTTATAGGTTTCTTTGTGGGCACTAAATAGTATTAATTTTCAAACACCGATGTCAATTACTTGGCATTTTATTGTATATACAAAAGAAAAGAAGAAATAATGCTGCATTGCATATTTTATCTAAAACTAGATTATTTCTTCACATGATCATTAAGCAAAGCGTCGATCCTGGGTATTCAGATAATTATAAGAGATGCTTCAATGCTTTAAATCCTAATGTTTATACAAAATGTAGTCTACCTAATATTTGCTGAAGTCAAAATCATCACTCTTAAATCACTATTCCTACCTAATACACAGAAAGATCCTCGTTTGCCAACGATGGTCTAAGGTTGTTCCCGAAGTACACTTTACAAAATATGTAGCGTTTTACAAATTTGAAGCGCTGCGCTATCACTTGAGATTAAACAATGAATAGCAACAATATACATCTATGAACATTATAGGTACGTCGCATTATATAATCTCCAAGCAGATTTCGTCGGGGACGATTAAATTGGCTGCCCGAATTAGTATTTTCTCCCAGAGACTGTCTGACCAGTTCTCCTTCTTCCGATAATGCTCATCTACCGAAAGATCGGAAAATAACTGACATGTTGGGGGAAAGTTGCGTTAAGTGCCTTTCTCAAGGGCACAACGTCTGGGCATGTATATAGGTGGAATTAAACCCAGGACCCATGGCCATGGGTTCCGAGCCGAATACCCGACAATTACATGTACGTCACACGACGCCACGAGAATTTATACCGATTTGCGAATTTGATACCGTCTTGTCAATGTGATACTGTATTGTCACGACCAAAAGATCTACATCCATTCAAATATGTACATGTAGAGATACATTTTGTACATGTGAATCGCAGTGGTAGAACGCCCTGGTTACCAGAGCACCAACAGTCTGGAGTCACTGTAGGCTGACAGAGCCGGCAGATTCTCTCTCCTGTATCTGTGGGAACAGGATATGACGTCAATTATACGCAAAATACAATTAGTTGATTATGGAATATTACATCTATCTAAAGACCCTGTCACAATTCAGAACCCCCCCCCCCGACCACCAACCAACCAAAGTTATATTGGACCTATACCATTATTACGTCACAGTTTGTTTACCTGTTCTAAAGAACATTCTAGAACGGCCAGTTAAAGAATAAAGATCATTTCAAAGTTTTCAAAGTAAGGTATGTCTAAATTTTTGCTGCGTCTAGTTATGTTGACACAGCATACATGCCGCGTGGGTGATTTAGTTGTGACATAAGACGAAAGTAGTACTGTATCAAAAGCCTTATATTAGGCTAACGCTACACAAACACACACCGCGCTACGCACCCCTGTACAACATAAACGTCGATTGACCGGCATTCATTGCGGTAAACAAACTGTGACGTAATAATGGTATAGGTCCATTACAGCCAACTTTGCTCCCGATCTATTCCTTACCATGGTTATTTTATTAGGAGGTGTTTGGAAATTTTGGGGACCATATTTTGATTTGTGTGACAGGGGCTACAGATACAACTGTGTTTTCTTTTGGTTTAGATGTGTGCATTTATGACATTATCTAACACACAAAGGTTCCACAAGCCTTAGACTCCACAGAATCAATGATACATGCTTTTAAAAGTTTATGTTCACCAAGGCAACATTGATTTAATGTGAATGTCAAATAGATCAACGTACTGAGTGTGTTGTAGAGTTCAAAAATACATTTCCGAGTTGGGACTATTGTAAACAACAATGTACTCACGATACGGTTGTCAATTTCCCATGATTCTCAGCTGCATCCATGAAAGTGTCAAACCCATCAGTTGTCATGGCAACGCGTCGTAGATGTAACACCTGTCAAGTGAAGTTAGTGGTCGTAAATGTTATACTGGATAAAACATTTTTTTTGCCCCTCTCTATCTATTCATCAGAGCACTATAATGTTTTTTTTTGTGTGTGTGGGGGGGGGGGTAAATTTAAGGTGCCGTCATGATGCTCCAGGGCAGAAACTTATATACTCCCGTATGCACATACGGGTAAAATATTTTCAACTACATTCGTGCCAACTTCAATGCTTTTAGACAAAATTGCACAATTGTATTAACTTTTTCCAGCAATATCGTTCGACTGAATAAGTGGCAAAAAAAAGAATAACAAAGAAACAGAAAACAGAGAAAATTAGCGACAGTTAGATTAATTGTAGAGTCGCACCTCTAAGTTTGGAACCCGGGACAACGCCTCCGATAGCTGGTCCACACAGTCGTCAGTCACGGAGAGTTTACCGCCGTACGGACCGGAGATGTCCAGCTCCTTCAGTTCCGCAATCTTAGGCAGATTCTTAAAGAATGCCCTGCAAAAATGTCACATAATGGTACTTTCTTTAACATTGTGATAAAGACTGACCTAGCTGAAATTGGTGATTCCAAACCCCAAGAAGTATATGAAGCATAATGTTTACAACAACTGCTGACAATTTTAGACATAACAATTATAATGCGCAATACAGGCTTCCCCTCCTTTCCCCTTCCTGAAAGTAGCGTGGAAAAAATCTGTTGATAGATGATACCACATATAGCACGGGGACCCCAAGAACTAATCATATAATTAAATCTTTAAAAAATCCGTCAAACCCACATGTGCTGCGAACATACAAACACGACGGAACACAGTACTTGTATCCTCCCGCGGAAGGATATCTCCTTCGCCGTGGTAACAAGGATAACACAAGAGAAGGCAGTCTAGTTTTTTTTTCTACTCTGGTGTATCATATCCCTAGCCTGGAATCCATTCGTGAACGCTGTGTCTCCCCGCCGTTCCTTCGCTCTGCCTTGAAGGCAGGAATCCACGGATGGATTCCAGGCTATCAGATCCCAACAAAGAGCCGAAACTCACCCGAAACCGTCGTTCGTCACAGGGTTGTCACTCAGCTCCAGGTACTGCAGGTGCGGCAGATGGTGGGCCTGTCTCGAAACCGCTTCCACCCCCTCGTCTCCCACCACGTTGTGAGACAGGTTGAGACTCGTCAGACTTCCGGCCCTCTCAAAGTTCGCCGCGAACTCTGCAACACCCTGGCTCCCGAGGAAGTTGGTGTTCAAGTCGACTGCTTCTAACTCAGGACAGTGGTGCAGCGACGTGAACAGGCTCTTTGCCGCACGGAGGTCAAGACCGTTCCCTTCTAGATTCACGACTCTCAGGTGAGGAAGTGTTTGTAGGCTTCCCGACAAAGTCACAGCCCCATCAGGACCTATCCGGCATCCTTTCAGGTTGAGGTTGCGTAGATTTGCCAACGAGCCCAATCCTTCCAGCAGCACCTGCACGCTTGCTCGGTCATCTACTTGATTCCCTTCCAGATTGCACTCTTCTAACTGACCTAACGGACACGTCCTGAACGCGTTTCCAAGCGCAACGCACGCTTTCTGTGTCAGGTCGGACTCTCGAAGGTTCAGGGTTCGAAGCTCACCCAGATGCTGAAGACTGGCACTCAGCGTCTCAAGTGTATCCCCAAGGTCGTTGACAGATACGTCTACATCTGTTAAGGAGGTCAGTTTCCCAATCGCCGCCAACAGTGACTCTGACGCTTCTTTTGAAAAGTTGTTGTCCGCCACGCGAAGTGTTCGTAGTGTTCTTTTTGCTCTGTGCATTCTCTTCAGCGCTACAGCTAACGTACTACCCTCTTGTCTCAGGTCCATTCCACAGAGATGCAAATGCTGGAGCGAAGTTATTTTCTCGAGTTTTTCGATGATCGGCTTTATGTTGAAGTGCGGGCTTCTCGATATGCGAAGTGTTTGCATGACGTTCAGGCGGAGGAGCGCTGTCCCGAGGTCGTCGGCGTCTCCGAGCGACGTGCCCCGTACGTCTGCCAGACTCACCTCGGTGACTGCCTCCACTTGTTTCAAGTGTTGCAGGTAGTAGGCGAGGTACTTCACCACGTCCGCGCTCACGTCGTAGAATTCGACCTTCCCCGAGGGAAACAGCTCGAAAACGGGGAGCTGTATCTTGTCTTTTGCCGCGCTCTCGTACAGACACTGCAGGGCGAGCTTGACGAAGTCTTGATGCTTCTGGTTCTTAGTTTCTCCGGAGGCGTTCTTCCAGATACGGAGGAGATGCTCGATCAAAGCCGTCGCCGCTCGCTCTGATGAGCCACAAGCGAACAAGATCACGTACTTTAAATCGGACGCTCGCTGTAGTGTGTCGATGCTCGTCAAGTACTTTCTCGTCTCCTTTTTCGACGTTGTGAGTACGTTGGCAAAGTGGCAACCAGCCAAATACTCCTGAATGGTCTTGTGTGAAAACGTCAGATGGCGACCTCCGTTGACCTTGCTATGCGCATGTTTATCGTCATACGTGAAGACACCAAGTTCTGCCACCCGTTGGTCATTGATCTTACCGAGTAGATCGGCCTCTCCGAAAGACACTTGGTCAGATAGCAGACACTCGAAGGCGACCTTGCTCACTGTCTCAAGTAAGCTGGTGATGTCTCCACTTCCTTCTCCTTCGCCATGTTTGACGTGGTACCGCTTGATGATGCAGCTCATGAGTTCTTTGTACAACCCTGTGATTGTTGCAGGCAGGACAATGTCAGGTTTGTCTTCATACAGAACGCTGATGAGCATGGTGAACATGGGAATGGTGGCGATGCCTCTGTTGGCGATATGCGGCTCTAGATGCTGCAGAAGATCGTCAACCTTGTCCTTCTGACCCTGGAAGTGTCGCTGGAGATATTGTCTGACGTTGTCAGGCGAGAACCCGGTGATCTCAACCACCGTGTCTGCCACGGGCTGGACCTCGTCGATCTTCGATGGGCGTGTCGTCGTCACCACGACCGCTCGTGGATACATCCTTCCCCTCAACAGCTCTGAGATTTCAGGACACCTTGCCGAGTCGAACTCGTCGTACCCGTCTAGTAGGATCAGTACTTCGTCTTGCTTTTCTTGCAGACACTTCGCTAAGTCTTCCCTTGTGAAGGGAAAACCCTTTGGCATCAGCTGGTCAAAGATGGCGTCGATGATACCCATTTCCTGACCAATCAGACGCAGCCTTAGCACGAAAACGAGATTGATCCTTTTCAATGATAGGACCTTGTCCGTTGACCAATCCACGGCCAGTTTGATCAATGACGTCGTCTTCCCCACGCCTGCATGTCCCTGCATCACGATCCGTAACGGCCGGCGTTTTCCTAGTTTCCTTCTTGGTCTGAAGATGTCTTCCATGGACCGAAGACTCACACGGTTAACCTATAGGGAGACAGCAGGCAACAGGCATAAGAATAGAAGAATCCACCCCCAAAAGAGCTATAGACATGCATCCACTCTTTTTTAATTTTTTTTTGTTGGGGGGGGGGTCTTTTATAAACCAAATACTTTATAATCACCCCTTGGAACAGAAATTGGCTAAAAGGCCAGAATGTAACCCGTAAATAAAAATATTCTCGAGATTAAACCCTACATGTTAACGTGTATAACCTGGTTTAGTTTCCTGAACATGAATACTATTATGAAGTGACTGAGTGTTGGTTTTACTCACTGTGTAAAAATGGCATGATAATGTACTTTCTACAAGACAATACTGCAAGACAGTATCAAATTAGCAAGATTGTATCACTGGCCAAGCGCAGTATCCAATACATCCCACAAAAAGTTACCAGTACAGAAAAGAAAGTCAAATAAAAATGTGTAAACAAAAATAAGCCGAAGCCTAAACCGCTACCTCTACTTTATTAACAGTGTATTTGTTATTCCAACATATAATCAAAAGACGTGGTGACGTCACACTCAAGTTTTCCAAGCTTATTTTTATACCGCCACCAACACAGAGGACAATGAAATACTAATTTTAACCTGAGTAAAGTGAGGAAAGCCTGGTAATTAAGTGCCTTTCCCAAGCGACCAAGATCTGTGGTATGGCAGGGTTTGAACTCAGGACCTCTTGGTTCTGAGACAAACACTCTGCCGTTACGTCACGCGATCTTACTTAAAGGGTGAAGAATAAAAACCGACCTTGAACCCCTCCATCGTCTCCTCCAGAAGGTCCAGGTTAGTGTACACGTCATCTATCGGCACACAGAAGCTTTTGTTCCACGGCAGGGGCTGGATCCGGCTCAGGTTCCGCCTGTACTCCGTACGGAGAACCGACCGGCAGGACGTCAGGACCAGCTCTAAATGATCCTCTAGAGCAGGGCAAATTAAAGACGGTTACTATTAAAGAGAACAATCACCAATCTATACGTGATATCAATGGCACATTCCTGTGGATATGATATCTGCTACTTATCTTGCCCCTGATGCGTCACCAAAAATAGATCTTATAACTATGCATCCATAGCTCTATGGAGAATTAGAACCCTTTGCAATTCCATAATTCCTAGCAAACTAATTAGCGGGGCCCCTGAGTCGTCACCAAAACATGACTTATTAATAGATAGTAATAGAAATAAGAAAATAAGCTTCAACCTTTCTCCTGTTGCGGTTGGTGCATTTGAACATTGGTAACAACATTAAAACAGGGTTATATATATGTCATTTTACCTGCGGCTATTTCGGACGAAGTTCTGCCCTGGGACCCTTCTGACGCGATGCTCATCTGGGTCTGCATGCCGATCTGCACGTTCTGCACGTTGCTTAGGTAGTACTGCTGCACTCCACTAGGAGGCGCTGCGGCACCGGCTGAATTGAAAGATTTAGAAAACTGAATACTAATGCATTGTATATAGTATTGTTATGTGCGCCAATAAGGTGCAGTGTGTAGCTTTTGGATTTAGCTATATTTTTTTTAACCTGTGAACGACCCCTGCCCAATGGCCCAAAGAATCGTTGAAAATGCAAATGTAGGACCGTCAATCTAATATTATGAAGACAATCATTACATTATACGACTGCATACCTGGCTGTGCCTGCTTGGGGGTTGTTGACTCGCTAGGTGGCGCCTCAAGTTCCTGTGAGCACAGCGCGCTGCCTTCCGAACTGGCGTCTGACTCGCAGCTGAATGACCTTGGCAGTCCTTGAACTTCAGAAGGATAATCAGCTGACCAATGGGCGGGCGCGCTCGCACCCTCTGGCGAATCTGAGGTCGAGTCAGTTTCTCGTTCCCTGGTGGGCTGTTCCGTTGACGGTACGTCCTCCCTCCACCGCTCCACCCGGTCTCTCAGCCCGCCCAGTCTCAGGATCGCAGACGACAGTTCCTCCCACATGGTGACGAAACTGTCTGACGTCACGGCCGTGGTTGCCTTGACGACCAGGTCTTGGTAGATACGATGGACGCGGACGATGTCGTGGACTGGAGTTTTCTGGGCGGGAGAGGGGTAGACGTCCCAGCCCTCCCACGCGATGGACCTAGGGAGGACAAATCGTTCATCGTATATTCATGTTTACCTTCGCAGAAGGAAAACATATTGCTCGGTTGCGTCTATGATAAATAATGCCTATGACCTGGACCAGGCGTCTGTAGCCATGGTAACCTGTGCTGTAGCAGACACCCTGTGGTATTGGGTTGCATAATGTAGCAGGGCAAAGCTGGCTGCTCACCATAACAATAAACAGACCAGTTCGAATGAAAGCTCATCTGTGTTGGTAGAATCCATCAGCCTTCTGATGAAGGTTGACGGGAATTTATGGTGAGTTTCTACTTTGTGTTGGAACAAGTTTGAACTCTAAAAACAGTTGTGTAAAACATTACTCAGTATTGCAAATGTTACCTTTCCAGTTCTTTGATTTCATGCACATGCATGGCCGATATATAGTCTAGAATCAGATGTACGTGAGGAAGATTGTAACCTTTCTATCATATGCCCCTTTTTCTGTCGCTACTCACAGAAAACGGCATGGTAGAAACCTCTGCTTGAAGAAAGGGAATACAGAACTTCAAAAGTGATACGTATACTTTTAAATTTTGACAACAAGACTTATGTAGTGCCAGTAAAAGTGCTGTGGCTGTACGAGCTCGAGTCTGGACGTAAGCAGGAATTATACAATAGTGGTCGACATAGGAGAATTCAGGAAGCCATAGATTGCATATATACTGCCGACAGAAGTTTAAAATCTCAGATTTCTTGTTATTGGTGTTTCCTACTAACCTTGTCCGGCACAAGTAGCGAATCAGCAGGAACATAACGGCGATGTCCAAAGACCCCGGGCTCACGTGACCACTGACAGGAAACAACAGGTCGTACTGTTCTCTACTCAGCACCTGTTGTGTAAGACATGGGGGAAGATGAATATTCCTTTCTATTTCATATGATTTATTCTTAAAATGGTGTATTTTTCATTTTTCAAAAATAAATATTCACAAAATATCCTTCCTGACCCAACTCGTATTTTTGACGCAAAGAGCCATTTTGTTTTAAAAATTTCCATCATGACTTCATTTTGCATTATGCTTGATATTATTGTTTCTCTTATTTTGTAGACAAGACTTTTTGTTTGTTTAGATTTAGATATACTATGTCCAAGATACTTTCATTTTGTATCAAGTTATGGTTTATTATAAGAATAAGTGTGTTTGATATTTCTTGTTACAAACAAACAAACAAACTGTAATAGACAAACAAAAAACAAACAAACAAGCAACAAGGAAGAGCCAACAACGTATCAGATTATCACAAATTCACAATGCTTAACAGACGTACAAATAAGGAAGTGTGGGTCGTGTGGCACAACGACAGAGCGTTCGGCTCGGAACAAAGAGGTCCGCGTTTGAACCCTGTCATTCCAGTGATTGTATGCTCTGGGACTTAACACAAATTTCCTCACTTGACTCATATCTATTTCTCATCCATGCGTTTGTCCTATGCGTTGGTGGCTGCATAAAAATAAGTTGAAAAACTTGAGTGTGCCGTCGTCATTCACGAGTTTCCTATCCCCAGAATGCATTGCGAAGACAGGGGTCTAAACTTCATTTGCATAGGACAGGAAGGCATCGGAATGATCCTGTTGACGCTAAACAGCTTGTTTGTCATGATCAGTGTGTTTTGAGGTGTTGGGGGTATTTTATGCTCAACGTTAATTAAATTACTATGGGTTGAATCTGACAACAAATAGAGAATGGATTTTTTGGCATATGACGTGGTTTGTAACGTTACAGTGGTAATGTTGTACTGATGCTGTAACGTTACAAACCACATGTTCCATGTTAAAACTAGAGTTCGGAGGTCTCATGCCTTCGACAGTGTGATATTGTTTTGGTGGGTGTTGTGTGTGTGTATAGTGTAGGTTTTTTGTGAAGATGATTATCGTAGTGAACGAAGCAACAGACTATTCACCAAGCCTGTACCATGTCTTTCTACGGAAATACGGATCGTAGAATTCGGCAAAAAGAAGAGGAGAATTGGCCTGGGGAGTCTGGCCGCGAAAGGTTGTTTTCTTCCCTCCGATACGCGGTGATCCAAACTTCAAAACGGCAAAAACTCCTTCAACTAAATTATTCTTCTATGCAGCCAGTGTTGTTGAAGCGTGCGATGTCCAATACATTGAAGACAATTGCAAGTTACAAAATCACACAAACTGGCCAATTGTTGTGATGGTATGTGGTATGTAAGATAAATGGGTTCCTCCCGGTGAGTTGTATCTCTCTAGCGGGCTAACTGACCCTTTAGCGGCATACTATTCCCTTTATTTTGGCCGTTTTCTACTATTTTTCCAGTGATCCATGGTGCCTGGTAGAAAGTTAATCTTCCTCCACAAAGAGAAACTCATTTATCATATATGCCTTACTTGTTAGAGGGGCCGTCGTATCAAACTTTTAGCAGGAAACAGCCCGACTTTCTATTCCAGCCCGGGTAGTGGTATAGATTAGCCCAGGTCCTCCGGGGACGTTCCCAGAGGTACGACTGGCAGGGCTGAGGTCAGCCTCGGGTGACCTACCTAACCGTCCCAGTCTATCCTGTCAATGCAATTTATCCTGGATAGAATTCAAATAAAATATGTATCCTAGTTGCAATTTAACAATCTTCAATTTTTGAACTAGTAGTTATTTACTGGTTATTTCTCAGGTTGGCGACGCAGTTTGGCTATGTTAGTTTTCTTGTGGGGGCCCATCGGACCATAATATGGTCGTGAAAATCTATCCTTTCAATGGCAGGGCTTCTCTATTCCCTCTCCACACGACCCATTATGAAGAAGATTACAGGCATCAAACTCAAAGTCATTCATAGAATACCGCCGTGCTCCTCGCTAAAGCCACAAAGCTTATAAAGATTAGATACTGCTCAATGCGTTCAGACCACTTCCTTCTAGTGACCTGGCCATTGTGTACAGTATACCAACTATGTTATCGATTAAAACAAAGTTTGTGACCTTATATCGGGTTTAAATCTTTAACTCCTGTTGCATTACGATACGATATGCACAAATGTACTACACAAGACTGCACAAATGTACATGCTAATGTTGTAGGTATTACGGGAAACCTATTCACATTATCCATATTCCAGATTTACCTGGGTGCCAAACTGAGATACTTTGTGTCCAGTGTGCTATGGGTCTGGCAACCAGGCTAATTCCAGATGTTCACACTGGGGGCCACAGACCTGTCAAATAAAGCACGCTCTGCTGGGGCACTGGGCCACTAATGTTTTTTCAACAAACAATTTCAAAGAAAACGTTTTTTCAACTAAAACCAATGTTGACAGCTTCCTGTCTGTAACTTGTTGTTTTAACCTAGATATGAATAGGTTTCCTGTATTCCCTACAACATTAGCGTGTACATTTGTGCAGTCTTGTGTCAGGGTTTACAAATTTTACAAGAGTTATGCAGTTGCTCCAGTACATGTAACAAACATTAATAAAAAGAAAGATTGCCTTTTCTACATTGTACATTATGAATGATGTATCTATGTGTGTTTGAAGGCTGGCCGAGTCGTTAACCCAGCATTAACCCAGTATTAAAACTTTCAGTATTAATGCAGCATTAAGCGCCACTTTCGCCAATTTCGCAAGGATTCTGTTGTTTCAACAAACAGGAAAGTTTTTTCCAGCTATCCTTGTGGGCATAAAGCAATGTAATCCACAGAGGGTGGAAACCAAAAAGGTCTAGTGCAGTATGAAAGACATATAGATTTCTCTTATTAATTAATCAAATTGGGTCACAATTTACATAATTAATATCTGTCAATGTTCCTCTTCCTCTTGTTTAAATATGCCACCATTTCAATTGTTCTATCATGGAACGCAGCAGATTTATAGACTTTTGTCATTAATTATGTAAATTAGATTGTGATTTGCATAATTGTCATCTAATTAGGTCAAGCATCACTTAAGCTACCGAGATACCAAAAATAACAACAATCCGTCAACCGGTTCTTGAGCTATCCTACTTCAAACATTTTCAAACAAATGCCTCTGCATTTCCCAAATAAGCTGCTACGAGGCCCAAACTTACGGCACTTCTTTCTGAGCACGAGAGCTACCTACCATCTAAAAATCATGACCCTAGCACGTCCATATCACGAGATTTAAAAACCAGAAGTTTCGCTGCAGTACTTTCTAATTCAATGACGTGGGGACCCCCCACGAAGCCCATATCCGAACTTGACCTTGGTATTGTCAATGGTAACTTGCCAACTAAAAAACATGAACATCCATTTAAAGATTCTCGAGTTATCTTGATGACAAGAAAAAACACAAGAAACAAAGGTCAACTGCAGTGACATAGAAACCCCCACGGGGCCCATCTTTGAACTTGACCTCGGCATTTTCAACGGTAACTTGCCCACTAAAAATAATGAACATCCATTTAAGGATTCTCGAGATATCTTGATGACAAGGAAAAAACACCAAAAACCAAGGTCAACTACAGTGACTTAGGAACCCCCCACGAAGCCCATTTTTAGCCTTGACAATGGCCACCCCTAAATCAACCTGCCTGCCAAAAATCGTGAACCTCGGACCTTGCCTTCAAGAGTTATCGTGCCTAATCTGCCAAACAGTGCAAACCCGATTTCATAACCTTCTCCGAAGGCATAGCCTTCAGTCGAAGGCAAAGAACACTAAAACTTCATTCTCTATTTGTTGTCAGATTCGACCCATAGTAATTTAGTGTTGAGCATAAAATGCCCCAACACCTCAAAACACAGTGAAAAACAAGCTGTTTGACGTCAACAGGGTCATTACGATGCCTTCCTGTCCTATGCAAATAAGTTAAGACCCCTGTTTTCGTAATGCATTCTGGGGATGGGAAACTTGTGAATGTCAAAATGAAACCCTCCCTCCCCTACCTTGTTCCGCCCGTTAGTACCGTTCAGCAGGTCGTTCATGACGGACTTGTTGGTCTGCAGGACCTCCGATAGCGTCTGCGCGGTGAAGGCGCCGTGAGACGCGGGGAGGGTCTTCCTCAGGAAGTGCCGTACTCTGTCCTCTCCTTCATACTTCAGCAGGTTCGCCAGGCGGCGCTTCAGACGACTTTCCTCGTCTTCCATGACTACAGGGCTTGTCGCAGTGCAATCTAAAGACTCGCGGAACTGTAGTATATTGTATTTATCAGTTACAGATTACTTGCAATATCTATCATCAAAGTTCATCTGTATTGGTATTATTTATGATAAAATGTTGAAATGTATTCTAACAAAAGGATTACACAGAGATCAAATTTCAACGACCACTGTAACCCTCATTAGAATAATTAATGATCAATCAATTCAAAACGTAATCTCGCAAGAGTAAATTGGTAAACATCGTAAGGGAATGATGCTTTAAAGCCACAAATATTTCCATTGGTAATCAGATCTGTACAATTTGCCTTTTCCTTTTTCCCTTTTCCTATTTCCCTTTCCAATTTTCCGTCGCGGTGCTCATTCTTCTGCACAGTTTTTCCCACTTCCGTGTTACGACTTCATGCGGCGGCAAAGCAAACTGCAGCCACGCCCGGAAATTTGAGACAAGGCACAGTAATACATTCCAAGACATACCAGACGCATATTGTTTGAGGTTTGACGTACAAACAAACAAACAAACAAACGAACGAACGAACGAACGAATAAGTAGCTTTCCCACATGTTTAACTAGACTTCGCCCGCGTATAGGTTTCAATCGCGTAAGTATGTGTGAAATGCTGTCAAAGGATTACAGACAAAAGCACAGTGACCTATGACTGATCCACGCGTTCAGCAACTACAACACAGGTGGCGGTTACGTGATATCTAGCAGCCATTTTGACTTTGAATTCGAGAAATATGACTGAAGCAGATGTATTCATTTGCTGTTTTGCTATGCTGTATGTACAATCATGTAGTTTAGCGACATGTAGGATGGGTCCATATACTATAATTTATATGTTATTGCGAGTGCATGTACATGTACGTGGAGCCTGTATTGTCTCACCATATTCGTTTTCAACTCAAGCAATGCAAGCACAAAGCATCTATTCTGAGTACAAGAGGCAATGTATGCCCATCCCCATGCGCTTATGCAGAGCGTAGGGTGGTGCCCAACTCCATTTCTTTAGCCCTTGGGCGACACACAGTTGTGCAAGGCACTACAGCAGGGGGCTAGTCTGCTGGTATACGTAGTGCTGTGTGTTTGACCTTCCACACTAATATATTTCTCATATGTGGAGTGCTAAGCAGAGAAAGTGTACCATTTTTAAAGTCTTTGGTATGACCCGGCCGGGGTTTGAACTCACGACCTCCCGGTTACAAAGCGACCACTCAACCAATTGAGCTACTGCACCTGCAATATATGCAGCGGATGTATATCAAACTCGACATATTTACAACTTGAGCTCCGGGTCAATGACCTATATAAATAGAGTTTCAGAGGACATTATGAAAAAAAACGGTGTATTGAAAGGAAAAATATGAACGTATCTCGATTAAATGATAATATAGACCGGCAACCTTTCAATTTGCAAAAGAATTATATGCCCTGCCTCTTTGGATATTGCACAAATCATACTTAACCAAAAGAATGGCAAGGGGAAATCCATTTTATTTCTTTGGATGACTCATACAACAGCTTCTAGCTGCCGCTTGTACAGGCCAGTAGTAGGTTCAACTTGATCTAGTGATGTTCAATTGTATATATTTTCCTTCGTGTGTCATGTTATGTGTTAGTAAAGGACCACAGGAAGAATAGCTATTGTAATGTATGCTTAGTGTGGATCCCAATAAACTGACCCCCCCCTCCTCCGATCAAGCCAACAGGACTGAAGTTCTCCCCTGATATTTATCTTTTTTGGATGGCAGTTGACTTTTGCTTATTTTTAACCTTTCTCCCCTCCCTGTTCGTTTTTAAATGCATTCCCTGCGACCCCCCCCCCCAAAAAAACACACCAACACAACCCTTCGAAATCAGCCCCTTACCGAACCCTTTCAGTTGTGAAGATATAACAAAGCAAGGACACGTATATACCCTGTACTTTGTCTGTGATATACAATGAAGAGTGTGAAATCAGGAAATCCCCTCAAAATTCCCTTCTGTGTAACATTGTAGCTCAACTGACAAGACAAAGACAAACTCTTACCGTTTCCTGGTATCGAGAAAGACGACGCTGCCTTGCAACACTCGCTGTCTTCACCCTTTTTAACTCTCTACGTCAGAAATATACATTAAACTGGCAACGTCCACCGAAACGGCCTCAGCAGCCATGTTCTGGGTACAAGTGAGGTCGATTTCTTCCAAGAAATCTGATTACAGGTGTAAGTGTGGTTTCGTACCACTGTCAGACTGAAAGCAGAAGAGTGACTAAGCTTTTCCGGGTTAGGACGCTGGGGTCGTCGGGCTTGAGTGGTGAAATTAGATGCTGGTGACGTGACGTCATCACTTTGGCATCTCCCGCGCGCGATGTCCTGCAGTTTGAATCTACATCGCAGGGCGGCATTTCAACTCCACTAAAGTTGTGAAATTACATGTATGTACAGTACATCTCTGGAGATGTAAGGATGCCTACTTCTACGTGTTGTATGGAATGATAAACTTCATCATATGGCTCCAAGAAGCAAATTGTATAATAAAAAAGTGGGGTCCTTTGTCTTCCTCTGTCTTCAAAAAGAAGTCAATCCCAGTAGTTTTACTAGTAGTTTCTTAGTAGTTATCAGTAGTTCTATGTGTACTAATTATCTGTTTTTATACCAAATGTTTCTTCTGTTCATGCAATTAGCCCTCGGGCATGAATCTTCGGTAAAACGTATTAATAAAAGGCTTTGATTGTGAAAGTTTCGTTCCATGACCACCATGGCGCATGTGCTAATAATCCATTTTTCGTAGAACGGTCGGACTCATAAGCAATGTTGCAAAATCATGAGAAGACTATAGATGTGCCAGAAAGCAAGTCGCAGAGTTGAAATAAAATTACCATGTTTTTTTTTCCTCACAGCCGTGTGTATTTTACTACTGTGGAAGCCCTCCTTCACCCTGACACCTACAATTTCTGGATTTGCTAGAACCAGTCGTTCCTCCACGGACGGAACAACATGTCGACTGCTCTGCCGCACTCTCTCCTGGCTTGCCTTTTCGTCTTCTGTCCAGGTGGGTACAGATTTTCTTTCTTATTCTTTATTTCAGGCATCCATGGCGCCCATGTAAAAAAAAACACAAACATAACAGTCTTAATATGACTATGAGCACAGACGGACCCAGATATTGCGGAAGGATCTGTTGCGGATTTGAGAACAGATTGGGAGATGATGTTATTTGACTGAAGAGTTGTACAGAAAAGATATGAAAAATAGCATTGCATGTTTGCGCCATGTAACGTGAAAGGTGTCTGTCCTATAGTAAACAAGCATTTCACTGGCACTACAAAATCTTGGTTAATGCGTTATAATGCGGGAACAATTGTTGTAGGCGATTGTACACTTTGAAACAACCTTAGTGCTGGCGGAGTCCCATAACTGTGAGGCAAAAAGTTGAGAGCAATAGAGTTTAAACAGTGTCTTCCTGTCCATGTCTGTTCTTTTGTATTTTCGTCAATATATACACTGTACAGTAGTGCGAATGTGCACCACGTGAAAACATATACTGTAACACATCCAAACATAGCATGTAGACTAATACCGGTGATGTTAAATTACGTTTATCTTCTTTCCTGTTTTTTTATAATACTCTGTCAGATACAATGCCCGTTGACCATATATATAGCATTATGTTAGACACATACCAACTAGTAATTTTATTATTTGCCATACATTGTACCCGTGACAATCGTTGTGCAATTAACTTTGACTTGACTTGACTTGTAACATATACTTTGCAAAACTATAGCGCTAACAAAAACAATCGTGTCTGGTACTACACGGTACAACAGGTTTCTGAGAGCTTTCTACTTGTATATGTTACTATCATGGTATTATGATGAATAATGATTATATATAAAAAAATCAGAAAAATAAACAAAAGTAATACATCTGTTCACTTTGATGGTGAACAGTATCGTGTAGAATTTTGAAACCCATGTCCACAACTTGAAACGGTAACATGTTTTGACTAGCCGTAAAGAATTTACCGAAAAAGTGGAATCTAATTTCTATAAACCACCGCGTTGCTTACTGTTTGTAAATGTATATTGAGTACAATTTCCTTATTGTCAAGGTACGGAAGGCATTTTGCATGATGAGGAATGTTACGGCCCCCTCGGCTGCTTCTCCAACGCCCGGCCTTTCTTTAGTGCACAGCGCCCCCTATCGCTTCTGCCTCAAAGTCCAGCGAAAGTGGGTACGACTTTTGGGCTTTTCACCCGAGAAAACCCAACAACGCAGGAACGGAAGACGCTATTGGCCGAAAGGGATGATCTTCTGGGAGAGTCCACTTTTAACGGAGGGAGAAAGACCAAGTTCATCATTCACGGTTTTCAGAGCAATGGATACGGGCCATGGGTCTACAATTTGACAGACGAACTTCTTAAAGAGGTGAGAACAATGAAAATTTTGACCCAGAAAAATGTTTATCATTAAGCCAATTTGATAAATGAACTTCGAATCTACTGGAGGTGAGTACAAGATTATTATTATCATCCTCATCATTATCATTATCATCATCATAATTATCATTAACCCTTAATTATTATCATTATTATCAATATTATCATTATTATCATTGCGATATACACACACACACGCACACACACATACATAATATATACATCTCATGTAACTCGCTCTAGAGAGAGAGTGAGTGAGAGAGAGAGAGAGAGAGAGAGAGAGAGAGAGAGAGAGAAATCTATAGATAGATAGATACTAGATAGGTAGATATATAGATAGATTTATAGATAGATAGATACTAGATAGGTAGATAGATAGATAGATAGATAGATAGATAGATAGATAGATAGATAGATAGATATAGATATAGATATAGATGGATGGATAGTTGGATATTGATATATAGGCTTCACCCACCCTCCCTGAAAGTAGTTGTTTGGCATAGTCCAGAGGGCTTACACCTACAGTGAACACCAGCTGTTTATAGATATACCACACCATATACAGCGCAGTGTTCAAACTTTTATTTCAATACGTACCTGAAAATATAAATGTAAAACCCAGTAACTAAGTAAATGACAAAAATCAACAAAGAAATCCATCAATTGCAAATGCAATGAATTTGTCGCCGACTTACATTGATTATTCTAGAAAAACGCGATAGAAAGGATGGAGAATTAACGGATTCACTGTTCCCTGTGTGCTTGTTAGGGTAACTATAACGTGATCGCTGTTGACTGGAAAAAAGGAGCCGGCCTGCCCTACACACAGGCGGCCGCCAACACCCGGGTAGTGGCTGCCGAGACAGTGAGACTCATCCGCTACCTCAACAACCGGGTAGTTGTTCTATTTAATTCATTCCTATTCAATTCCATATTTCTCCATTCTATTCTATTCTTTTTCATTCTATTCTATTCTATTCTATTCTATTCTATTCTATTCTATTCTATTCTATTCCATCACATCCTATTCTATATTATCCTATTCCATTCTATAATATCGTAGTATTGACACACAGACTACTATTCAAACACTCTGAAAATATTTAATGAAACAAATGACACCATTTCTCGAAAAAGAAATATTTTCACCATACCTTGTGTAGACCGGAGCGAACTGGACAGAGATGCACGTCATCGGGCACAGTCTGGGCGCCCACACCGCGGGGTACGTGGGGCATGGACTGGGCGGGCAGCTGGGCAGGATCTCAGGTAACTAACACAGTCTGGGCGCCCACACCGCGGGGTACGTGGGGCATGGACTGGGCGGGCAGCTGGGCAGGATCTCAGATAGCTAATACATGTGTGCCTCTGGGCATGCTACTGGAAGTAACATATCTTTATTTCTTGGTTACTATGTTGGTTAAATTGCCTTGGCCGCCTCACGATTTCCATTGGATACTGCCTAATTTGGATACGACGTGTCCTTCAGTATACGTAAGACATCTGAATCCGCATAGTTCCCGTTTAGAATTTTATTGCAGGTTATACAGTCACCCATATTTTAAATATAGTTATCATAGTAATAATAATAATATATTGTTATTAAAATCAAATTCCCACCAGGCCTGGATCCCGCTGAGCCGTTGTTTGAACACACGGACCCGCTGGTGAGAATCGACCCTACAGACGCAGCTTTCGTGGACATCATCCACACTGATGGCTCCAGTATTCTCACTCTAGGTGAGTTCTCTTTCTTAAATTAGAAGCATAACTAGAAATGTAACATATGCTAAGCAAAGGCATAATCTTAACCTTCGCATGAGGTTGCCTCTGTTAATTCTTACTTAAAACACATTATATGGTCAGACAGGAGTCTAAATCCCTCCTGCTATAAAATTGCAACATGACGTACCCCAACACTAGTTACCATGGTGACAGACGTCAGGTTCAGTTTATTGGTTAGGAGAAGAAGAAGAGGAAACAGAACAAAAACAACATGTTTTATTTGGACATAATTATGACATTAGAAGTATACTCCAATAAGGTTATCATAAAACTTGTCATCCATTCTGGGATATTCTCACTCAGTACTTTCTGACACCACCTGGTATACCTGTCTTCACAACTTTAACAATCACTGTTTTCTGTTCTATGGCATATCATCATGTACATTGATTAAAGCATTTATCTTTGCAGGTATAATATGGGCTTGAAATAAAGAATACGCTATATGATTATATAACTCCACGTCTAATGCTTGAAATGATGTATTTTGTAAAGGTATTTTATAAACCAAAGTCTATACTATAATGTATATTGAAATAGTGCCTTTTGTAAATTTATTTTCATTGATATATCTTAAACTGTACGTTGGGGAATGTAGTCTGCTTAGCATATCATGCTTGGCAACCATTAAGCTAATATGTTATAAAGTTCACTTAAAGTCTGACGCTAACGGTTTCCAGTGTCAATACAAATGTACAAATGAGTTGAGGTGTTGTTTCCTTCCCGGCAGGCTTCGGGCTTGACCAGCAGGTGGGTGACGTAGACTTTTACCCAGAAGGCGGTGCGCGGCAGCCAGGCTGTCAGGAGAGCATCATTTCTAGGGTTGAAAATCTCTTCACAGACGGGTTTGCGAGTAAGACATTGTACCAGTGAAAGAGTATCATGGCCTTGTTTAAACGCCTTATTACCTCCATAAGAGCTGGACGTATTGTTTGTGTGTGTGTGTGCGCGTGTGTGTGTGTCTGTTTGTGTTTCAGTGTTTCAGTAGGTTGTAATAGATATGGTTATTGGGTTCAGCTCTTGGTTCAGTTTGTCATTAAGAAATAAGTCATTATCATTTCTACATCTGGTAGCATGTGCACACTTCGTGCACATGTGCTAGTCATTGCATTACATAATCTCACCCTGTTACACTTTACGCCAATTAAAAGGAGCCTTTTGTTTAACGGATCCTTGTGTTCATTACTCTAATCCTTTTTGAATATAGGGATTTTCTTTAACGCAACCAATAATGTCTCTCATCTTGCTGACGTTTCGGTGTCTATCAGACACCTTCCTCAGAGCTTCTGATTGGAGTTCTGCTCTCGCCGCTTTATGTAACAAATGAATGTGGAATTCTCTAACTCTTCTAACTCTTTTTGTTTCTTCTTGATATAGCGATTGAGCATGCCCTCAGCTGTAGCCACAGCAGAGCCATAGAACTGTTTACCGAGTCCATCAACTCTCCATGTGAGTTCACGGCGTACCCGTGCTCTAGGTGAGGCATGCATCGCAATCTATCTATTTATGACAATTTACCACTTTTGTGGAAGGATTGGCATAACAGGTGACTATCACCTTTTCAAAGATGTCAAACCTGCTGAGACCAGACTGTAATGTTTGAACCACTCACACCGGGAAGGTCCCCTACTCTTTTCGACAAGTGTGGTGGGTTCTTTAACGTGCGTGGGGTGTGGCTTTCCCAAACACGGGACCTCCATTTAACGTCCTATCCAAGGGACGTCCCTAGCCGAAGCTAGGTACTCATTTTCACCTGAGTAAGGTGAGGAATCTATACTTCTATAGGCTACTACCAGTTAGGTTACTGTGAGTTTTTTTTCAGTCCAGGCTGTTTTGGAAATTTTGCCAGAAGATAGCCGAAGAGCAGCATCAAAGTTATTGCCGCATGATTTTTCTGAAAAAAAAAAAACTGGAGAAGGGCAGATGCTAGATCAGGTTGGGAGGAGGTTAATGTCGGTGTGCCCTGGTGTAGGTCTGTTTCAAATATTACCCCATGGAGAAATGATGGAGCAATGATGAACTAGAGACAAATGTGTCTCTGAAGACAAAGGAACTTCATATGGAAAATACAAGAGTGCCAGCCTAATGTTTAAGCGGGTGTAATCACATTTGATGCCCGTTGAAGGATATTAACAAACTCTTTTGTCACTCGCCTTCTCAGTTGTAATAATGGTAACATAAAGCTTGCGATTCACTCTGATATATACACTCTCAGTAACTACTGGTAGTTCTAGTACTAGTATATGTTGGTCTGGTTAAAAAAAAACCGTACTGATTTTTTTAGCACCACTATACCATGTCTCACTGTTTTTACTTGTATGTCTTTCTGTTTTTATAATTTATGTAATGATATAAGCCTTTGTTGCCTGAAATAAAGAATATTACATAAAAAGCATCTAACATAAATTTCTGCACATTTCCTTGCAGCTGGGATGACTACGTGGCGGGAGAGTGTACTGACTGTGACGGCAGTTGTTCTGTGATGGGCTTCCATGCGGACAAACATGCACATGGCGGCGATGAAAAACTGTACCTCAACACCAACGACAAAGACCCCTTCTGCCGTAAATACATTTCGGTCCATCTTCGATACTGTATTGACGTTAGCTTTTTAGCATATCAAAGCATTGTTGGTGAAGTCGTGTTCCGTAAAAGACGATTTAAGTGAATTTTTCCGGTTATTTAAGGACATTATACATGTGTATAATGTCCTTGGGTTATTCAATTTTTCACAGAGACCATGATGGCGACTTGGGTGAAAAAAAATAGTTTAAGTTCAAAAAGCTGTATTAAAGGGCATACTAGTATATATCTCAGGAAAATCTAGTTGGTTAATTGCTTCTTGGCGTTTCGTATCCAAGAACTACAAACCGTCTGCAGTCCGAAGATTGACTGAGTACTGAAGCATTGAACATTGTAATGTTACATGGATTCTAAACTAGATGTCAGAAGATCTCGAGGAATGTCTTTTAATTACCCTGTAAAAAGGTGAGTGACATCCGACGGAGTATTGCGGTCAAACGTATCCGTACGTTTGCATCTGTAACTCACGGTCCCTTTGCTAACCCGGTATCAGGTCTATCGTTGTTGGGGCTGGTTTTCTTTCGGGGATCCTGGAGCTCTTCTCCGACCACCTGAGCTAGGTTCCCTTTGTAGGTTTTTCACGTCGGGAGTTTAATGTGCGGTGGCGAAAACAACTCCAAACTCGAGATCTATTAGCAAATCTCCTTCAGGCGTTAAACTCCTACCGGGTGGTGTGTTGTACCGGGCGGGAGAAAACTTTTAGAGCCCCGAAGACAGCCTGCAGCAACCACGATAAACTGAATACCAGGTTATCCATTTACTGAGTTGGTGCATTCTGGCATGTCTTCTGCTGGTATGCGCGATATGATGCACTTTGTTTTCTTTTCCTTTGATATACTGTAGCAGTTTTCATATGGCATATAATACTTTACGAAACGTCCCTATCTGGATGAAGTACTTGTTGTATTTTACAGTAACAGACGTGGCCCTGAGGAACCGGGGCAGGTACTGTGTACAGTCTCTTACACGTCAGAACCAGGCTGCGATAGAACTCTGCGTCAACAACACGGAACCAGTCTTCCTAAACTTCACCTCTAACATGAACAACGTTACAAATGAGATCTTCTGCGGGTAAACAGTAGCATTATATCTATAAACAGTGTGCATGTAAGCCCAGCCCTATTAGCATAAGTCCAATTCGTGTCACCAATCGTCATTACACTGAGGCCAGCTATTTTTTTTATTCAAAATAACGAAAAATAAGACAAAGACTGTACAAACTATACTGATGAATTGGCCGTTCCCATGGAGTTGGTTATTCTAATTGTTCGTCTAATTGATTTTCAAAATAAAAGACCATACCACAAGAAAAAGAAGACCATACCACAACATACAAAAAATGACTCAGATGCCCAACAACAAAAGTAATAAATAAACCAGGAGACAATAAGGACCACAGTAAAAATTAATGAGAACCCACATTTGGCTAAACAAACAGTAGCTAAATGAAACTAATTAGGTCGAAATGACAATGTAGTTTACCTCACTTGCCGATGTGCTTATGCATTTCATGTAATCCTTTTGAAATAATACATTCTAATTTTTAAACATAGGAGACGTAAGAAATAAATCCAGGTAAATCTAACTGCTTCTGATAATAATCTAACTCCTTCTGACGAATTGTCGTTGTTTTTTTTCACACATCGAATTTTAGATACGTGGTTTAGCGAGAAAAGAAACAATAATATGCAACGATGTTTTCAATGTCCCATATTTTACAGTAAGTACGAAATGTTCCTGGAATGCGTCAAGGCAGTACTGGACACAGTCCCGCCGTGTAAGGATACCCCCATCAGAACTGTCGTAGGTAAGTCACAAATATTACCAACATTGAATCTGCGTTTAACATTAGCCACATACTCCCTCATCATTACATTGTAGTCGAAATTCTGTGTTAGCCTCCACCAGGCCTTCCTAGAGTGGGATAGGATATATTTAAAGTTACAGCTTTTAATCCAACACAAAGAAGTTTCTCTCACCTAGAGATTACGACCAGTGATTCTGGTCTTCCTCAGTAGACTGACCCAGTGAGACTTGTCACGTGGCTTCTTTGGAGTGTGACGTCAACACTGGGTCAAATGTATCTGGTAGACGATGTCGACCCCCCGTCGCGGTTAGGATATGGTAGACTTCGGCAAATAGGATATGGTAGAATCTGGAGTGGGTACACCTTATTTTTATTTCCCCCTCAAAATGGCAAATGGACCTACGGTGGATAAAGTCCCATGACCAAATATTTTCCCAATTTGGCTGAATTTTACCCTTTTTTTTGAACCCGCGTTGTTAGTCTGGAGAAGACCAATTCTATGAGACGTTGATTTTGAAGTCGTTTTTTTTAGGTTCGGCCTACAAGAACTTTTCTCTCACTGCAAACTACAAGTGCGGCTACCGGGGAGGACAACCCTCCTTCCTGCGGCAGACGTGGTTCAGTATGTGGATATACCTGGTTACTGTCGTACTGTGCTTCTTCTTGGTCATGTGTCGTTAGATCGATGATTCTTTTACAAGCACTTTCTGTTCACATGTTTTTTTTTTATTTGTCAAAACATCAAAACATAACAAGGACAGTTAGGTGCTGCACTCAAGTTTATAACGTATACTAACAACGCAACACAACAAAATACAATGTACATTTAAATTCACAAAGTATTGCAAACACTTTATGTTCACATGTTTTTTTTTCTTTTTATTTGTCAAAACATCAAAACATAACAAGGACAGTGAGGCGCTGCACAAGTTTATAACGTATATTAACAGCACAACACAACAAAATACAATTATCAATTAAACACACAAAGTTGACATACCAGTGCGGCGTAGTCCCACCTCCCCAAGACATTAGAAACTGTTAATGCTAACAAAGTTATTGGAGAAGATTTTGTTGAGCTGGAGTGACTAGTAAGGATTACATGTTAACCTTCTATATCTCATGGTTGTACTAAGTCTTTTAAGATTTACGAAAAAAATTAATTGAAAATCAACATTATTTAAAGATGTTTTTTTTAAATCTTACTAGTGTGTGCGTTTAAACAAAATATGGATAATGAAAACCAAAGCGTTGGCTAGGGAAATCAAGTTTTCTAAAAAGGAGGCGTGGCTTATAACTCAAGATGACGTCATGATTACGTCATTAAAATTTGCATAGATTTTTGTCTTGCACTAATGTACTTACACAAAAAACGTCAATGACCATACGTTATTACCATAGCTAACTAATATATTTAAGATGTCCCCCAAGTCCTCATACAAACTTCCATACCACCTTAACCAATAATTCAATCCGACATTGGTAAAATAAACCTGAAAGTACTATATATAGTGCGGCTAAAAATTCTATATTGCTTGTCTTTAGTCATGTCAATTATGTTGGTTTCCATCAATATTCAATCATATATACATGATAAATCTATTTTATTCGGGTTAAGGACTTAGATGTACGTTCGGGCAATAGAATATCTGTACTATATGGCAGTAGATTTTATGTATAAAGAACAAAGTGATACTATATCAGTGTATTATAGAAATATATTTCTGTTTACTTCAAATACGATAGTGTATGGACTTGAAGGTAGAAAACATTTAATTTTGTACCTTTTTCTATGCATATTTACAAGAAAGGTGAGGCATAATTTCTGTTTACATCCGGTTCAACGCTTTTGTGTTGTATAATAATAACGTATATATGTAGCGAGTAGTTAAAGCCGAGAATCAATACATAGTTTTTGATTTCATTTTAAGATTGAAGTTGTACTTATGGAACATTGCAACGGGGGTGCCAATGAATTCAATGCTTACAATTCAAAGCTGAGGTTTTAAATGTTTACAACAATATACAAAATAATATTGAAAATAACACGGTTAACTAGCTTTTATGCAGTAACGCACTTTATAAATGTATATTAGTCCTATTCAGAAGGTTTTTGTCATGCTAGAACGGAGGGTGGAGGAGTAACTAAACAACCACCTATCGTAGAACCAAGGAATTTTCATAGGATGGTGTAGTAGCAAAATTAAATAATAACAACAACTTTGGTGTCTTTGACAAGTCCATGTGTCTGGATTTTATATTTTTGCTTCGTCCATATTTTTCATGTTGTTATCTTCTTCTTCTTCATCTTCCTACCTATTTTAAAGATTGAACCAATACAAGTAACTGCTATCGCATGTATATGGTTTCTGTCATTTCTGTGGATTTCTTACAAAAATTAGAGTTAACGTTGTGAAACATTATGTAGTGCTACAACGTACAACGTAAAAAGTAGGGAGCTAGTTTAGTTCAGTTCATTTCAGATCAACCTGCATGTCACATACATGTACAGCATTGCATTGCATTAAAATCGTACATACATAATGAAGGGATCATATCATGAGCAAATTACACAAATATGACAGTGCATGTTTCAAACATATTTAAGGTAGTTAAAACACGCCGACATAGATATCATTAAAAACAGAAGATAAAATCAAGTCACTTCTGTTACGTGATATCAATATAGATTATACATCATTAAAGATTAGCTCTTATTACCGTAACGGCTTCATTGCGTTATCAAATAAAATATTATTTACTTCCACGATAGACTGCTCACCAGGCTATTGCCAATGTAGTATCTGCCAGTATAATTAGCACCCCTGTATATTTAAACTATTCTCTCCAACAGTCTATTCAAATTGGTAGGAAAACATGGGCTGGTAGGGAAAATCATGCAGCTAAATGAAATGAAAGTAACTGATACTATCTGACAATACAATGTGCCACCATTTAAGAGAATGCTTCTGAACACATTTATAATAAAAAATATTATTGATTTAATTTTGATTCGGGAAAAAAATATACCAATCAATAAATTTTTTACTTACTGTAACAAATTTTTACGCGTACATACTATTGGTACATGTACAAAAACATACTGGTATAATTATGGTTCTATGTATGTTTGTTTTGGTTGCCAGAGTTGGGGCCATGTATGTCTAAGGTAAAGGTAAACATAGCGTTCTGGAGAAATCTCTAAACTAACCACTTGGTAGCATCCATAGTAAGCCTTAAGCTCAAGGCTGAGCTTTTGTTTGGAGGGGGCCTTTTTATGTTGTTTTCTGTTTATTTATCTGAGTATTGTTTTGCGTCGACAGCCTTTTGGGATCAGTGTAAGCCCAGCTACGCGCTAGCGTCATCTTCAAAGGAACAGACATGAAACGACGGATAGGTGGATACCGTGGCCGACAAGTACACACCTGCGTCGTCTGTGCAAATACCTGTCAGTGCGTCATCTGTGCCGAAAGAAAGCTTCCTTGTCTGCGCCAAAAAAGGTGTGCGCGGAAACGACGCAGATATGTACTTGTCAGCCACGTTAGATGAAAGTTGTTTTTCAAGTTTACATCATTTTGAAGTCTTTTCTTTTAAGTACACACTAGTGATTTCATCTCCGTTGCACATGGGGATTTCTTTTGAAGGTTTGATAAAATGAATATTTTCTAGACAGCAGACAAATTTCCTCTCAAGAGGAAAACCCAGCTAACACCTAGCACATTTTGAGACCCGGGAGCAGACTGGTCGCTTCGGACCGACTACCTGGAGCCTCTACATTCTATCTGTGGAGGGATGAGAGCAAAGAAAAAAATGTCGCTCCAGTTCTGCATGACACTTGCCATGGTCTGCTTCATCATGTGTGGTAAGCAAGCATGTTTTTATCATACCTATAGCATCGAAAAAATAATAACATTTCTCAGAACGGGTCCTTCGTACATAACCTGGTATCCAGTCTACCGTGGTTGGGGCTACTTTTCTTCGGGGCTGCTAAAGCTCTTCCCCGCTCGCCTGAGCTAGGTTTCCCCGTTAGGTTTTTCACGGCGGGAGATTCCTTCCGGGCCGTCTGTTGTATGTACTGGGCGGGGGGAAACTATGAGAATTCCGAAGACAGCCTGCCCCGACCACGATAGGCTGGATATCAGGTTACTTCGTACATTGTAAGGCGAACATAATCTCCAAGCAGATTTTTGGGTGGCTACAAAAACAGTATCATATATTGGCCAGGCAGTATCCATTCCCCATCTCCAATGGGCCGGCGTAGAAAAAGATACAAGTACAAAATAAAAGTCTGATAAAAACACCTATATAAAACGCAAAAAATAAGCTGAATCCCAAATAAACCTCGACTAGGTGAGTAGGGCAGACAGACAAGAGACTTATAGGCCATGCCGATTTCATTATATGCGTTACATCCGCGCGCGCATGAATTTCTATCCATTTCCAACAAAAAAGTTTCGACCATACTGTACATCGTAAAAGCATTCTACTATGATTCTAGTATTCGCCGTACCATACTTTGCGTGTTTAGTCATTTGTTCATCATTCATGACCACGTAGATTTCATAATGAATGCAATTTTTTTTATTCGCACGTTCGCATCCGTTTTGGGGTTCCCAGAGGATGTCATCCATATAATCAAATCAACATGGCCTTAGATGTTACAATGTAGGCTTGTTTCATCACGAGTTTTCAATCCCCAGGATGCATTGCCAATCCTGGGGTCTAAATAAACCTCATTTGCATAGGACATAAGGGCATCGGAATGATCCTGGTGACGTTAAACAGCTTGCTTTTCCCTGTGTTTTGAGGTGTTGGGACATTTTGTGCTCAACGTTAATTCAATTGCTATGGGTAGAATCTGACAACAAATAGAGAATGAAGTTTTTGTGTTCTTTTTAACATGGAACATGTGGTTTGTAACGTTACAGCATCAGTATAGCGTTACCACTGTAACGTTACAAACCAAAAATGCCTAAAAATTCATTCTCTGTTTGTTGTTAGATTCAACCCATAGTAATTTTTTTAGCATAAAATGCCCCAACATCTCATCTGATCAAAACAATTTGTTTAACGTCAACAGGATCATTCTAATGCCTTCCTGACCTATACAAATGAGGTTTAGACCCCAGGATTTGCAATGCATCCTGGGAATGTGAAACTCGTAAATGGCATTCCTGGCTAGACGTTGTCACGGCGTGTCCTAGGAAAAGGCACTTTTCACGACTTTATTTTTTCAACGTGTTTTTCAACGTGTAAAATGGGCACCTGACTTTAGTAGTTGAGGTAAAAGGCGATAGAAGGAGAGAAATAGGTGTGCATCATTAAAAATGTACAGAAAATGAAACAAATGAAAACTAGAGAGGCCGACATTTGCTTGGGAGCAAATACAGCATATTTCAGTCCATCTCCCTCCCACGCAAAAGTGGTCTATTCCAAACTTACCCCAGTGTAAAACTGGTAAATATTCTCAAATAAATCAATTATATAGTAGCTATGTAATTGAGAACAAAGATGCAAGAAGAAGCACATTGAATCTCGAAAGCTTTACTAATCTTATTACAGGTATGCAAATACTAATAATGATTAGATTTGATACATTTTGAAGGTCTTAGGTACATAAAATTGAATGTGTGGGTCATTCCGCACGACTTACGTGCAATGTGACCTCAGGTAACCCGCAATGGAACATGTGTTCCATGGATGGAACAGGCCATTCTTTAGATAGAACATGGAAGGGGTACAGCACTTTTGGCCCTTTTTTTGTTGAAAATAGTCATTAAAGTCCCCCAAATGAGTCATTTGGAAGTGGTGTATGCCAAATATGTGACTGATATTCTGTAGACACATGTTCAAGGTACCCTTATACCGAATTTCAGATCATTTGGTTGTAAAACCAGGGCTCAGGATCCAAAAATCCATTTTTTGGCGAAAAATGCCCCAAAAAACCTTCATAAACTTTTTTCAAAGGCATGTATCAAAAAAATGAAAAAAAAAACGCCTGGGGGTATTGGCTCACTCTACCTCCATGCCAAATTTCAGCTGAATGATGGCGGAGTTGAATCCCTTTGACTGTGTGGCAGGAGGAGGAGAAGAAGAAGAAGAAGGAGAAGAAACATCAGAGAACACAATATATTTCATCCATACCATGGTATGGACTGAAATATAATGATTGCAAAGACAAGATAATTCGTCTATCTTGTTAGGTGTTTTTTTATACTGCTAAACCATTAGCAGCACGTCTACAGAACGTACTGCACCTGTGCGAAAGCTATAATATTATGCATAGCACTTTGGCAGAGCGTCTCATATAAGGTCTTATTTACGCATATGAGGTTAACAGTCCGTCTGTGCATGGTTTTCAAATGTTATGTCGGAAAAAATATCGTCTGCAAAAGGCAAAATTCTTATGCAACGTTGACCAAAAATCCATCGAAAACTCTGCAAAATCGGGGGTTAACGCTGGCGCACTATGTTATGCTGACGTGGTAACGTTGGCCACCTTGGTGTGCTTATGCGGTTATGCCCCTAGTGAATATATTCATGTTGAAGTGGTCAGGAGTAAAATAAGTATATGGAATGTCCTAAGTCTGCATGGGGGTTTATGTAGTAGTGATACTGGTACTGTTTTACAAAATACACCTTGCATAAGTGGAATTCTGAAAAAAAAGCCTGCAGATTATGTTTTCCCTGATAAATAATCTAATCCTTTTGAAATTTTACAACACTTTACCACTCTGTCAGGTCAAAGTTCAAATGGCGGGCCATGTACGTCAAGGCAGGTTACAACAATGTACACGTTTGTCGGCTGGCCACGGTTTCACAGCGCCCCCTACTGGGAACGAAACGCCTTGCAGACAACGGATGACAACGAAACGTCTGTGAATCAAACAGGTTCATGCTTATCTTGTGTATTGTGTGTACTACTACATGAAATAACGTGTTATTAAATTGTTGTATGTACCTCTGGTATAGCTTTAGAATTCTGTTTGTTTGTATTATGATTTTTTTCAGCTCAACATAAGACACTATAGACCATGATACTATGGCATTACGTGGCCTTGGAAAGACAAATAAAGCTTGAGCTCAAGGTCAGTTTTAGGCCTCCCGGGAGCTGTCCTTGGTACTGAAACACTTTTTTTTACCTATTGTTCTGGACATGGTCATGGTTTTTTGTTTGAAGATATTATTTGATGTCATGAAGAAGGATATTGGTGCTGTAGATTTGGTCCCTCTTCATGACCACATTTATTGATTACTAAGCATCATCATTACTGTATTGATAATACCTATATTGATAATACCGGTACCTGTTTTTTTTTCTTAAATTTTATGAACCAGCAACTTGTCAGGTGGGAGATGGGGCATCCTACCGAGGAACAGTCAATGTGACTAAAACAGGCTTGACCTGCCAGCGCTGGGACAGTCAGACACCCCACCCCCACTCCAACACGCCGGCTAACTGCCCATCCTCCGGACTGGAGCAGAACTACTGCCGGAATCCGGATGGCGAACCCGGAGTTTGGTGCTACACCACGACAAAAAAACCTAAATGGGACTATTGTGATGTACCAGTATGTGGTAGGTTCAGATTCTGTAACCTTAGATACACTTGGATACATATACACGTAGAAACTTGCATATCAATCAATAGTTTGTGCTTATAAACCTGCATTCCCCCTCTGGTCTCTCAGTCACTGACGAAAGCTAGTGGATACTAGCTGAAACATCTGACGTTTTAAAAATCATATCCAGTTGCTTGTCAGTGAGTAACTGCTTTTTGGCGTAGAAACTCTGTGTTCACAATTGAGTGACCTCTGATCTCCAACCCTTACGACCCAACAAATTGCGAGTATGGATAACGATGTTGATATTCATTTTATTGTTCTTATCCTGTTTAGTACGGTACTGTATTCCCATTACTGTCGTATTGGGTACATGAATGTACCCAGGGCCATTAACATCAGTGGTTAATTACTGATGAGTGAATAAAGAACACAGAAATGAATAGATACAAGCTAAGGAGTCTAACTTCCGTGTTAATGACCTCATCATTGGGCCATGATGATGAGTATGGGTAGAGCCACACCTCACGCACGTTAAACGGAACCTTTCGAAAGAGACTAGGAGCGTGTGTGATCATCTAAGTGATATCTAGTGATTTACTGGTGATTCGTCGGCGGAATGCAACCTTGTCTCGTAGGATGGTCAGCTATACATATTAAAAGAACGCGTTAAAAACTCTACAAAACGCTGTATCAAAATTCGTTCCCACCCGCCCCGGAGCCTGCACAGGAGGCTAAAAAAGTATTTAGATTTCACTAATCAAAATTTTCATTTTCAAACACTTGAAAGGGAAAATTCTGACAATATTTCTTGATGGTGCAAATCCTAGGCTGTGAGGCATTCAAGCCTGGTGGATCAGACTACCGCGGGAACGTTTCTGTGACCATGAACGGGGAAACCTGTCAGCGCTGGGACGCCGACACTCCACATAGTCATCGTTACCGGGCAGAGGACTACCCTGAGCTGGTGAAAAACTACTGCCGCAACCCCGACCAGGAATCGTTCACCATCTGGTGCTATACTATAAACCCTGACACCCGCTGGGACTGGTGCATCGACCCCAGATGCCCTGGAGGTATATAAACCAAGTATGCATGGTGCAGGTAGACATAAGAAATACCTACATTTTTACCCTGCACTAAACTGCATATACCCAGTACGTGGACCAGTACAGGTTAGGTGCAGGTAGACATCAAAAATACCTGCACAGCTCCAATTTTACCTGCACAAACCTGAATATACCCAGTACATGGACCAGTGCAGGTTAGGTGCAGGTAGACATCAGAAATACCTACATTTTACCTGCATTAACCTGCATATACCCAGTACATGGACCAGTGCAGGTTAGGTGCAGCTGCAGGTAGACATCAGAAATACCTACATTTTACCTGCATTAACCTGCATATACCCAGTGCATGGACAAGAGCAGGTAAGGTGCAGATAGACATCAGAAATACCTACATTTTACCCTGCACTAACCTGCATATACCCAGTGCATGGACAAGAGCAGGTTAGGTGCAGGTAGACATCAGAAATACATGCACAGTTCCAATTTTACCTGCACTAACCTGCATATACCCAGTACATGGACCAGTGCAGGTTAGGTGCAGGTAGACATCAGAAATACCTGCACAGCTGCAATTTTACCTGCACTAACCTGCAAATACCCAGTACATGGACAAGAGCAGGTTAGGTGCAGGTAGACATCAAAAATACATGCACAGCTCCAATTTTACCTGCACTAACCTGCATATACCCAGTACATGGACCAGTGCAGGTTAGGTTCAGGTAGACATCAGAAATACCTGCACAGCTCCAATTTTACCTGCACTAACCTGCATATACCCAGTACATGGACCTGTGTATGTTAGGTGTAGGTAGAAATCAGAAATACCTGCACAGCTCCAATTTTACCTGCACTAACCTGCATATACCCAGGACATGGGCCAGTGCAGGTTAGGTGAAGGTAGACACTATGCAGAAATACCTGCACTAACCTGAATATACCCCGTACATGCATCAATGTAGTTTTTTTTTAAATATCACCACATTTATTTTGATATATTGCAAATATACAATGATCTATCAGACACAATATAACATAATCATGACAAATAAGTGAAAAACTTGCTTATGATGCTATAAACATGCTCACAAAATCTTATCTCCTGTTCTTACATAAATTTTATGTCTGTCAAGGCATGCATAGTAGTGTCACAACTTAAAATGGAATGGAAATGTCAAGGACTATACATATTGATACAAATTTACTCCAGTACAATATAAGCTTAATTATGTAATAAACAGGACATTTTTGCCTTTTGCATGTACAACATTGATACTTACGTTTTGCAATGTACATATATAACACAGGAAAAGGATAACATTAATGCGGACCGCATAAAGTCTACATGTTTTACATGTAGTAAGTATCTTTATGCAGTGCATATGGTTAGTCACAGCTTGTAAACATGGTGCCTTGCATCCAGAATACAGCATTAACAAAGTTCTATACAAATTCTGGTGCCAACAGAGCACTGTTGGTCGAATTTCAATGTAGTTCAAAATAGATTTTTTGTGGTTTCATGTGATATTTGTATTACATTTCTTGTTTTAGCGCTACAAGCAGATGAACTGCACTGTACTTTCCAACTAACTCAAGCTGTATATACACATCTAAGGCTATGTTGATTTGATTATATGAATGACATCCGCGCGCGCATGGATTTTCGTCCGCTCCAAAAAATGTTTTCGATCATACTGTAAATCATAAAATATGAGCAAATATATGTCGCATGTAGCAAAAAATGATTGGAAAAGGATATTAATGTCATGGAATGCCAAAATCAATTCAGGATAAGAAGAAAATATGAAGAAATGAAAATGAAGAGTTTATTCATATTATTCGCCCTACCGTATTTTATGTGTATAGTCATTTGTTCAACCTTCAAGACCACCTAGATTTCATAATGAAGTAAACAATTTTTTTCAAACATTTTTTATTCGCACGCTCTCATCAGTATTGGTGTTCCTAGAGGATGTCATCCATATAATCAAATCAACATGGCCTAAGCCAGGGCAGATTAATGGCATAATTTGCCAGCATGACTTACAAATGATCTCCAAAGAGTGCAGATGCGACATTATTGATTTCAATAACAATGTTCTTTTCAGAAAGTAAATATTCTATTTTTTCCAGTAGTATTTAAGCATATACACTAAAGAACACATTTGTGTGGTTTTCATTCTGAGTACAAATCTCACATTTGGAACTACAGATGGTTCGTAGGGGTATATACTATTTTCAAGAGTCTCAATTTTAGAGGCAGATTTAAAAATATTTTTACATGCATTATTCCCACAATGCAAAAATATGTACTACGTATATAAAAGATTGCTTTGTTATTAGAAAAAATGCCGAAACTTGTGATTAGCCCCACTCGATTGTAACATTATATCAAAGTCAGAATTATCGTTAATTGAGTAATGAGGATTTATTAGGTTCTATCCTATACTAAGTCTTCTTCAGTGTATATATATTATATACTATTCTGTACTTTGTTCATCAGTTGTTGTCATACATTGTACCATGTGCAATTGTCGTACAATAAAGTTCTATGTCAATAAAATCTAATATTGCCGTTATGAACATTACTTTTCAAAAGTTTTTGCATAAAATCATTTAGGAAATTGTTGTCGAAAATTGAACCGTATGCAAAAAGTACGTCCAGAAGAATATACGTCTATATTGTCGCTATTAAATTTCTTACCATGCTGAATGATACACACTTGTACTCTCCAAACAGAGGTTTTTCGTTCGGCTTTTTCTAAAATTTAGACTTGTTTTATGCACTTTATCAGGCTTCCTTTTTGGACTAGTGTTTCTTTTTTACCCTTCGTGGTCAATGGTAACTGCCTGGCCAATTTGACACTGTCTCTGCAGCCACCAAAATATCTGCTTGTATATATGTGTTCTGGCTTGAGTAAACTAATGTGCTCCAGGGTACTACAAACAATTACCATATTCCACATGAATATTACACTGTTCGTAGGAAATATAAACGGTCTTTCAATGAATGTCATTTCTAGCGGCACGTCAGCAGAACGTACTGCACCTGCGTGAAACCCATAATGTAATGTACATAGCACTTAGGCAGAACGTCTCATATAAGGTCATATTCGCGCATATAAGGTTAACACTCCGTCTGTAGTTTCCAAATGTTATGTCGGAAGGGCAAAATTCTGATGCATCGTTGACCAAAAATCCAACGAAAACCGCGAAAAATCAGGATTTTGCGTAGGTGCAGTACGTTCTGCGAACGTGCTGCATGTATTCTCAGCCAAAAGCATTCATGCTAGCAACGTGACGTCATCCCGTTGGTTCCTGCGTCAGTGATAAAGTGCAGTTTGAATCCGTATCGCAAGGTGGCATTTCAAGCGCACGGAAGTTGTGGAATGTAGGTTTGAACATGTTGTATGGAATGACAAATTAATTACATCATATGAAACCTCCAGGGACAAAATGAATTTGATCATGAATGTTTTACTTCAAAACAATTGCGCAGCTGCTAATAATCCATTTCTAGGACAAGCACCTTAGTTATTATTACCTCCATGAAAAATGGAGGTATTGTTTTTGGCGGCGTCTGTCTGTGTGTCTGTGTGTGTGTCTGTGTGTGTGTCTGTGTGTGTTTCCGCAACTTTGTAGTCAGCATAACTTCATAACGCCTTTATGGATTGTGATGATATTTAGTATGATGATAAGTCTTAGGAAGACAAAGGTCAAGGTCAAATATGGGCCTCCTGGTGGATGACCTTGGTACTGCAGCAGAACTTCCGGTTTTTCTATCTTTGGTCCTGAACATGCTATGGTCTTGAATTTTTGGTGACAGATAGCTTTTCCTGTCAGGAATAAGTGGTGTGGGTTTGGTCCCCCTAGCAGCTTGTTCAGGAACTGCAGGGAACTTTCGGGCGAAATCTTTGAAAGCCAATAAGTCCAGATAGGAACAGCGTATTTTCATCATTTTTGGTGTGTAGGTATCTGACAGAGAGATGTACATAATTAACTGCGAATTATGCAAATGGGGACTTTATTTGCATAATTAATGAGGAAATTCTATAATTACAGTGTTTTACATTATAGAACCTTCATACATGTAATGTATGTAATCTATGGCAGATGAAACATCAACAGATACTAATTATGCAAATGATGACCTAATTTGCATAATTAATGCAAAAAATCTATGATTTCTCAATGGTGAATGATGGGAATGTCATACTTGGGACATCTTTAAGTTAATCAAAAGTTAACATCACGACGCATATATTATGTTAATGCAGAGGTCATTTGCGTAATTAAAGAAGAAATTTACATTTACATATCAAGCTCATATTTCATGGAGGTATGAGATCTCGGAACTCTTGTTTTTTCTTGTAGGAAAAAGCGTGAAATGGCGTATCAAAAGGTTTGACGTTTAGGTATGTGAGAGTTCAAAAGAGTATAAAACCTTGCCGAATATATATGTGCCAACAGTCGAACCAAAAAGGCTACAGGTTTTGTTGTTATTGTTGTTGCTACGGTTCTCAGGTAGCCGGAAACACAATTTTTCCCTAGGTGCTAATTATTACACTGGAGTAACTGTTACTGATGAAAAAAGCAGTCAAACCGGTTCTGTATTCGTCCCAAATCATTTCTATTTTCTAATGATTAAGTTTCAGTTTTTCAGCTCGTTACGGCTCGCTCCAAAGTTTCTGTTTTTATTAGCGGTATGTTACATTCTTCTTTATTCTTCACAATGTGATACTAATATATTACGGATTAATAGAAAGAACCATGGTGCAGCAGCAGATGGCTACAAATTAATCTCCAAGCAGATCTTTAGGTGGCTAAAGATAGTATCCAACACGCGGACAGTATCCAGCCGGCCGACAGTATCCAATTGGTCACCGAAGGATGGATGGGCCGGCTGTCAGAAAAAAACGGGGCATAAAAAGGTCACAATCTTCCCATTCAACCTCTGCTTGGAGAGTAGCTACAAATATATTGCACGGAACGACAAGGTGTTCCCAACTTTTGCACATTTTTAAAACTGTGACTTATTTTTCAAGCTATCTAGTGATGATGCCCCGACTGGCAGCGAGTTCTGTTCTATCTACAATAGCTCCGAAAATAGTTTCATAAGCGGCACATATAGCTACAACAGTACAACCTATATGGGCTACATATGATACAGCGGCGAGAAGCAGAACTCCAGTCAGAAGCTCTGAGGAAAGTGTCTGATAGACCCCGAAACGTAAGCAAGGTAAGGCACACTACTGGTTGCGTAAAACAAAATTCCTATAACCTATATACTACAAGATACATGGAGTTCCAGGAAAAACGAGCTTTTGAACACCTTATAAAATATGGTTCATGACTCTCGTACTAGAAGGCATGACTATTTATTGTTCTTTGAATTTTCTGAGCTGGTACTAGGTACTTAGAAGTCGGTAAAGGTGGATAACCAGTGGGGTACTAGTATGTGAAGATAAATTTGAATCTTTGAGAAAATATCACGATGTCGACTGAAATGTCACGGAACCATCAACAACACGACAAAAGGTCATACTCAGTTGTTAGGCCACAGCAAGTAAAATTTATGGATGACATCCTCCGCAGACTTCAAATCTAATGCGAGCGGGCGAAAAAACAAGACGGCCCGAAAAAAACAAAGTTCCTACGTTTTTAAAATGTTGACGTAATCATGGTACAAATGGTTCTGATTCAGTAGGAACATCAAATATACACAGCCAGCATCACATATCACTGCATCAAAGTACGAAGCAAAACATTGAATCAGAGTCTTTTCTTGTCTCCTCTTCATAGTTATCTACTATCCCACCATCCACCTTCCGGCATGGCAACAGACATTTTTGCAAATTTTCGGCATGTTGACCACTGTCAGAAGGCAACAAAATTTCTTGTTTTTTTCCCCGAAATCAGCCAAAAATTAATGCGCGCGTTGCTGTGGCCCTACTGTGGTCTTCGGAATGGGAAAGTGGAGTGGCTATTTGAGCGGTGACGCCCGTCGCCTAGAGCTACTTATCCAAGCAGGATAACAGCGGCTTTATGCCTTAGTGTGGGGGTGTTCGGGTTGTCAATCATGGTAGAGAGGTCGAGGACTGGGTTAGCCTCCACCAGGCCTTCCTGCGAGGGTACGGATCGTAGAATTTTCCATATAGAATACAACACGGGGTATTACGTATACGTATCGCCCGAGGTATCGGCCCGACCCGCTATGATATTAAAAAAAAAGTATTGACCAGGAGAGTCAGTCCGGGAGAAGCCGGTTTAATTTTCCCCTCCGAAGCAAGTGAACTCTACGTTCCCGTTGATAATTTTTTTCTCTATTTCTCAAAATTTTTACTTTTTTTTTAAGTTTGAATTTGACTCACAACCCCACCACGACCTACTCCCAAACACCAGCCAACCATAGCCGAACCTCTAAACCACTTCCAAATGTTTTGAAGCCGCACATGCGAACAGTAAGTTAGTAACCAACAATGCTGAACACCAGCCAATCTTGCTCCAGACCTACGTACTCCTAACCATGGTTGAGGGATTTCGGCTAAGGCCACACCAAGTAAATTTTATGGATGACGTCCGCGCGCATTGATTTTGGCCTGTTCCTAGAAATAAAAACAAGAAATTCCGCTTCCTGTAACTATGACCAAAGAGTCACGACAGTGCCGCAAATCACCAGATTAATGTGAAACCCGTAACGCGAAGAAAGTGTCTATTGACAGGACCATCCTGTCTTCGGGACAGGACCATCCTGTCAATAACAGAAAATTTGCACTATTGATAGGACCATCCTGTCAATAACAGAAAACTTTTCACTGTCCACTGTTCCACCTGATTTATTGCTGTTTTGATGATGAATAAAAGACTTCTTGCTTGTTACACTGTGTCACCTCATTCAATTTGTGTCCTAACATTTGTCGTCTCTTTGTATATTTCTAATATAGGCATTTTGTTTTTTTAGGGCCCTTGCTTGTTTTTTTCGCCCTCTCGCATTAGATTTAGGGTCTCCAAAGGACGTCATCCATAGAATTTACTTGGTGTGGCCTAATGTTTATCAGGCCACATTCGGCTATGTCTGACAGGGGCTTTATTCTCCGGAGAGGGAGCCACCATTACCGCGCACAATCGGACCATCTGCAGCGCTTGACCTAACTTTTGTCGTCCCTTACACCTGTCAATCAAACACGGGGTTTCTACCCTTACCCAACACCGTATCCTAGCAACTAATGTGGTCATCACCCAGGTTGAGTACGAGTTCAAGTGCATGAATGGGTGGAAATGACGTCAACACGGCATACCATATTGTAGCATGTAAAGAAAGCATTTTTAGCCTGGTGTACAGTCTACCGTGGTTCGGGCAGGATATCTTCGGGCCTGTAGTAGTTTTCTGCCACCCAGCTCAACTAGGCTTCCTGTTTAGAGTTTTGCATAACCGGACCGGAGTTGAATACTAGTGGACTTAACAATTCCCGTCGTGCATGCAAAACTCGTACCGGGGAGCCTAGTTGAGCTGGGCGGCAGAGAAACACCACAGGCCCGAAGAAAGCATACCCAAACCGCGGTAGACTGAACACCAGTCTGCTCGTAATACGTTTTAGATTTGTAAACCGTAAATTAAAGAAAATTGGTTTAAACGTTTGATGGATCCTCATTTTAAGCATCTGTTTTAATTGGTGTAGAACAATGTAGATAAGAAATGTTATGTACCTTTATCCAGCTTGTACACAGGACATAATAAAAAGAAACCGTTCATAATTACGCTTGCCACAACCAGAGCTTTAATCGTTTGATTCTAATCATTTGTTGTTTTTTGTTATCAAAACAATTCCCTAATCCATATATAAACATAGCGCCGTTATTCAGTAAAAGCAAATTACAGTGTGCTTTATTTTCCCCACAGCCCAAACAGCCCTGTGTTTTTTCAGCCGCAAAACCCTACCCCCTCCTTTACACCTACAGTTGGTACGTTCCGTGACGTCACTGATCGAGATTACTTGTACTGTAATTGTACGTGTATCGAATTTTCAGGGATTTGCTAGAACCAGTCGCACCGGTACCTGTACGCAAGGAACACAATGTCGACTGCTCTATCGATCTGTTTCCTGGCCTGCCTCTTTGTCTTCTATCCAGGTGGGTTTCGAGTCATTTCTTTTCTTCTAATCCCGTATTTTCTTCCAATTTAACTACAATTAATAGTAACGAAATTGTGAACTACAGGGTTAGAGTTAGAGCACCGTGGACCACTGTATGTTCAGTGTTGTAGACTATTAGAAGAATGGCGCTATAAAGAAGTGTATGCATAGGTGCCTAACCACTCAATGATAATATATTCAGTGTAGATGTGTATCGGCCAGTGCTATGCAGCCCAGCTATACAGACGGTAACAGATGCATGGATTTATATATAGCTATTTTGGCCAAGGACTCGTGACAGAAATATGATCCGGCGATTTGATATCTTTCTTTGGTACATTTATGGTACAGCAACTAGACCATGTTACTATAAATTCAATGTATATAATCAGATGGGACTTAGGTTGCATATCAGTCTACAAATAGACTATTATATAATGTTAATTCCCGATATTTTTTCTGGTTAAAATCGAAGCTGCAGTGAAAATAGGTCCATGTAAATATCTGTTAGGTTTCTCCACTCTCGTTGACCCATATAACGGTTGAATTTGTGTCAGAATGAAACAAGGAAATAAAAACGCTTGTATCGGGCGAAACATCCGGTGTACTTCGTCTAAATGCCGAAATACAATGACCTGGACTTGTTCCAAGCAGGGCTCGAAATTTGTTATTGGTGAATAGGTGCACTGGTGCACCCAACCTAAAAATTGTGTGCACAAAAATCTTTCGGTACACTACAACTACTACAAGAACGATTTTATTATAATTCTGACACTTAGATGTGAAGATTTGTACATGCAGGCCTGTGTACATGCTGTATATATTTAATGTCTTTGCATACGCAATGCTACGAAAATATTTGGGTGCTCCAGTTCACCCACAGAAAAAAGAAAATTGGGTGTACATGCACCCAGTATTTCAAGCCCTGTTCATGTACTGACGTTGCGTAAATTGATCATGTGTATACATAGCCATTGGAAACATGATCGAAACACTGGGAATTATGAATTATGTACTCAGGGTCTAATAATTTTAGCAAGGTACTGTATGTTTACATTACGGTTTATGAAGAACTCTAGGGGAGGGGCAGTAGTGGCCCGTAATGAGATTATCAATGCACCAATGAGGATTAAACCATCTAGATCAAACTGTAGGATTACGTGTATGCATTAGAAACTAGATCTTACAGTCATCTGTCGAAAGAAGGAAATAAATCCAACTACCTTGGGTGCTACTAGACAAATATCAGGCCGTTAGCCGTTTTCCTTCGGCAGCCAGAAGCCCTTCGCCCGCCTATCTAAATTACCGCTTCGGGGCCGGGGAGTTGAGCCCAGGAGGGAGTTGTAGGGCCAGCCAAACTCTCCCGTAGCGGTAATTTAAACAGGCGGACGAAGGGCTTCTGGCTGCCGTAGGAAAACGCCTGTCAGCCCCAAACGAGTCTGTCACACAGGATTAAGTCCGACAGGATGTGACGAGGGCAGAGCCTGGTAGTATCGGTAGTACTTGTGATTCATTGCGTTGGATGTAAAGCTCACTTCCCCTCCCCACCTAATATTCTGTACTAAGTGTTTTGTACAGTCAGTTCAGCTCATTGAATTTTTGTTATCTTTTAATTGCGTTATAAGATTGCATTTCGTTGCCTTATATAATGTGTAATATCTAAGTTTTACAGTTGCTTTGTTGTTTATTTGTATAATTACGCTTCGTACGTTTACTAAACATATGTTTATCTATGTTTTATGCAAGGTGTTACGACACTGATTTATCTAGTTAAATTAATAACTTAATTAGTTAATTAATTTTGTAAAACTTATCTGTTATCTGTCATAGTACTACTTGTTTTATTACTACTATTATAATTTGTAAAATGTCGGTGGAAGATCCCGGGCAAGCCATGAAGGCTTTTTATCTCCTCCCTCCAGCATATTCTCCTTTGCTAATACTACTCTCTTTTGTTTAATAGCATGCTAATTTTACTACATGCTAGTTTTAGTACATGCTCATTTTACTACTTCTTTACATACAAAAATACAATAAAATCGAGTTCCTAGTCATTGTTTACTGTCGCTTACTGTCCCGCAATGTAAATGATGATGAAACACAATTTTCTTATTGTTTAGGTGCGGAAGGCCTGGAGGTATGTTATAAAGACCTCGGCTGCTTCTCCAACGCTCGGCCTTTCTTTAGTGCACAGCGCCCCCTATCGCTTCTACCTCAAAGTCCAGCCAACGTGGGTACGACTTTCGGACTCTTCACACGAGAAAACCCCACAACGCAGGAACGGAAGAAGCTATTGGCCGAAAGGGACGATCTTCTGGAAGAGTCCACTTTTAACGGAGGGAGGAAGACAAAGTTCATCATACACGGTTTCCAGAACAATGGACACCGACCGTGGGTCTACAACTTGACAGACGAACTACTTAAAGAGGTGAGGACAAGAAACATTTAGACCCTGCTGGGAAATGTTTATCATCAGTTCGGCTTTCATGTCAGGGGTGTAAATTCTTCCATCTTTGATAGCATTGTCCTAGCCATGTGTATGTGTTTGTCACTGAATGATTGTACTGTCTGTTTTAACAGTCAAAAGTCAAACGCTTGATTAACAAGAAATGCTTTTACAAAAAGCTGGCCGGGAGCAAGAGGAGAATAGCTGATTAGGTGGTATGGCTTAAATAAATGGTCATTTTGGTGACTTGAATTGGACTAAGGCTAATAAAACTGTTCCTAGATGCACAATTGCAATGTATCATGGACTCCTTTCTTACGGAACAGAGCTATTTTATCAGCGGCTACGTACGGTAAAGCTAGAATTGCGTCCCTTCACTTTGTTTTATTCTGCCCGACAGGGTGACTATAACGTGATCGTTGTAGACTGGAAGGACGGAGCCGGCCTGCCCTACACACAGGCGGCCGCCAACACCCGGGTAGTGGCCGCCGAGACAGCGAGACTTATCCGCTACCTCAACAACCGGGTAAGCACATGGGATATGGGTCATTCTATTCTATTCTATTCTATTCTATTCTATTCTATTCTATTCTATTCTATTCTATTCTATTCTATTCTATTCTATTCTATTCTATTCTATTCTACTCCATTTTATTTTATTTTATTTTATTTTATTTTATTTTATTTCATTTCATTTTATTTTATTTTATTTTATTTTATTTTATTTTATTTTATTTTATTTTATTTTATTTTATTTTATTTTATTTTATTTTTATTCTATTCTATTTTATTTTTATTCTATTCTATTCTCTTCTGTTCTATTCTAATTCATTCTATTCTCTTCTATTCCATTCTATCCTTGCATACATGATGATACTGCACCAAGTGGCCATTGATAATATTCTAAAGGTCTAAACATAGAATATATTAGCCTTGTAGTATTGTAGATCAATAGCTCGTACTTATTTTATTCTATTCCCAAAGTTACACCAGATACATTATGACTTTCATGAAAAGTAATCAAGTATACAGAGTTTACAATCCATGGCCAGTTTATAGGGGTTTGAGATATGATTAAAAATTAAGGAAATGTGTATAGTTTTAGTTAGTTGCATGTGTTGTTCGTTTGCGTGTACTGACCGATATATAGTCACGGGTACCCATAGTTTCAATGAATGGCTAAATATTTGATTTTGTTGAAATGAGAAAAAAACATGATTCTTTATTGTCTCGTCTCGGCAAAAGTATGGTGATAACCTTTATGGATTAAGGTTTTGATCTTATTTTAAAAGTCGAAACGTCTTCTGAAAAGCATAAAAAGAGAGGCCTATGTGAAGTTGATCATTAAACCACACTTAAGCCAAAAGAGAAATATTACTTCACGAAAAAAATATTTTCTCCCTATCCTGTGTCCAGACCGCAGCGGACTGGACAGAGATGCACATAATCGGGCACAGTCTGGGCGCCCACACCGCGGGGTACGTGGGGCATGGACTGGGCGGGCAGCTGGGCAGGATCTCAGGTAACTAACACAGTCTGGGCGCCCACACCGCGGGGTACGTGGGGCATGGACTGGGCGGGCAGCTGGGCAGGATCTCAGGTAACTAACACAGTCTGGGCGCCCACACCGCGGGGTACGTGGGGCATGGACTGGGCGGGCAGCTGGGCAGGATCTCAGGTAACTAACACAGTCTGGGCGCTCACACCGCGGGGTACGTGGGGCATGGACTGGGCGGGCAGCTGGGCAGGATCTCAGGTACTTGGTATGAGCTGAGACGGGGGGCGCCACAAGTTATCTGGCAAGTACAACCCGCTACTACGGCCACTTGTCTGACGCCTCGTTCCAAGAGTAGACGGGTCACAATTGATTTCAGTGTTGGAAATTATTCAGTCTTTTCTTCATAATACATTGTAAATGTACAGACTTCTGTGCAACTGACTTATATAAAATCTCAGGTCCTTTAAATATAAGAATAGCACACTATATATACGTGTTATTTTGTCCAAAAGACGATGAAAAAATCACCTAGAGTAGCATATCTTCAATTTCTTTATTTCTTCAATTTAGTTAATTGCTATAGAGTTTGATGTTTGGTCGAGGTCACATATCAGATATAATATAATAAGGTGTTTTTAAATCGTGTTCAGCCACCCTATGCTCGTAGTCGGAGAAACAGTGAAACCTATGAAACTTTGCCACCTATCTACTGTACTTACAATGATGGATCGAATTGCCACCAGGCCTGGATCCCGCTGAGCCGTTGTTTGAACACACGGACCCGCTGGTGAGAATCGACCCTACAGACGCAGCTTTCGTGGACATCATCCACACTGATGGCTCCAGTATTCTCACTCTAGGTGAGTTCTCATATTGGAGCAAATATGGGCCATAAGTGTACTACGTAAAATAAGGCTCGAAGAAGTATCGACTGCATGTTCTGTCGTGTTTATGTCATTCCTTGTAACGTACGTTAGATTTTTCATATGCCTCAAACTGTCAAAATATCAATGGCAAGATATCTAGATGATGTAACGTTTATGTTGTTTTCATTGATATACCTGAGATTTCGTTCTTATTATGCTTGATAATCATTAAACTAGAACATGAATTCGAAGTACCAAATTGAATACAATATTAATTTTTTTGTGTTAATAGATACAATGTGTCTGTAAATCATCTTTAAACTAAATTGAAGTCTTGTTTAAATCTTAAAGGATTTTTTTAAGCTAATAGAGATGTGCTGAGTTGAGATAATGTTTCGTTCCCGGCAGGCCTTGGGCTTGACCAGCCGGTGGGTGACGTAGACTTTTACCCAGAAGGCGGTGCGCGGCAGCCAGGCTGTGGTGCGGAGAGCATCATTTCTAAGATCGGAGTGATCGCAGAGGGACTAGTGACAGACGGGGTTAAAGGTGAGACATCGTATTTGTGATCTTATAATATCTTCGAAGAAGAAAATGTATAGTTATGTTTACCTGGTACCTTCGTCAGTTTCTTCGTCTTCCTATCCAAGCACATAAGGTCAATGGACCAGACGTCTGTCACCATGGTAACTTCTGTCGTGAAAAACCCTTGGTTTTGGATTACATTACGTATCAGGACATAGATGGGGGGTCACCCTGTACTAGCTATATGTACGGATGTGTTTTAGTAAGAATTATAATTAGAATTGGTAGTTTTTTTTAGGCAGCCTATACCAAAGAGGTTTAAAATGTTGATCTTTAATCTCCTTGCAATTGGCTACATTGGATGGTCCAATTTTTTAATCTGCTTGACACAAGTTTCCGGAAAGGTAGTTACTGTAGTTAACTTTCATGTAATGATAAACTCTTTCTATTTTTTCCTTATCCCAGACACATACACACGGGTATGTGCATGTGTATGTATAAGTTAAACTCAGGTGTGTGCAAGTAAAGCTTTGTATTAAATTCAGTTACCCGTATGTAGTAAATAAGAAGTTCACGGTTTCTCCCTCTGACTCTGTTTTTATCCCCCCTGATTTAGCGGCCAAGAACGCCTTCAGCTGCAGCCACACCAGAGCCATAGAACTGTTTACCGAGTCCATCAACTCTCCATGTGAGTTCACGGCGTACCCGTGCTCCAGGTGAGAAAGGCACCACAATATTTTCTCACGACATATTTGTTATGGTTTGTACATGTAAAATGTCTATTCTGTCGGACGAAACACATATGCAAAAGCAGAAGTTGATAGTTGGTCATGGCCATGGCCATGGTCATTTATTACAATCTTAGGATCCACTGAAGCTTGCCATATTGTGTTTCTTTCCACTCATATGCAAATTGTGCTTCTACATATAAATAGCTCAGCAATTCATTTAAAGCAATACGATGGTGAAGGTTGGAAATTCAGGTATATAACACATTCAACAATTTAAAGAAAGTAAATCAAACAACCAGTTAAGGTATTAAACGTAATATTAACGTATTAAACAAAACCCAAATTTCAAATTATATTTTCAACATCACAAAGAAATGAACCTTTGTATTAGAGTAGTTTTACTGCTACTGTTGTTCTGTTTTAGGGTAGATTTAGAGCTAATGTTGTTAAATTAGTATCAGTACGTAGTCCTGTATGTACTGTATACCTTTGCATCTGTTTACCTGTACTTAGCCTGATAGGGAATGAATGTGCAAAAAAGGTTACCTGATTATTCAAGAGAGTGAAACGATTCAGTCATCACCCATATTTTTTCACCAGTCGTGAACTATGAGTGTATTTCTAAAGACAAGTGGTGATAGTGTTGATTTTCTCATACACATTTCTGCTAATCTGGGTACCATCCTACTTGTATGCCGGGGCTCCCACACTCCCTACTTGTTAGGGAAGCGAGTGTGGGAGCCACGGCATACAAGTAGGATGGTACCCAGGCTACATTTCTGCATATTTCTGTACAGCTGGGATGACTACGAGGCGGGAGAGTGTACTGACTGTGACGGCAGTTGTTCTGTGATGGGATTCCATGCGGACAAACATGGCGGCGCTGGACTACTGTACCTCAACACCAACGACAAAGACCCCTTCTGCCGTAAATACATTTCAGTCCATCTCGAGGACTTCATTTTATGGATGACATGACGGGCGTGCAATGATTTTAGTTTAAAGTTCTAAAAAAATCAACCCCGAGGAGGCAAACCTGGGTGCCATCCTCCGTAGTCGGTGGTAACTAGCGTCAATATATAGGGAGCCGGCAGTAAGTACATACGGCCTGGCTACGAGGCTACAAAGAACTCCCGAACTCAGTACACTGCCGACTCATATGTCGCAAAAGACCAGCATGTGGCGGCTTGTCGTAAAATAATTACTTGACGCAAATATACTACCGCATTCGGCAAATTCGCAATACTTTGTACTCCTGTGGTTTAGCAGCATTTCTTGGGCTGGATTTTTTTCATTCGCCCTGATTGGCATTAGTTAGTCTTTAGAGGGTGTCATCCATAAAATTAAGTCAGTGTGGCCTAAGTTTGACTAGTATGGAATCTAACCGGGAACACCACATACGAACTCCGTTCTTTACGTCTGTTGTCCGTTGGCATTCAAACGATTAAAATTTGCATATTCCACAAAATTCAATATGCATGCCAAGAGGATGTAGTGGTTGTAACGTTTAAGCCTGGATTTCAGGCTAATTTAATAAATAAGTATTGGATTATCCTCATTAGAATATAATCAGCATAGTTGTAGATAATGGGTTCGTTAAAAATGTGTGTGAATAGATTTATACATATGTACATGCGTTAACATCTGAACGTCTTAATATTTTGACTATTACTTCTTGACGTTTTGTGTCATAAAATATCAGCTTTATTCTTTAAAAAATGTGTTTTTTTTAATTGCAGTAACAGACGTGGCCCTGAGGAACCGGAGCAGGTACTGTGTACAGTCTCTTACACGTCAGAACCAGACTGTGATAGAACGATGCGTCAACACGATGGAATCAGTCTTCCTCAACTTCTCCACTAACATGAAGGACAACGTTGCAGAAGAAATCTTCTGTAGGTCAGTAACAAAACACTCAATTTTTACTCTAAAACTTTATTACCTTCGCTAGAAAGCTATGTTTTCTGTTTTTTTTATTCCAACATGTAATCACCAGACGTGGTGACGACATACTCAAGTTTTTTCAACTTATATTAATGCCGCCATCAACACAGGGGACAAATACATGACAGGACAATACTCATTTACACCTGAGCGAAGTGAGGAAAGTCGTGGCACAAGGGCACAAGATCGGTGGCATGTCAGGACTCGAACCCGCGACTCTAAGCTCCGAGTCGCGCACTCTGCCGCTACGCCACACGACACAAACATTTTCTGTTTGGCAAAAGTGGAGGGATTGTGGATGCGGCTGCATAACTCTTGAACCCATGGATGGATGTTCATTTCTGTTGGAGAGCTGTTGAGAAGGGGAATGTTAAGAGAATGGGCCTTATGTCGGGTTCTTATTGCGTTATTGCAGTAAGACGTTTTGTTGGTTTATTTGTGAATAGGATACCCTGAAATGTAATGGATAATTTAGTAGGTGGGTATGGTTAAGTCAAAGAAAGGTGAAGTTTGATAATGTATATGGATACAGTTTAGACAGTATTGCACAGGGGCGTGCTCACCTTTGTCCTTTTCTTTTTTTCTGATTTTATTATCCCATTGTCTATGTTTTAGTGAATATTGTCACGGATTTGTATCAGTGGTCAACACAATTCAATAACTATTTGAAAAAGGGTTACAATTGCCTATCATAAGTATATTTTTTTAGCTTTTTTTTTAAAATGTTATGACGTTATAACTCACACTTTGCTATTGTTCACATATACTTAAATTGATGTAACAGCCTAAGTTTGATTTCTTTTTTAAATTTCCTATGTACAGTGAGTACGAACTGTTCCTGAAATGCGTCACGGCAGTGTTGGACACAGTCCAGCCTTGTAAAGACACAGCCGTGAAAACCGTCATAGGTAAGTTACAAACACTATAAACAACATAAGTACGCGCCTCGTTTTCGTGCAAAATCACGTGCGTTCGCGCAGCGCCGTACTCTCGCGGGACCGCTTTTCAAAATGGCCGCGGAGATTGGAATTACGTCTATTCTATGTCGGGCGTTCTCCTTATCCACTCTGTTATCTTAGTACAACACTTTTGTATCGTTATCTATACCTTTCTACATTTATTATATTAGTTTGCAGAAGACATATTGTTTTGCTCTGTTTCTTCTTCTCCATAAAATATGGTCAATGACCTGTACCAGACGGCTGTCACCATGGTAACTAGTGTTGGATTACACTAACATACTAGTACTTATATATTTGCAAAGTGGTTGAACAGGAAGCTCAAGGGACTAGTCACCATATATGGTGTGTGAATACATTATGTAGCAAAGTGGCATGACGCTGTAGGGACTGATCACCAAAAAATATAAATTGAAATAGAAAGGTAACATTTGCAAAGCAAATGCATAATGTTTACCTTCACATTGTCTAGCCCAGCAAACTATTTCACTGTTTATTCTTACTCAAAGACAAATACATTCATATGTATAGTGAACAACCTCTCCAACTCTGTTCTGCTACATAATGTAACCACAGGGTGTTGCTACACCACAAGTTACCATGGTGACAGACCAGACGTCTTTCAGGTCATTGAATTGTTTGAAAGGGAAGAGGAAGAATAAGATACTGAGCGAAAACAATATGTTATCCTTCAGTGAACGTAAACATATTTTTTTGTAGAAGCAATTCAATTCTGTGATTTGGATTTTGAAATCGTACCTCTCTAGGTTCAGCCTACACGAACTACTCTCTCACGGCAAACTACGAGTGCGACGATCGGCACAAGAGTTACCGGGGCGGGCAACCCTCCGTTCTGGGACAGACGTACCTCAGCATGTGGATAAACATGGCTGCTGTCGTACTGTGCTTCTTCTTGGTCACCAGACAGAGTCGTTAGATGATTCTTTTGCAAATATAGTCTGTTCACGTTGTTGTGCCTAGTCTGAAACTGACACGTTTTTTTTTAAATTGAAAGTTTGACTCAAGCATTCGTTATTCTTATTTTTTGTCACTTCAGTTATGTTGGTTCCTCTGCATACAACTTAACCATTAATAATTCTTACATAATTTATATGGGGTTAAGAGACTACGTTCGGACAGTAGAATAACTGCACTGTATGATAGTAGAAAAAGGAATTTTGCGCACACAATAAACACAGTGATATTGTACCAGTGCCTTACATTTTTATTCATATTTGTGTTTTGGTGCCACCTCCAAATACGTTTTAATATGTATACAAAATGGCTTTAAATGGACCCTTAGTTTTATACCGTTTCATATGTATATTCTCAATACAGTTAAGACCATTGTCCCCCTCCCTGAGCCTCCCTGCCTCATTGACTGACAGCCCAACTTTCAAGTGTAATGTACACTTATTGGGTGGTTATTTTCTGACATTTCCGACAACTACTAAAGCACAAGGTCAAAGGCAAACTCTCTGCCTACATAAATTTTGTGAATAACTTGCTAATATTATAATATTGATATAATAAGCACATCTAAATTTATAAACTTCAAGTGCCCGGCGGGACCCCTAGACAAACTTTTTTTCCAGCAAATTTGGTATGTATGTATTTGTCAGTAAAAACTCTGTAACATCCCATCGATCCCAGATGTATCATTGTTATTACAACAGAGATATTATCTAATATGTTCAGAGTTTTGGCAAAAATCACATGCTTGCAATATTCATACAGGGTCAGCAAAGTGTTGGAAATGTTGTGCACTCTGGGCCCGACACAGTGTTGTAGAACAACTTGTCTACTTTCTATACATGTGTTCAGTAACTCAAAAGAATGTTGTATGTGGATGCGCTTTTAGGGCAAAAATAAGATCACAAAAATTGAACTTCTGGCTTCTTATGAACTGAAATCTGATCACTTTGTTGGGATAAGTGGACAATACAGCCAATTAACTTGTTGACATAGCATGTTCCTTGTTGGGGACCAGACTACCCGAGGAGAACAATAGGCAGTTCACGACTTGTCCACACCTTTACCTGCTAGTGCCAGACAGTCAGCTTGGCTTGGTTTATCAGCAATAAACAACCATTGTTTCAGGGTTCCAAGTACTAGTACATTGTAAGACTAGAAAAAGACTACTTTATCAAAAATCCATTTCTTGATCCAACATACTCTACAACAACATAAGGAACAAGTCGATAACATCAAAAGTATAACTATAATGTGGTTGGAGCAAGCTTTTTAACAAGTTGATTACACTGACGCACTCACTATCCAGTTTACTAGTATCGTCTGTTGTTCCCCGACGCAAAAGGGTTCTATAGAGCTGCTACAACTTACCAAAATTCGAAAAAAAGTGTGTGAAAGGTTTTACCTATGTCAAACCACTAGTCTAAACACTAGTATAAGAGTACTCTCCTAAGTCCTGTAATAAAAATTGCTCATCAAAAAAACCAAACGGCATCAAATCCAAAAAAACATGGAGGGTTATCAGACTTTTGATTATCAACGGTACCCCTGGTGTTTATGATAAATATACTCAGGTTCTCCTTTATTAAAGTCTCAGTGTTATATGGTTTTATGCCTTGTCAGGCTATTTGCAATGAAAATGTCACATTTGACAGAACAATCGACCATTGTGTAATGTTGAGATCTGGGAATCACAGAAATTAATAACACTAGATATATGGAATCCTTTGTCAATTATAATACACATCCAGCACTGTTCCTAGACAGCCAAACATTTCACACTCCACAGAGGCCAGGTATCACCTCACCTGGTTCACCGGCCCCCCTCTTGCAATGTTTTCACACTGGGCAGGGTCAGGGCAATTATCAAACAATAGGAGAAATCGGGAAAATTCAGGGTCAAAGGTTGTATCCATGTGTTGCTAAGGCGCCTGACGCCCAAATTGCTGGGGGGTCGTGAAATGGTCTTAACTCTACTGAGTTTACCGAAATGATGAAACATTTTATTTTCAGTTGACATATTTTTTAACGCTTTTATGTTGTAAATAATGATGTAACAAACATGACCTATGGCTTTAAATATTAACAAGGCTATGAAAATTTTTGTTGGGCTACACATTACGCTATTTGAACTGGACGGTGTTTATTACCTTTTCTAATGCCTTTTGTATAAACGTGTGTAGTTTATGTAAATTGTAGTGTAAAATAGGACCACATGCAAAGTACATGTTCAGTAGAATATGGTTCCACAATGTCACTAATTTCTCACCATGTTAAATAATAAACACAAAGGCTACATTTACAATGTCTACTCGTGCCTGTATGTGCATGTTTTGGTGTAAGTAAGTTATATTACATATGTGCTTCAGGGGTCTTTATATTACACAACCACCATATCCCACGGTATTATTACATTATATTGTTCGTGTGAAATATAATAAGCAGTCTTTGGATGGATTTCATTTCTAACCAAAGTTATCCATTAAAAATTAACTATGGTGCATTATAATTCTAACTAACCCATGAGTATGCTGCTCACAGAAATGTAAGAACATTGTCGTACATTGGACCGCCATTTCTAGAACTATCCCTCAAACGCTCCAGCAAATGAGATAGAAAAGCTATATAAAATTATGCATTTACCTATTGGACGGCCGTTACTATCACCCATTATACTGAACGTTTTGATCCACCTGATGCTTACATTTTAAAGCCGGAGCCTGGCCGGGCTGTTTACATAAAGGAAAAACAATTCATATAAAGAGTATGCACAGCACAAGAATTGCTGATGATCAGTTGTTACCAGTAAGAATTGCTACTTCTTTGTCTTTCCTTTCATACTTTTCTGTATCGGTGCTATGGGACCGGTGAGGTGAGGATCGGTATAGCCGGTATAACCGCCGTTCGGCGCGGCGGCAGCTAGCTACATCACATCGATCTACTTGTTAACCTTGGTCTTTGCACATTTGATTGCAGGAGTTGTTTAAAGCGTTCTAGTGATGATGCCCCAACTGTGCTTGGTGGTAACGAGTTCAAGTCTACGATAGTTCTGGGGAAATACGAGTTTTTGAATATCTCAATTCTTGGTTGATAACTCTGATATTTGAAGGCATGACTATTTACGTAAACAGCCCGGCCGGGCTCCGAGTTGGAAATGTGACCTCAGCATTATTTACATTACACTGATATCGGTGTTCCCCGCACACAGGGTTGTAGAACACCGTTAGTAGGCAGGATCCCCATCCTTCCGTCACGAACTCTGGACACCTGGAGCCACACTCCTGTAGGAATTAGATAGATACAAGACGATAACACATGATATGATCAAGGACATTATGTCACATTATTCTCTTCGTATGATCGAAACTACGCCTTTCTGATTGACGTCAGGCCACACCAAGTAATCGTATGGATGGCGTCCTCTGACCTAAAGAAGGACCACAAAAACAATACGTCTGGATTTCAAATAAATGTTAGGGTATAAATTGAATGAGAGAGTACACAGTAACAACCAACAGGTCTTTTATTACTCGTGAAAACAGCATTAAGCCAGTGGAAGAGCAGTTGTCGTCCTGTCCTGTTTCTTGTGCTCATATTTTGCGTTACGGGTTTTACGTTAATCTTGCGGTTTGCGGAACTCTCGTGACTTTTTTTATGGGAACAGGCAAAAATCAACGCGCACTAGAAGGCCATCCATAAAAACTACTTGGTGTGGGCTTGCCAGAAACTTCCTGACGTACAAGACGTAAAGGGTGTGAATACATATATTATGTCCTTACCAGTATTATCAGTTGTTCCGTCAACTCTCACCACGTCGTCTTTTAGGAATGCCATATTTTCATTCGGCAGCTGGTTGTCGCACTCGTATATGACGATACCAAACTTGTCGCCTGAGGCAAAAGAAAACAAGATAAAATGTTACATACTGTTGACACAATTAACACAAGGCACGTTTGTACATGTGTACTTGAATTGTTAACATCAGTTCCCCAAAGATACAGTTCATAGCAACTATATTCGAATATGTTTTAATCAATAAATTAATAATTAATATGATTGAGATTATATTCATTATGATTAATTCAAACATCAACATATTTTATTAATTAGCTTGCCGAGAAAGGGATAATATTATCAATATTATCTGTTGTTGATATTGATTTCATTATTATTATTATTATTATTATCATTATTATCATCATCATCATTATCATCATCATCATTATTATTATTATTATTAACCCTTACCATAGACACCCGACAACGTCTGTCCTTCTCTGTCCAGCTGTTGTGCCGGGACGTCCATCAGTAACTCAAGTAGCTTTGTGTCCTCTCTGCAAATAAAAGAAAACAAGTTGAAAGTCACCAAATAATAAGATATTGTATACTGTAATGAACAAATTACCATATACTGATGTTGCGTTTCTTAGGCCATTCTTAGGCTATCTTCTTATTCGATTTTTTTAAAACCTGGCGTACAGAAATCCAGTGTGATAACTTGATATTGTCAGACATTATAATCTTAATTTCGTTGAGGCTTTACGCCAAGTATAACGTTGGTTCTCTCCATGGTTGGGTGTTTGACACATTACCGTTTGAATGCAAACGAAGCATATGTCACCAAAAAGTGACGCAATTCTTTCGCCGCACGTAACTAACCGATATTGCAAAACTGTTACAAAATGTCTCAATTAGAAAGAGATCACGATACAATACAATTGTGCATCTGAGTCCAGTCTTCAGTCCAGTCCAGTTCAGTCCAAATCAACTTACAAAGGTAAGTTGATTTGTCCGGGTACAATTACAAAGTAGAACATCGTCATCACACTCACGCCACCCAACCAGCAAGCATGTCTTAGAAAGCTTTTTTGTTGTCTGTTTCCTACTTACTTGGAGTCCGGGTACAGCACCCGCTCGGCGGTTTTGCCCTCGTGGTTGGCCCGGAAGGTGACTTGGTACAGCGGTTTGTCCTTCCCGAAGGCGCGACACACCGCGGCACCTACAGGCTGAACCTCCACAAGCCCCCTGGCGGCGTAGTCTAGAACTTCAAGTTTCTTCTGCTCTCTGAGACGAGAAAAATCTTGTTAAGTATTGCTGAAAGTAAACTGCCCTGTGGGAGACTCTGTATATAACGAGGCTCTTTTCACAAAACCAGTTAGTGTTTCATTCAGCCCACGTTTCGGTGACCTTCTGTCACCTTCTTCAGGGCAATTTTTAGTGGTTCACATTGCACAGCATAGATATCGCTGCGCTTCCAAACGCAAAGTACTTACATATGTGCACATGCGCATAGAACAACATTTACAATGCGCTCCCAAACGTGACAGACTGTCATCAAAACGTTGGCTGAATAAATCACATGGTTGTATCGTCGTATTATTCAGTGACTTCCCACAACTTAAGAACTTTTTAGTAAAGTAATGCGGAAGAATAGACTTTGTAGAACTCTGGAAGTTTATGATTTCAAGCAATTGCTCATGCCATAAAGTTCTGGTTGAATGTACGGAAGAGGGAAATAAACACTCACTTTTGTGCCAGCAAAACCAGATCGTTGCACAGGATGAGCTGCACAGATGTCTTGTTTTTTCCCTCCCTCACTTCCGTCACAGTCCCGATTTTCTCCAGCCACCGTTCCGGGGACGCGACCTCGGCTCCCTTCAAGGAAAACGTCAACAATCTTAAAACGACTTTTTAAGAGGTTCTTTTTTTACGAAACCAGTAGTGTTTATTCAGCCCATTAGTGTTTTATTCAGTCCACTACATATAGTATGTTCAGAATGCCAAGATGTACATAGTGGCGGGATGCATAAGTGCTCGCTACATTCAGGACCTTTATAGAGATCTAGAGCTTCCATCCTACCATTCGTACAGGCGATATCTGTTAACAACGCAAAAGCGGTCCAATTTAGAAATTATGTTTCTGTGGTCTAAATTTACCTTAGTATTCTTGAATGATAGTCGTCCCTGTAGTTCCATGGAGTCAGCCATGCTCCGAGCAGCTTCGTTACACCTCTTGATAGCCTGACGTGGGTTTATGATTTAATGACTCAAGATGAATTATTGGCAAATATTTTCAACAGCAGTCTATCAGCACTCCATCAATCCCATTCGAAATACTAGATCTATTTGAACAATTGCATGCAACACGATAAATATGGACAGGCAAAATGTTAGCAGAGCATAAGATCCTTTTCATTATTACCGAATAGGACAAAGGGTATTTTGAACACATACTGGCAGACAGAAGTTTGACTCACCACTTTGCTCGCCTTGAGTGCCTCTGTAGCCCATTTCTCGTCGTCGGATCCAGAAGGCGCGTACTTCAACACGGTCTGGTCATAGAAAACACAGACGGAATAATGTTTAAAGTCATTGACACTAAACTCAAAGTCCCATAACCATCAAATATCGAATCGCATACATGCTGTACCTTTGAATCAGTTGATACTTTCTAACAACCAGTCCTTGTAGACAGTATATCTACAGGAAGCAATGGTTTAGACTTTCAATTGGTGTTTTTGACGTCTGCGTGTCTTTCGGTGTTATCGGGCTTTTCCCACCAACATAACATTCCCGCCAATTTGTTACTGTCTTGCCAATCTCATACTGCCTTGCAGCTACAAAAAGATCTGCTTGGTTTACAGAAGTTCAACTTCAGTGTACATACATGACACCATTTTGTTATGACACTGTTTATGACCCCCTCCCGCCCACTAAATTTTTACCTCTAACAACAGCGGAAGACGAGTCACGTGCTGCATGGGCATCACCAGGAACGAGTTGAAGTTGTTACCACGGCAACACGGATCTCCCTCCAGCTTACTCAGCCGCTCCTTGAACAGCTGGTCAGTCAGGCTGCAAGAAACACATGATGACTTGAGTCATATATTTGAACAAAATTTGTATATTACCTACGATATTTTGCTTGTTAAATTCCTATCATTTGGCAATATTTCAAGTCAACATGTCCTTCGTAATTATGCAAATGACCTCTATATTAACATAATATATGCATATTAATGTTAACCTTTAAGTAACTTACACATGTCACAAGGTATGATTACTATTACCATTTCAGTCACAGAGTCTGTTAAAGATTTGTGCACAGCTATATATTGTAATTGTGACAAAAACTTACTTGCTAACCATGAAATAAAATTGTTGACGATACGTAGGATACTGGAATTTTCTTTTACACAACAAGTTTAGGGAGCAGTGCTTCAGTTAGAAGCTCTGAGGAAGATGCCTCGTAGGCATCGAAACGTAATCACTTTGTGCCCCTATATTGGGTAAATCATCGATTTGTCGTTTCTTTTTTTCCTTATGCTTGATTTTTATTTATACTTTATTTCAGGCATCAAATTCCCATATATTTAGAATTTAAAAACAGAAAGACACATAATTTTATACAGACTCTGAGTCTGAGATAAATACACCAATACAGGTCAAAAGAGTAAGATACAATACAGTGGTGTTAATAATGAATAAATTATCGTTTGTAGACCAGACCAACATAGTGCTGCCAGTAGACACTGAGAGTGTTTATATCACAGTGAATCGCTAGCTTTATGATACCGCTGTTAAGAGTTGAAGAGACTAGTGACAAACGAATGTGTCCATTTCCTTCTATGGGCATCAAAAGTTGTTTGACATAAACATTTTGCCGGCACTCTTGCATTGTCCATATTGTGCAAACAAGACTCTAACATGTTTAGAGTTAAAACTTTAGATCCAACCCTAAAAATTCTCTCACCTAGAGCTTCAAAGAAGCTATGTGACAAGCCTCACTGGGTCTGTCTATTGAGGAAGACCAGAGCGACTGGTCGAAAGCTCTAGGTGAGAGAACTTTTTGTGTTGGATCTAAAGTTTTAACTCTAAGTCTAAACATGTAATGAAGAACGGGGGCCGACATCGTCTATGATCTACCAGATACCAGTGTTGACGTCACACTTCAAAGAAGCCACGTGACAAGCTTCACTGGGTCAGTCTACTGAGGAAGACCAGAGTGATTGGTCGAAAGCTCTAGATGAGAGAATTTTTTGTGTTTGACCAAAAGTCTTAACTTCAAACATGTAACTACCAACACAGATGAACTTTCATGATAGTATGTAATTAAGAAGTTGAACACAGATGAATTTTCATGATAGTATAAGATTCTAACATACCTGAGTTTCTCCAGCAGGATCTCCTGGTACCTCATGGAGCGGCAGTACTTCTCATAGTCGTGAAAATACCGGCTGCAACTTTCCCACAGGATCTTACAGAAGGTCGTCATCATGACGTCATCGTGGAGCGACTTCTTCATCTCTCTGAAGACGCTGGAAGTAGCGAGAACGCGCATGCGTTACTTCATAATTATTGAAGTGAAATGTTTAGTTATTGTACCTAGGCATTTTTACTGATATCACAGGATATTGGGTCGGAAATTTTAAACAGTCTGTGATGATGTTTGTTTGTTTGCTTGTTTGTTTTAGAAACCTCAAATAAGTGCCAATACAACCATGCACTAGTCTTACAAACAGTATTCTTATCTGCATTGTAAAATAAAAACATGATAACAACTATTTACATTCGCCATCTAATAACAATACCAACAATTATTTAAAAATAAACGTCATTGAAGCAACTTCTTCACATTTTACATCAATTAATAATCTCATTAAACAGTATTACATAAAATATTAGCCTGGATAATTATTAGCTAGGTGGCCTATCGTCTTAACTGTGCTTGCTAAGACATGCTAAGAGAACGTAAAATTATATATGTTTACAATGACATGAACCTTTAACAAGGAAGAAAAGTACCTTGTTCATGCAACAAACAAATGTCAAAAAGATAATCTGTAGTGTGGTGTGTGTTCGCCTAACCTGGTGGTGATTGACAGGAGGTTGTCGACATAGGCGAACAGCCGTCTGTGGTAATGTGGTCCGAGGATGAACATGAGGGTTTCGTCATCCTCGAAATGATCAGCCAGAACCTGGAGGCTCCGCATGTAGGACGACTGTTTACTCAGGATCTCGTACTTGGCCTGCCCATTTTTAAATTTCAGATACCATTATTCAGAAACAGGGCATGGTATATATGTATATATCGCATCCCTCTAGAGCAAAGGATTTGCCAATTTTGCGATTTAGATAAGATTGAGGATGAGCTTCATTTTGTAGTCGATTGTACGTTATATAGTAATGAGAGAGATTCCCTATATTCTTATATAATAGATAAGTTCCCAAACTTTGGACATTTAAATGAATCAGAAAAATTCATATTTCTTATGAAACTTGACAAACCATGTATCACTAGTTCTATATGCTCGTACATCTATAACTGTCTCAAGAAGCGAGAAGAAGTAGTCGAACAATGTAAATAGTAGTTCACATTAGTATGTATAGTTTAAGTATCCTTTTCTTTGTGTATCCATGACCTGTACTTAGCTTGTTAGAGCACAAACGTACAATAAAGGTCTTTCATTCATTCATTCATTAATTACGATAACGCAAATGCAAGTCTATCAGATGTGTTTATGAGGCATTCTCTGGTGAATAATAAATACATCCAACCCCTTGGAGGTTTCAAAGTTCACTTTGCTACGTACCTCTTGTAGCTTGGTCTTTCTGGAATCCAACTCTTTTAGCTGAACCTTCCTTTGCACCTGTGTGGATAATCGTCAACAACCGTTAGAGGGAAAGGTCAGAAAAAGCTTAAACGTTTATTTTAAACACATTGAAAAGGACACGTTCTTTTAATGAATCTTAGATTCTCTGAAACAGGGCAATTTACTAAATTTTAAAATCTTTTAATTTGCTGAAAGCCATTATCATCGAAAAGGATTTAGAGTCTATATATTATTTGTTTGTTTTCGTAGGCTCCCCGATAGGTTTTGCACGCCGGGTGTTCAATTAGCCCACAACGTAGTGGGGGAATTAAACTCTAGTCATGCAAAACGTTTGCAGGGCGTAAGACAGCTAACGGAGAGCTGGTTGAACTGGGCGGCCCGGAACGTCTTCAGGCCCGAAGAGAGCCTGCCCAAACCACGATAGACTCGACACTACGCTACCGAGCGTGATCAGTATATTTTGTAACTACTTCGTGTTTTCACACCGTGTATTGTGCTCAATTTATAACAAATAAGTCATAAAACCAGTATGATCCAACCAGAAATTTTTGGTTTGGTAAACGTTCCAGCTTACCACAGAAAGATTTTTCCACAAAGCCGGGGCCTGAGCTCGGGAGATGGTCACGATCTTCTCTTTCTGTCCTCCTCCGGATGCGACCTGCTGTTCTACCAGCACGTCATAGTTCTGGTACATGGGGACTGCAAACAGGATAGGATAAGCCAATATCAATGGATTTGAACGTATGGTGAGAGAGAGAAACGGAGAGAGACAGAGACAGAAAGACAGAGGCAGAGAGTAAAGAGAGAAAGAAAGACAGAGAGAAAAAGATAAACAAAGAGAAAGAAAGAAAGAGGGAAACAGAGAGAGGGAAACAGAGAGAGAAAGAAAGAGAAAGAAAGAGAGAGAAAGAGAGAGGGAAAACGCTGCACAGAAGTCGTAGCTATAGGGAGTAAACCCTTGCACAAAAAGGCTGGTGGAGATGGAACACACCTATAAGAACGTCCTAGGAAGCCAAACAGCCGTTCGAAATGGCCCCTGCTACATTGTATAAATGTGATGTGATGTAATATACAATGTTTCATTTACTTTCACTGTTATTATGTAGTTATTATGCAAAACTGACGGAAAATGAAATGCTTCATTACCATTACTCAAAAGGTCCTCATCCGACTGATCCGGCAGTTTCTCCACCGTGTGAAAGAAGCGCAGCTCCTGTATCTTGTCAAGAATCAGGTGCTTGTCGTTCAGGTTGTTCACGTCAAAGTCCCTTTCCAGACGTAACATGGACAGGGACAGCAGTGCCTCCCCGTTTATTTTCTTACTGAAGAACGGTTTCCGCAGGTACTGCAGATGCTCAGGCCAGGACGTCTGTAGGGACAGGAGTAATATCATTCATCCATTAGTAAACTACAACCTCATTAAAGTTCATCTGTGCTGGTAGTAATCATAGTACATTCGTAGGATGTTGAACATTATTCCAACTCATCGAGTATAGAGAGATCAAATTTTCAGCGACCACTGTCGCCTTCATCAGAATAATTGGTTATGTTGTACGAACTGTAAAACGTTTCGAATAGCTTCGAGTGCTGTCAGTGAGAATTACAGCGTGAAACAGAAACCGGTATCTTTGACAATTTTATGTCTGAAATTCGTCAGATAGAAAATAAAGAAAACTGATCGGATTACCTTTATCCATTTCTTGACGTCTTTGCGCGTCCAGTACCTGACCTTCTCGGGATCAGGACCACCTCCAGTGGTACCTGTCGACTGAACGACGATCGGTCTGAACCCCATCGGGCTAATGTCGGCAGACAAGTTAAGCTTCGTTTGCACCTGGAATGTGCGCTGTTAGAGGGAAACAGAAAAAATCAAACACTACAAAATTTATTCAATTCAAGCAATTTTCAACGACCGGCTGCCGTCTTGCTTCATCCGGGCAATTCTGACTGGTTTGCTGCACAGTGAACCAGTAACACGTAGCTTCAGTGCACAGTGAACCAGTAACACCTAGCTTCAGTGCACAGTGAACCAGTTAAACCTAGCTACTGTGCACAGTGAACCAGTAACTTCTAACATCAATTGCACAGTTAACCAGTAACACCTAGCTTCAGTGCAGAGTGAACAAGTTGAACCTAGCTACTGTGCACAGTGAACCAGTAGCATCTGACATCAATGCACAGTTAACCAGTAACACCGAGCTTCAGTGCACAGTGAACCAGTAACATCTAGCTTCAGGGCACAGTGAACCAGTAACACCTAGCTTCAGTGCACAGTGAACCAGTAACACCGAGCTTCAGTGCACAGTAAACCAGTAACACCTAGCTTCAGTGCACAGTGAACCAGTAACATCTAACTTCAGTGCGCAGTGAACCAGTAACATCTAACTTCAGTTCACAGTGAACCAGTAACACCTAGCATCAGGGCACAGTGAACCAGTAACACCTAGCATCAGGGCACAGAGAACTACTAACACCTAGCTTCAGTGCACAGTGAACCACTAACACCTAGCTTCAGTACACAGTGAACAGGTAACACCTACAACAGCGAGCAGATTATTATTGGAATGAGCAGAGCACTTTGGACTAATGTCTCTGGCTGTTTACAGTTTAGAGGTACATATCCTATATTTTGTCAAAAACATCTCTGTTACATAGCGGATCATAATGACCCCCAGCGGGGGTCTTCACGCTTCGTTAAAAATAAAAAAATCTCAATATTTATTCCAAAGATCTTAATATTTTAGACGAAATCTTGAGATCATATGAGGCAATCTTGAGATTTTTCATGACAATCTCAAGATCTTTCAGAGAATCTTCAGATGAAAACGAAAGGTCTCAAGATCTTTCCAAGAGTTTTCAAACTATCTTGAGATTTTTTCATAGCATCTCGAGATTGCTTTATAAATAATGAGATCTTTAAAAAATCTTGATATTTTTAAAAGCATCTCGAGATGCTACGGAAAAATCTCAAGATGGTTTTAAAATAATCTTGGAAGATCTTGAGACCTTTCGTTTTCATCTTAAGATTATCTGAAAGATCTTGAGATTGTCTCATAAGATCTCAAGATTTCGTCTAAAATATTAAGATCTTTGGAATAAATCTTGAGATTTTTCCATTTTTAATTAAGCGTGAAGACCCCCGCTGGGGGTCATTATGATCCGCTATGTAACAGAGATGTTTTTGACAAAATATAGGATATTTACCTCTAAACTGTAAAGAGCCAGAGACATTAGTCCAAAGTGCTCTGCTCATTCCAATAATAATCTGCTCGCTGTTCTACATGTAGCTTCAGTAGTGCACAGTGAACCAGTAACACCTAGCTTCAGTGCACAGTGAACCAGTAACACCTAGCATCAGTGCACAGTCAAAAAAGATCTAACCTAGTCAAAACTGCCATAAAGTGTTGGTAACTAGAGACAGGATTCCTACTGCTTGTGTCAAACAAAAAACAAGAAACGTCCTAAGCTAAATGCATTCAAAGCTAGTAGAAAAATTCTACACTTGACTCACCCCTAATGTCATTGTGGCTCTGGGTTTGGGCAGACCCAAGAGAGGTTTCGGGGGGATTGCAGGGGGTGTCGTCTCTGGCGTGCTATCCTGCTGAAATGAAAACACAAAATTTATACATCCAACTGCCTTACACGTGACGTACCATTTCTGAATGTGAGTAACCTACACACGGGGAAATGGTAATTAAAAAATAATGTTCGAAATTAGCAGATATGTATCAAGTTTGACTCTGGAATGTAATAAAATAAAGCTTATTATAAATATGAAAGGGATAAAAAAGAATGAGTTACCTACCATTTCGGGAATCACAAAGTACATGTGTTCAGTCTCACTCCCGTCCTTAGTACTTCTGGAAATCAAAACATTAAAAAATGATTATACAATTATGTTGATAAACACAATGTTTACAATAAACCTTAAAAGTGTCAAGTTTTCAAACGAAATATATAACCTTATATGAAGTATCCTTGTAGACAATACTGTATCAAATCACAAAACAAAAAAGAAGCTTACTCATCATCCAGGTGACTGTAGTCGTAATCGTGCTTGGGTTTTTCTCCCTGTGGTACAAGTGGCATGTACGTGTCTTCGGCTTGTTTCGCCCCATACGACTGTCCATCTTGATTGTGGTTGCCACTCATCTGGTACTGTGTACTGCCCGTTGCCTCAGGCACTAGGGTAGCAGGAGGGCTTGAAGGAGACAATTTCTTTTCAAGCTCCACGGCCCTAGCTGCAATGCTTCTTGTGGTACTGCCCTCTTCTCCGCCGCTAAGGTGGGGTTTGCGTACGCCAGAGGGACTTGTGGATCTTGGGTCGTTCACGGTGGTTGCCAGCATGTTGGGAGAGGACATCACCTTCTTCAGCATTTTGGCTCGAGCTTTCACACTCCCAGAGGCTTGGTCTTGCTGAGGGCTAATGTTTTCGCTGCACAAGGATTTCTGCCCCGCGTTGTCTTCTGTTACGTTTGTTGGTCCGAAGAGTTTTGTCTGAAGCTGTGAAACGGTGTTGCTTCCTTGCTTGACACTTTGTGATCGCAGCCTTGGCGAAGATGACTCGTGGTCACTGCCAGACGATAGCCTTGGAGAACCAGGTTTGTCAGTGTGTGACAAGCTTTGATCCGGCGTTGCGTTCGGCTGAAAGGTATTGATCAGGTCCAACATGGATGATCTCTTCTTGACAGGCGGAGCCTTCTTTTTCTTGCTTCCGGGAGTTACCTCGGACTTACGACGTTCGCGTTGTCTCGGCAGGTTTTGACCACCGACGGAGCTATCACTTCCAATACGCCTTTGACACTCTGGCGTCACTGGAGCACTAGTTGTTTGGCCAGGGCTCATAAACTTTTCCATCACCTTCGCCTGTTCTAAGACAGACTTCTTTGCCTCTTGCTCTGTCGTTTCCTGTGCTGATTGAAAAGCGGGCGTCTGGGGACTTACGTCGGTTTTAGCTTCAGGTTTGCTCCATTTGAACACGTCTTCATAGACGGGAGACGGTATGCTCTCGTGTTCTCGTGAAAGTGTAAGGCTAGACAATTTTGGACCTTTCTTAGCTTTAACACGAGTGCTTTCTTCATCCTTGTCATTACAGGCATCGTTGCTTACATTGACTGTGCTCTTGGCAGTGGGGTGTTCTGTTGTATCTTTAGGCTGCGGTGGAGGAGGCGGTGCCACATTGGGTCTGGTCAGTAACAGCGATTTTCTGTTTGCAGTGGCATGCTTACCGCCTTGTTGGGGTGTCGTTGTTTCCTTTTCCTCTTCTAGTTTTGGTCCTGCCTTCCCTTGTGCTGGTTTTGGTGTTGCCTCCTGTTGTGGTGGTTTTGATACTGACTCCTCTTGCGGTGGCTTCTGTGTTGCCTTCTCATCTGATTTAGGCGTGTACTTCGGTGAACAAGGAGGGCTCTCGAACATTCCTATCAGACCAGACAATCTCTTCTTCAGTGGTGCTGGTTTCTTTTCTTTCGGCTTATCATCTTCTGACGTTTCCTTACTTTTATCCACGAATTCTTTCAGCTGCTTATATTCTTTCGATGTGACGTTAAGGCTACGGTTCCGATTGCCCGACTGTGGTGGGTCACTTGGTGGGATGTCAAATGACTTTGATCCTGAAAAGGGACGAAACGTTTCAGAAGTGAATCCAAGTATGGTATATATAGAGTCTACAGTATTAGAAAGAAAACAAATCTATTTTTCACTGTATAAATACAAACACCTCACAATACTTTGTATATCGTTTGTAATGTTATACTGCACTGCAGTAGCATTTGTTGATAGTATGGTTAGCATAATGGGTTGTTTACTAATTTCTAATATATTTTTCTCCAAAAAAAGGACCAAGTCACATTCTCTTTTTACATTTTAGTGAACTTCCTCCATATTTTAAGTAGTTTGAGATAACATTTCATGCAGCCTAGTTGCCATTGTCGACTCTTAAAAAGTTTACGACACATAGTTACAATTACAAATTTATCATGATTTTTAATACAATATTACATATAACTTTGTCATTTAATGATGATATGATATTCTACATAAAAATATATTCAGTGCTGATGTAATGTTCTTCGTAAAAAATTATTTATATTTATCAAATCAAATTCAACAGATTTTAAGAGACTCGATGCTATAGATAGATTTGAACATATATAAGACTGATTTGTTAGGAAAAAATACACTGAGTGTCATGATTAGCTTCGCTAGATTGTAACATAATACTAAATGTCTATGCTAGGCCTTATTGTTTTAGTAATTAAGTTGTTAATTTATTAATTATTGATTAGGTTATACCTCTATTTTGTGTTTTAACACAATAATACTTCTTGGCATACATTGTTCCTTGTGAAATTTTAGTGTAAAGGTCTTTTATAACGCACAAACTAACATGTACTGACGAAATATGCTAGATTTAATTGTTTGATCGTTTATTTCTTATTGAGAAGCTCAAATCGGTCTGCAGGCCGCTTTTCACTGAGGTCATGAGGGAAGAGGTCAGGGTCAGACCACATATTTAACGTACACTGATACAGTTTATATAATTTTAAGTCCTAATAAGCTAGCAAATATTTTTACACATACATGGTGCGAAGAACATGCATACAGAAACGGTACGAAATGGATACCCTTGTTTTTATAGAATAAAAGAGACGTTATAGTTCTTTTAATGAAGGTCAAATTGTGACAGACACTGTATCTACAGTGCCAACACAGCCCCAGGCTACCTGCATTCTTTTACAATGATCAGACTGGTGTCTACGTTTTGGGCTGTTACAAAATCTTTTCATGGGGGTGGGAGGGGGTGATTCAGTATCATTTCTTACTGCTTGAATCTTAACTGGTTATTTCTTCATACACTTTTCGGTTGAATTGATTTTTTTTTAGTTTTAAATTCTAGATTACAAGAAGCATGCATCATATTAGCCTATTTCAAAATGGAATCGTCTTCATAATATCTGAGTACGTAAACATGCCCCGCGGGAATATATTAAGGCAGTGAAGCATGGCGTGGGAACTATTGTTGTACAGAAATCTGCTGACTACGACGCCGGTTGGTTTATATATTAACACAGCAAAAGTACAGCGACTTTCGTAAGGTCTACTGCACTACTACAACAACTACTACTACTACTTAGTCTACTACTACTACTACTATTACTACTACTACTACTACTACTACTACTACTATTACTACTACTACTACTACTTAGTCGTCTACTACTACTACTACTACTACTACTACTACTACTAGCGCTACTACTACTACTACTACTACTACTACTACTACTACTACTACTACTACTACTACTGCATATGTACTACTACCATTACAACCACTACACTACCCTAAACATACGAATGAATTAACTACGTACACGTACATGAACTAAGCAACATGTAATTTAATTGTTGATTTAGACGTACAAATTATACTACTAGCTCTTAGGTCTAAACATCTTTTTTATATATTTACACACAGTGGGGATTATATCTTCTTCTAGAGTGTAATTAAATTTTCCGTCTCGTAAACGGCCGTTGCTTTTTTGCTGAAGGGTCAATGACATAACCGTGCGTAGGATGAGTTTTGAGGTGCAAAACATATAAAACTAATAAAAAGCAACAGTTTAATTAAACATGTAAGCATCGTAAAAGTACTAAAGACATGAGTGAACAAAAACAGAGCACAAGCTTAATTGGATTCATACCCGGCTGAAAAGGCTAATTTAACTTAAAGCCCTAATCCTCTACGCTAAGAAGTTTGCAGTTCTACGATATGGCATCGTGACAACGACCATTTACGAGACGGAAATTAGCGTCGTGTATTCCCCGCAGTCCGTCGTACTCAACCCTTTTACACACACACAAACGATGTCGTACGACACGCGTCGCGCTTTGGTCGTCGTAAGGCAGAAAATATTTTTGCCACGTGTGAATTGGGCCACCAGGTTGACACTTGGATAAATTATGCATGGCAGTTGGGGGCTTTTGATCAGGTATATTAGGTAGAAAAAGTATGCAAAAGAAAGACTAGAACACAACATTACCACGTGTCAAAAGACGAGACTTTGGTTTTTCCTTCTCCCGTATGATGGGTTGTACCACGCAGGTTGGACTCTTTTCAAGGCCTCTGCAACAGAAATTCAAAAGAACATTAATTTTTAATGGTCTAGAGTAGAGAATATTCCATCTATTTTTCTTTTGCGTCTTGGTCTAAAGTATGTAAAGCCCCAGTCGCTACAAAAAAGTCGGGTATGGCCTCCCGAATACATTAACTCCTTCCAACCACGGTTTGGAGTAGGTCGGGAGCAAGGTCGGTTGTGGTTTTTGGCGAGGTCGGGTTACTGTCGGGATGCTTCAAAATGTATTAAACATTTGGGGAGGTTCAGCCATGGTTGGCTGGTAGTTGGCTGGAGTTCGGGAGTAGGTCAGTGGTAGTCGGCACTCGAATTTGACTCAAATTGAATTAAATTTGGATTCGATTGGTACAAAAATGAATGAATGGTACGAAAAGGTAGACATGGCATAAATCTGTTCAGATTCCTCCAGAACTTTAAAATTGTTGTTTGGCAGTCGAAGGAAGGTTCTGAATGTGTGACATGGGCTAAATGTTAAACACCAGTTGACAACAGAGGTTCGTATGGCCTCAAGGAACAAGTGAAAGGACTGTGAGAAGGTCAAAATCCAGTTGACCCATAATTGGAGTTGTCTGTTTCTTCTTCTTCTTCTTCTTCAATACTCTCTAACCACCCCTGCTGGGGTATCACTGAGAGGGGAGGGGGGTGCGACGGACTATGGCTGCGCGGCCAGAAGCCCGGCCTTGAAGGCCTCCACTGTCTGGGCTTTTACTAGCTGGCCCGGCAACTTGTTCCACTCATTTATCGTTCTTGGAAAAAAAGAAAATCTAAAACAGTCTGTTTTGGCAGGTATTGCTTGAAATTTATATTCATGACTTCATCTGGTACGCCTATGGGCAGGTTTGAGGTATTGTTCCATTTGAATAATAATATGTTTCTTGACGTATCAAACCGTGTGCTATTATTAGACGAGTATCTCTCATGAACACGTTCGAAACACTAGTGGAAGTGGGGAGGGGTGTCTTTAGATTGAGCTTTTTGCATTCAAATACACATGTCTTAGAGAACACATGTTAGAGAATAGTTAACCTTTATTGTTACATCATACATGTACCCTGTACGTAAGTTGACGTTATCCACACATGTATTTAGCTTTGTTAAATATTTAGTTAAGTTGTAGAGGACCATACAAAAGTCTCTGTACTTTTTTGTTGTGTCAATAAAGAATCTCTCTGATATCTACAAGTAATCTCTCACAAAGAAGTAGAATGGAGACCGGTTGTTAGTTCTTGTCTCTTATTGTGCAACTAAAAACTGTCCTTCCCCCAGGCAAAAAGTCAGACACAGGTGAGGCAAAGGCTCGACAAGGAAGTAACTGTCAAAATACTCTATTTATGAGGATGATGAGTAATCTAGGGATTTTCCATCTTGCCATCTGCTTCTTTGTGACGCACATAAACAGATGGCTGTTTTTCTAAGAATTTAACACCTTAGATTTAAAGTATTTTAGACTGTAGTGATGGTATTGTTTTTTTCACCATTGTGTGTCAACGAATTACCTTAAAGCTGGTAACTCATGCAGTGTTCTCTACATTTTTGTCTAGATCATCAGCTTAAATTCATAATAATTCAGACTTAGGAATTCTCGTGTATTTGGTACATATTGTGCCCAAGCATTTTTCTTAGTTGGCGGTAGATTCGAATTCAGTGTTCTCTACAAACTTACCGCTTTCCACGATGAAATAACACCCAGGGCCTAGACCATGAGTCAAAATAGGCAACATAACTGACTTATTCCAGAACAGACGACTCTGTCAATACTGTAAAATGAATAGAATAGAAGATGAACAACACTTTATTTTAGACTGTACTGTATATTCTAATGAAAGATCTGTCCTTTTTAATTATATCAAAGAGAAGTTCCCATACTTTGAACACCTAAGCGCAAATGATAAATTTATATTTTTGATGCGTCTAGACAAACCCTGTATCACAAACATGATCTGTTCCCACATTTTCCACTGTACAAAAAAGCGAGAAGAAGTTGACCTCTCTATATTACTTCACTGACTAGAACACTTTGTATTAGCTTAGTATAGTTCCCTTGTATGTTCCTTATGTATGTATGTCTAAGTCAAGTAGTGCATCTTTTGTCTCCAATTTCCTATTTACGTTTGTTATGTGTCTGTTATATGTTGACCTGTACCTAGCCCGTCGTGGCATGAATGTACAATAAAGGTATTTCATTCATTCATTCATTGATTCATTCATTGAGTTTGAAAGCACGAGGCTGGAAAATTTAGTGCGTTAGTAACATTTTTAAAAATAAGAGAGAGGGGGCGAATGAATGTTCAAAGGATTTCGCAAGTTCTTTTTCAAATCAGTGCAATACCAAGACTAGCAACGTGTTTTCAATCACAATAGACTTATTTATCGAAAACTGGACGGAGAGTCATCCGACCACTATAGGTAGGAGACATTGTGAACTAAACCTCCTGTTATAGAACCAGACTTAGGCCCCATTTTACACGAATCAATCAGGTCTTTATTCGAAAAACCGCCGCCATGTTGAGCCTAGGGGCTAAACACGTACCCAGCACCAGCAGGAAACAAATTATGTGGAAAACAACAAACCTTGTTTTCATGAATCTATTTTTCTCTTTATATTTCGTACAGATCTTCACAGAAATGCTACCTTAGTACGAAATCTGAAACATTACTTGATGAGAACAACTATTGAAAATACCAGAAAGCGATTCGGACGTTTATACTCATTTGGCCTTGAACGTTTAGTCTCTTTGCTACTAGATTTGGGTCTTATGCTAAGTTCTTTCTACTTTGAATAGCGCTGGCACATTTCAGTGGCAGATTGAAGGTGACACAATACGAAATAAAAAAAACAACAACAACATGGACGTCGAAATGAAGTAAGAGTTTCTGTAAATGCTCACTTGTCGTTGACCTGTGGCGACCCCACAGATACAGCAGCCTGTGCAGCCTTTAGTGAGCTGATGCCCCCCTCCAAGGCTCTCTGTTGTCCCTTGGAAAGTTGCAGCTCGCCGATGTCCTCGGGAGTCATGTTGCTGAGACTCTTGACCGAGTTGAACTCCTGGCCCTCCAGCTTGGCCACAGTCTGCTCGCTCAGGTCATTTTCACGAGCAAAAACACCCAAGTCGAACGAACTCCGAGCCATGATTCTCAATCTTGTTTAGTACAAGATTTCGTGTTGTAAATGTCGTCTCCCAAGTAGCCAGCAAGGTCTCAAACAAGCTCAGAAATTAAATACGTTTGTGTACAGCATGAGGTTGTTTCCTGTATATGAGCGAACTGCGAACTACGACTTATCTTGAGCTGAAGCCCTTTATGTTGTTGGGTAGGTTGAAATGAACTAATTGTATGACATCATGCAAGCTTTGTGACGTGCGCCCTCTATGAGAACGCAATTTGAGGCCAATAGGACGGTGTGAATTGTCTTGTATTCGTTCACATTTAAAAAAATTCAGCTGACTTACAACTTTGAAACAGCAAAATAAAGAGAACAACAAAGAACAATTTTTATCGTATTTTCCTACTTTAACTTATAAAACAGGACTGTGATGACAGAATATTGATCAACATTTATTACATATACTTATCGCAGGCATCAATGTAAATAATCATGAATGGATATAGAGCTAATATTTCGTTGATTGTCATAATATTTGTTTAGCACGTTTATCTTCACCCAAAACTAACATTGAGACAACAATACGCGTAAGACGATAAACAGCAAGTGTTTTAAAACGGCCTCACCAGTTGGACCGGCAGTCGGAAGCGGCGACATGGAATAATTATTGTGCCTGTGGCTTGGGTTCATTCAAATCTAGCCAAGTGGACTCTGGCTGATATATAGACTTGTTCAATTGTCTAGTAGTTAACAGTAGACAGTATTTTACATGGTCATAGTTTACACGACTGATAGATACAAGAGGCTAGTCGAAGCATCGGTATATCAATTAACGATTTTATTAACTATAGTAACATTTATCTTAAAGTTAGGTGTAACAGAAGCGAATACTGTAATTCACTTTATGTTCACGGTAGCAAAAGCTCACGGTCTGAGAAAAATGGACATGTTCACGGAACTACATATATTCTCATGTGCAGGAAAAAGAAAGTCCATGAATTATTTGTTAGCTGTAATGATAAGTTCACAGTACAGAAGTGACATTGAAAACAGTGAACATAACAGTACAGTGAAAAAAATCAGGAATTACAGTAATTTCGAGTGCCATGTCCTAAGGACACGAATTCAAATCTTGTCTAACTGGATAGTTTAAATAATTTAATAATTACTCATCATTTTGCCTGTGGCCATCATTGATTCATTGGAAAAAAAATGGCGATGTGAAATCTCAGTTATATTTACACAAAACATAGAAGATTCCGATTGAACTCTCCCAGAGCGGGGGCTCTATCCTGACATATACGTGTATCAGTACATGTACATGTACAAAGGAAACTCTCCTCATTTATGTACAGCAGATTTTGCCAAACCTACAGTTTAGAGCAACCCTGTACGTGGCAGTTATCTTGTGGTTGCGCTACTTGTCTGGCCACAAGACCGCGCTAACTGTGATATCACTACTGGCTATATAACTGTCGTTATTTGTTGTCACGAATTAATAATCGTCACAATGTTAATAAGTTGACTTGCCTTGTAGTTCTAAGTTTATTCATTAGTTTCTCAAATTGTATTATGTCATTTGATTACTTTTTGTATTGTCTTGTCTTTTGTATTGTATTGATAAAACTTGATAAATAAATAAATAAATAAACATGCCTCTGTATCAGTATCTGTATCAGTATGACCGCGCCCTTCGGCGTAACACATGTACACCAGCCTCTGTAAGCATATATAACCGCCCTTCGGCGTAACATACCAGCTGCACAGGCACGCGGCGCGGCGGCAGCTGGCTACACTACACCGAACGGCTTGTTTCACCTAACCCTTGAACATCTAACTTTAAACATTATTTAAAGCTATCTAATGCTAATTCCCCCACTGTACTTAGCAGCAAATTCCACTCTGCGATATAGTTCTAGGAAAGTTTTTGAACACCTCAATCTTTGGTACTAGAAGGCATGACTTATCATAATCATATCATGTCATATGGGGACATTATTGATTAATTATTCTCTGCAGTGATATCATAGGCTTCATGATTCAAAGGACGAACATCAGAGCTGACTAATTTAGTACGGTCACATAACAAGTACCAACATTCTTTACCAAGCAGTGGTTGGTGTTAGTACAGGAATTTTCGCTTTTTTTATTCATTCATTCATTCATTCATTCATTCATTCATTCATTCATTCATTCATTCATTCATTCATTCATTCATTTCATTTCTTTCCTTCCTTTCCTTCCTTTATTCCTCCACTTTAGGAGAGCCATATGCATTAAAATACAATAAATACAATAAAAAAGACATTATACCAAATAAAATGATAGTTTTTCTAACACAGACAAATGATTAAATAAAAGTAATGGATATCGCCTATTCTATAGATAGTGTTCTGTCTATTTCTATCACATCTTTCTTGAGCATTTCTGCTCTCTACAATTCCTGAGTGCATTCTTTCTTTTTTTTTCTTGGTTTTTCTATGGTTGGGCGAAAGATCGGCGGTGTTTTTTGAGCTATGTATGACAGGGGCATAGATACTGAGGTCCTAATATTGTCAGCTAAGACACTAGGTTTCACAGCAACGTAAAACATAACGTTGGAATTTGCATATATTGGTAAACAACCCCACCAGGACGATAAGATAACGGTTACCGCGATTATTTGTGAGGCCGTGCACAGTATTCAACTCAGAACCCGAAAAAAGTAGGGAACCTTCCCGGTGTGGATCAAACCTTACAGTCCTTACGTACATGTATGGTCCTTACGTACATGTGGCCAGCACGTCGGCAGAACGTACTGCGCCTGCGCAGAACCCCGTATTTTCGCGTTTTTCGTTGGGTTTTTGGTCAACGTTGCATCAGAATTTTGCCTGTTGCAGAGGATATTTTTTCTGACACAACATTTGGAAACTACTGTCGAAATGCTAACCTTATATGAGCGAATACAAACTTATATGAGACATTCTGCCGAACTGCTATATGTACAATACATCATGGGTTTCGCGCAGGTGCAGTACGTTCTGCCGACGTGCTCATGTGGCTCAAGATTAAAGCCCCAATAATTGTAAGCTTCTCACAATTCAGCCATTTTTAATGTAACAGTAGTAAGTTGAATCAATCATATTCCATATCATACTGATTTCTGTGAGGTAAGAATGTAATTGTCACTGAGAGATAACGATTGCTTGTTTTGCATCATAGCATAGGTTAACGTTATGGTTCTAGGGTTTTATGGGTGGTACCCAAAACATAAGAGACGGGATGCCTCACGTAGCTAGTTTAAGTGTCTTTGCTCCAAGTATGAAATAATGACGAAAATGTGCTAATATAAGAAATGGCAGTAAATGTCAGTATCATACAGATTTTATCACCCACAATGTTTTTCCACCCTGGAATTGTATTAGTTGCCTTTAAACACCTTCCCGTGACCCCAGATTAGACCAGACATCTGGTCCATATCACACAGTGGGTGGGTGGTGTCTGTGAATAGTTTCCTCAGGTTGGTAAGACACTGAGTAAAGAGACTATTTTTACACAACTAAGTCATTTCTTCATCCCACGTTTCGGTGACCGTCTGTCACCTTCCTCAGGGCAATTCTGACTGGTTCACATTGCATTGCAGCACAGGTGTGGCTGCTATAGATGCTTTTCCAAACGTACAAAGTCAGAATTGCCCTGACTCCTGAGGAAGGTGACAGACGGTCACCGAAACGTCGGCTGAATGAAAGACTTGGTGGTGTAAAAAGAGTCTCTTTACTGAGTGGGTGGTGTGTTTTAAGCGTACATTTTAACAGTTCGGCGTAGATTTGTTGACGCCTGTTCAGCAAATAGAAGTTCCTGTTCTGCTAAATTATCTGCGGTATTGTTGTTACCTTTACACTTGGGGAGGTGCATCGTGTCACAAGTTCGTGTACTCCTCTTAGTCGACATTTGTTTTGTCTGACCGAAAAATTGTATTAAACCGATGCATATTGAAAAAAAAAGAGTGAAAAGTGAAAAATAATATTGGTAAAGGTTAAGAGTGAGAGATGCATACATATTATTATTGCAGTAAAAAGTATCATTTTGCATATTTGCGGATTTTGCATATCCGTAAATGTGATCGACACTCATGTTGGTGTAATGAGGAGATATCATCTGGATTTCTGACCAAACTATTTTCCTGCCAAGAGTGTAAAAAAGAAGACTGACAAGAAAGATCAATGAAAACCCATTGCGTCATTGTCTTAATTATCTACATGTACCAGTAAACAAAATGACTACCTTTTGAAATCGTTTGAAGTCATGAGTCTATCCCCACTAGTATGTAAATCCCATAGGCTACCCTCACATGTGTCATCTATGCCCACGCCCAAGGTGAGTGACATGTTTTTCGTTGGCGTTTCCTTGTATGACCTCATGTTATTCTTTTTATTTGTTACTCGTACCTTAGTTACGTATACCAGTGTTTATACCTGTATCTATAGCCAGTGCAACTACCCTTCGGTGTAACACATTTACATGGGCTTAGAAGGCACGTGGTGTTACTACAGGTGGTAGTGTTATCTTGACAGACCTTTGATACCTGAACTTTGCACAACTGCAACTGTCCTGAATAGTTTATCAGTCACCGAGTTGACCCGACACAAGAAAGCAGTATTGCAGGTACGACTTTTATATTTGCCTGAATTTTCAGATGAAACCTGTAAAATATATCGCCATTTAGTAAATTAAATACTGAGTTAGTGTTACTGTGTGATCTTGTAGTCACATTTTAGCTTGAGTTGATACGATCAATGTCCTTGAAGTCACAAGAATTTTCTTACCTCCTCGGAGCTATCAAAATCATCTTTTTTTGAAAATGTAGCCTTAGATTGTCATACATATAGTGTTATTATAGGCCGTTTTATAGCCTAGTAGGCTCCGAGTTGTGCCCGTGAATCAAGGTCTAACTGAGGGAGGCTAGGGTATATTTTCCTCGGGGACATGTTGACCCTGGAGCCGAGGAGCTGGCCTGTGTAGTCCCTTCAAATGGTCTGGCTAGGGTTTTTCCTTACTCTCGCTTCCTTGTAAGAAAACACCACACAAATGAGGGGCAACATTCAATCAATCTTCATAACCTAGCGATGTGTATTTATAGTTAAAACACACAGTACACGTTCTACGACTCCCAAGCCTGATGTACAAGACAAGCACATTATGTTTGTGAGATCTTAGAATAGATATTGTAGTGTGCATTGACACGACAAGTGATATCAGGCCAGCTTACTGTCACTACCCGTCATCCATTGCCATACATCTAACCCTTGACCCCTCTCAATGCAATGTTGTCAAAACAAACACCCCCCCCCACCCTAACCGGTTTTCTGTCCTCAATGACGTTGTTTCTGTGGCAGCCATAATTGTTTTAGAGCCGGGCTCACGACGTCATTGTTTCATAGAAATCTGAACACCAAGTTCTGTTTTCACATCAGTTTAAACTTGACAGTTCTAAACTCGGAGAACCCGAACAAAAATCAGCATGTAGAAAACTATCACCGACGTGTGCAGGACACTTATCTCCTAGGGGGCAGAATACACAACGTCATTCCAAATACTCAGGTGAGAAAAGCAGCTAAAAACTTGTCACGTACAATGGCTATGTTTGATTTAGTCTACATAAAGAACATCACGTTTAGCAGAAAAAGGAACGGCAGGGAAAAGAAGGTTGTTAAACAGAAGTATTGGGGTGGAATAACAAAGTTATTAGTTGTCTGACAGAATGTGTACATTGTAGATGTACACATTCTGTCTTGTACACGTGTACACATCTACAATGTACACATTCTGTCCATTGTAGATGTACAACAATGAAAAGAATGTGACAGGGGGAGGGGGGCGAAAAAGCGGAAGTCGCCCTTGACACGTATAGTGACACGTCTTTTGCAGTGGCTATACACACGAGAAAATTGAGCAAATTAAACCACCTGTAGACTGTTTGCCTGTTAACTCGTGGACATTCTTGCCAAATGGAGCGAGGAAACTAAGTCCGGATACACTTGACTTGGAAAACACCATATTTTTCATGCATGTCTGTAAATAGGATGTTAGAAGGTGTAGTACAAATGTACTACACTCGCAATGGACAGTGAAATGTAGCTACACGTGCATGAGATCATTTTATTGTTACCATCATTGTCATGCTGTATTAAGCCCTAATCATACATAGTGGTGCGATCGGCCTCTCGAACACCACCGAACTACCTCTAACCATAAGCTTCGGTCCCAATTGCCCCGATGCCCGTCCGGGGACTACCCGGCAGGGCCCCTTTATCCAATTGTGACCGAAGCAATAGCCGGGAATACTCAAGTAGGTCGTGAACATGGTTGGTAAGGTTGGCTTCTGTTTCTCTCTGCCATTCGAATGTTGCGAAATATTTAAAACATTGAACAGGAGGTTAGGCTAAGTTTGGGGATTGGTTGCCCGGTGGTTGGGAGTAGCTCAAGAGTGGTCGGGACGTTGTTGGCAGTCAAATGTGACTCATATTTGATTAGATTCGTATCGAAAGGTAGGCGAGGCCCAAATCTAGTCAGACTGCTCCCAACCTACCAGCTATCCCAGGTTAGTAGTAGCTTGGTGGTTCTGAACGTGTGTACGCAGAACGCATGACTAGTTTCACTTCCCTCTTTTCCTTTTAACGTTACATGACCCATGTTCCTCTTTCCTGTATTATTGATACATAACGTAAATGAACAGTTTCTTTCAAGTTCCTCTCCGAAGGCTATTTGCAAATACTACTGACAAAAGAACAGTAAAACAGAGTACAAAATGAACAGAAAATCTACTTCATCATCATCATCAATCATCCTACGAAGAGGTGGAGCATACAAAGTTAGATAAAATCTATTTATTAAAATCTAATTGTCCGAAACTATATGTCTGAAGGGTTCGACTTCTGTTTTTTCAAGGAAGAAGTAATGTTTCTTTTGTAAAATGTGTGGATTTTTGGTAGTTAAAAGAAGAAGTGTTTTGTTTCATTACAGTGAGGAACTAACAGGTGCCAGATGAAAGAGAAGGGTGACGTTGCTGGCACAAGGTCCAGGGCTCCGCGTTCGCGTAAGTTGGCTTTTCTTAGAGAATTACTAGACTTTAATTAGGCAATTAGGTTATTCTCTAATAACTACTTTAGTAGTAGATATCAATTTGTGCAAACGTACGTTTGTAGCTTTGGCCATTATGCACATGAAAACCATACTTTTATTTCAGTTACTTGTACCAAAGTGCTATATTATAACTTTAAAGATAATTACATTTGGGGCAATAAAATATGATGACGTCATCCATATGGTCCATAAAATCATATTCATAACCCTTTTGTACCCAGGTATCAATATTCAGTACAACTACAATTCTTTCTGAATTTCTTGGTGAGAAAACGATGGAAAGTTAAAATGACATATTAGCCAGGGATGACATGTACACCTTTTTTTTTCATGTGCATTTCCCTTCGACTTTTCCGAGAATATCTCACTGAAATATATCATATATATTGTGCATGTTGTCAAGATGGAGAGGAGAGAGAATGGTGATTGAATTCGAGTTATGTTATGATTTCTTAGGTCGAGAAAAATGTTAGTAATACGTGTTCTGATTTCCCGACCGACCCTATCAAAATCCAGCCGGCGTTTTATGTATCATCCATACGTCATATTATGATGATGATGAAATCATGGGTTCAATGTTGCACAAAAACACACAAGAAGCATTCATTTCTTAGCCTCACGACTGAATTTCATACTCCTTAACAGATTTCTCAACAACAGAATCCTTGGTTTCCTTAAAATCCCTTTAAAAGTACAATTAAGACTCGACAACAGTTCAAATTTAAAACTAAGTAGCCCATTCTGCACATCAGGAAGGATTTATGTTTTCGTATTTCTTAAAAGTAAGATGAAAGACCTTGGTTGTACTTTAATATGCTCTTACAAGCTAAGTACAGGTCATGTGTATAAAGCACTGTACAACATATATATGTGTACTTTTATACCCACTGGTTCGACTACGCAGTTTTAAAAATCGCGCTTAAGTAGTTTTTGCTAACATGAACATCCAGCACATGGTCCACGGACGACAAAACCAGACTTTCCACCGCCACCTCCCCCCAGAGGACCATCATTGAAACACCAGGACAGTGTGGATAGCTCTGGCATGACTTCAACTGACAAACATGTGGGAGGCAGTGAGGAGCCCACTGAGCCTTCTATGTACCCAAGGCTAGACAAAACAGGACGTTCAGTACCAAACATGTACTCGAGCCAGATACCGGCTTTACGCTCTAGTGGGTGAGTGGAATTGGACAGGTGAACTCTGAGAGTATGCATGCTGGGGAGTGGTCCTCAAAAGATTATAACAACGCGGGCTCAGATTTAGCCAAATAGGAAGAACAAATAGCGACGGTCCGTTTGGCAGCAGTAGAGTTCATACGCCCACGCTTTTCAACCGAAGGGGAAATCAAACCCTAACGGTGGGCTCACTCCCCTGGCCTATCCTAACCCGTTAGAATTAGCAATGCCTGGTGGAGGACAGCCGAAAAAGCTACAGGTGCAAAGACTCGAAGTCAAAAGAAACTAAATGGGTTTAAACTTTTTGTTTGCAAAAATACCGCATAAAAGAGCACAGACTTGCAAGAATTTGGCATGCTGGCTTGGTGACATTTTCTTTGGTGAAGGTGGTGTGGTCTAAGGTTGATGTCACCTCAGACAACGGACCATTCCCACAATGCATAGCGGTTTCCGGAAGTACTATTTTAATTTTAGTTTGCATCATGGCGGCACTAAAGCTAGATAGGAGTGTTGATGTGGTCCAAGTCTAACCTTTTCGTTCTCGTACATAAGAAATGCGCACTCTTAAACCGACTATCTTTCAGAGACACTTCCAGTGGACACTCTTTCACATCGCAACCACAAAAAGCAGAGGTAGATCGGGCATTTCACGAATCAGACGAGTCCAGAACACACCGCACCCTCCCTGCACGACTGGATAGAAGGGCAGGCGAAACAGAGGACCAGATCCGGCCCCTTCCAATACCGGGTTACGTACGGAGGGAAAAGTGAGCTGCATCCCTTTTTACTGTGCTGCTAGTTAGCCTGTACCAGGCTCAAGACGTGACTGAAACTTTACATAATTTCCTTGTCGTAAAAAAGTTGTTTGATTGGAAAATAGCTTACACTTATGCCCATACTGTGAAAATTAAGATAAAATTAGCACTCATCTCTTTGGACACTGCTCTGATTTAGAAACTAAAAACTGGTTATAATGAGCATATGCGCTACACAATGTTATTTCTTTATTCTAAGAATATTTTGGTATTCTACAAAAATGTACGAATTTCAGAATACGGTACTCCAAATTAGTTTCTTAAGAAGGACTGATGGCAGAACTGGGTGTCTTCTAGCCAAAGACGCCTAATGACCTACTGCGTGATTTTTTATCATTTATTATTTACAATGAAGTCACTACAGTTACAATTTGGATAACTTGATCATGACGCGTTCCAATGTGTCCTACAGATTTCCTGCAACCAGAGTCAAGTCACTGGACGTGAGTACATTTTTTAATGAAATGATCGTTTTGAAACATATGTGAATTGCATATATAAGTCTATTAGGAGGCCTCATTTCCAGTAGATTATTGAGTAACCAAAAATGGATTTGTGTAACCCTTGAATTTGTAATAGGCACATGATTCATGGTATAGACGTATAAAGTTTAACACAAGAAAAACGAAACAAACAAACAAGCAAACAAACGTTCACTTATTAGTCGATATCTCAAATTCTGGTTGTGCTTCGGTCGAATTCTCTGATTGCAATGTGTGTGTGTGTGTGTGTGTGTGTGTGTGTGTGTGCGTGTGTGTGTGCACGTGTGTGAATGTGTATCTGTGTGTGCGTTGTAAAAATGTATCAGGAGGTAGCCTATATCAGGCTTCAGAAGTGACTTGAAAGAAAGGAAATTCGGTAAATAGATGGATAACTATACTTCTTTATAATTAGTGGACCAACTACCATCAGGCTGGTTATTTGTCCTATTTGGTCAATTTCCACAATTTCATGAAGCTTCTGAGGCCTGGTAGAGGCTATCAAATGAGTGTATGGATAATTGTATACTTATTAGTTTATAGGAAAAAGGTTGACCAATGCAACAGACTTAAGAAAGGGAGAATTAGAATTATGGTTGATGGTCAGAAAGGCGGCGAGAACTCTCCCCAATAATAACATGTAGTTATGTCAACAAGAAAATTAGTAGCCAATCAGATACCATATTATATAAAAAAAAAGTATGGTTTGTTTTAACGTGTTTTATCATCATTTCCTTTTATGAAATTTTAGGAAGCCGTTTTTGAGCATCAACGTAAGACCAAGCCACCTCCTTTACCTTCAAAGAAGAGGAGAAGTGCTCCAAACATCTTCCAGCAGGTAAATATTTAAATGATCTACATGGGCTAAATTCAGTAGTTATGCTCGATGTAAGATATAATAATCTGTATTGATTATGAACAAAGGAGAAGTGTACGTAACAGCGTATTCATAAAATGAAATAGTGCCTTCTTCAGAATGTTTACTTGTCGTTACATCCCCCTTCTACTTTCTAGCTTCCCCACATGTCAGAAGCGCCGCCTGGCAAGAAAGTCCCGCACGGCACCAGGAAGAAAAGCCTCCCGACTCTAACGCTCCCAACGTTCAAGACGTTGCGACAGATTAGTGAAACGTCATCAATGGGTGAGCCGGAAGAACCTGACCAGGCCTTGGTTCGTCATTGGACCAGGAAAGACGTCAAGGCATGGATAAAGGTATGTAGCATCATGTAAATTGTCGAACAATCAAGTCTCAGTTCCTGACAAGAGTCCACGCAATACGTAGCGGACCAATGTGCAAAAAACGATGTAGTGGCGCACAAATTTTCCAATCATGTGCCTCGAAAAAATATATATATTAGTGCACATTCACAAAAGACGGAAAATGTCAATCAAGGTAGGGGTGCTTTTTAAAGATATTGTATACATCCTATGAAAACTGCAACGGCGTTAACATCACCACTCACATACTAGCAGACGACATGTAAAACCACACAGATCCAGCAAAGGCATTGTGAGTTACAGCTACGAACCGGCGGTGTCAAGCCATAGACATGATCCTGCCAGATACATGACTCAGACACTACTTGGGGGTTTCCAATATACCTGAGACAAGTGGTGGGAGAGGTTTAGTCGTGATGTGGGAGACTAAACCTAACCTTACCTAACCACAATCGTAAGTGTAACCCTAGCCGTCGACAACAATGATCTCAACTTTAGCCCTAAACCTAACTCTAATACCAACCCTAACCCTAGCCCTAAACACCTGACCTCTCACGTATGTGGCAGTTCAAGGATTTGGCTCAACACCGGGCATGTTTAATATCAATACTCTCTCTGGGGTCACTGACCTACAGAACGGAGTATCTTGTGGCTAACACGTAGTAGCTACTTGGAATACTCCGTAAATAATTTCATCAGGTTGGTAAACGAATGAATAGCAACGTTCTTTGATCACAACCATTTATTTTTCACCAGCCGACGTTTCGATGACCGTCTGCCATTTTCATCAGGGCAATTCTGACTGGTTTACTGTGCACTGACGCTAGATGTTACTTGGTGCATAGTGCACTAAATGTGTTACATAGGTGTTACATAGTTACAACTGTACTGTGAACTATGTAACACCTTTAGTGCACTATGCACCAAGTAACATCTAGCTTCAGTGCACAGTAAACCAGTCAGAAATTGCCCTGATGAAGATGGCAGACGGTCATCGAAACGTCGGCTAGTGAAAAATAAATGGTTGTGATCAAAGAACTCTGCTATTCATTTACTTGGAATACTTTTTATAGATTTGACTGTTGTCCCCACACAGACGTCTTGGCCCAAACATCTCCAGACATACAAGAAGAAGTTCTACAGTAAGAAGATTAACGGAGAAGCACTGCTGACTCTGACGGAGGAAAGGCTAACAGATGAGCTGAAGGTCCAGCAGCCTGAAGACAGAAGCGCCATCATGAACCTGGTGAAGACACTGAGAACTGCAGGATCCAAGGAGAGACTTGTGGATGAACAAGACGAGGAGATGTTCCATTCTGGTGAGAGCAAAATATGAAATGCATATAAAGAGCAAACCTACTCTTTAGAAAATCTTTTATTTAATATAAAGTATATGAAGCCAGGGAGTTACATCCAAATAAGCATATTGCTATATTCATTCATATGTTCGGTCAACAAAAATACGATCCATTAAATTGTCTTTATTAACAAGCAATGATTTATAAAGAGCTGACTTTTCAATAACCATCTGTCATCGTCATCAAGACAATTATGACTAGTTCACTGTAGCTGGGTGTTACCAGTTTACGTAATTGCCCTGATGAAGTTAATTTATATCGTTTATGAAATTAAACGAAATATCGTTTAATGGTAAACAAGTGGTTGTGAATAAACAACGTTGCGTCATTCAATCATTAACCAACCTATAAGTAATTAAATTATTCATGGCACTTGAACTTAAAAAAAAATATTTTTCGAACTTATTTTTGAGTGCTGGAAATATCAAGAACTTGTTGCACGTTGAGACATGCTGTTAAACTAAACTTGCATTGTGATGTAGGTCCGTTGTACCAGAATTCAGAAGTGCTTTTGGAACACCAGGATGACGCGGGAACAGAAGAACAAGGCGCAGGCATCTTCAGGGGTCGAACAAAATCTTTCTGGCGGGACTTTTCTATGGTACTCTTTCATACAAATTAATTGTAGCCGTTAAAACAGCTACATGAGTACACTTTTTGTAGTATATTAATTGTATTCTGATGTGGGGCACAGTTGAAATACGTTTAAAAACGTAAGTGCAGCGCCACACGGTCCTTGTTATTGCATTGTGTTGATGAATAAAATAAACTTTGTGGAGTAGAAAATGAATATGATGCACACTTGTGTTTTTCTTTACATGCCAGGTCAAAAAGGATGCTAGAGTTGAACAGCTTCAGGATAGTGAGGTGGCCCTGCACGAGGTAGGTTTAGATACAAAAAGGACGTACTTTCCTCCCTCCTCTCAAAATGTAGTCTGTGCTTTCAGTAACTAGTAAGTGCTGTAATGTTTTCAAAAAAATTATCACTTCTGTTTTCGTAAAGAGGTTGACTAACTTTCGTTAGAACTAAGTAATGTATCTATCATGCTGTTATAGACTTTTCAACGAGAGCTTTAATCAGAATTTCAGCCTGTTTTCTGTAACATTCATACAAGAATTTTGTGTTTAAACACAACGAAGGAAAATTTTTCATTAGGCGACATCAAATGTAAACCTAATAACAATTAGCCTTTGGCAGGCTTTAGACATATCAGACGAACGTGTGGCCAAATAGACACATAACATCCTAGGGGACTTGGTGCGTTCGAACGTTCAATGAGTAACTTTAGTTTGCCGCTTCCTGCAGGGTCAAACAAATGTTTCCTTTTCACAGGCAAAGTACGAGATCATCAAGCTCCATGTTTCCTTGCTGAAGAGTCTGAAGGTCCTGGTGGATGTCTTCGAGTCTGACGAAACACTGCTGTCCATCATGGGACAGCACAACCACAGGAGGCTGTTCGCTAACACAGACGCACTGATGTCCATGACGAGAAGGTACTATCTCATTGCAACTACAGTTCCATGCCATTTCATTGAATCATTTTACCAGTAGATTATGCTCAGGGCTATGACCGTTTTCTATGTCCCTAAAAGAATGTTCGCTAACACAGACGCGCTGATGTCCATGTCGAGAAGGTACTATCTCATTGCAACTTCAGTTCCATTTCATTTCATTGAATCATTTTTTTTTCATTCTTTTTATTGTTTCCAAAATTCACACAAAAGAAAGCATGGCACAACGAAACAAAATGAAACCACATGCATAACTACAAAACTAAATAAAAACCGGTAAACAATATAGATGATATAGCAGAGTGTTACAAAGTATTAAAAAAAGTCAACCCCAATTACAATTTATTTATAATTTCTTCAAGGAGATGAAAGTAGACCTATTAGCTTTCCCCATTTTCCCCTGTGTTTTTTTGTCTTGCCCACCCGATTGGAAATAATGGTTTCTAACTTAAAGTAATATGTTACATAAGAAACAAGAGTTCCGAGATCTCATACCTCCATGAAATATGGGCTTGCTTTGTCCTCATTAATTATGCAAATAACCTCTACATTAACATAATATATGCATAGCAATGCAAACCTTTAAGTAACTTACACAATGTTACGAGGTATAAAATTCCCATCATTCACCAATAAGGATTCACAGAATTTTCACATTAATTATGCAAATTAGGTCAGCATAACTGGTATCTGTTGATGTTCCGCCTGCCACAGATTAAATAGATTACAGGTATAGCAGTACCATTATATGAAACACTGTAATTATAGAATTTCCTCATTAATTATGCAAATTAAGTCCTCATTTGCATAATTTGCACTTAATCATGTACAACTGTCTATCAGGTACCTACACACCAAAAATGATGAAAATACGTTGTTCAAATCTGGACTTATTGGCTTTGAAAGTTTTTACCAGAAACTAACCTGCAGTTCCAGAACAAGCTGCTAGGGGGGCCAAACTTACGCCACTAATTCCTGACAGGATAAGCTATCTGTCACCAAAAAGTCAAGACCATAGCTTGTTCAGGACAAAAGATACAAAAACCGGAAGTTCTGCTGCAGTACCAAGGTCATCCACCAGGAGGCCCATACTTGACCTTGACCTTTGTCTTTCCAAGACTTACCATCATACAAAATATCATCACAATCCATAAAGGCGTTCTGAAGTTATGCTGACTACAAAGTTGTGGAAACACACACAGACAGACAGACACACACACAGACAGACATACAGACAGACACGCCAAAAACAATACCTCCATTTTTCATGGAGGTAATAAATGATTCTATGTTAAGTGACCAAGATCGATTTTTAAATATAAAATATTTTCCCAAGAGAATAATGAGATTGGACAGGACTGGGCACCTATCGTTCAAATCCCCCAACATAACATTACAAAGACTAACATGTAAATGGTAACCAGTATGGCTTAAGTACCATTCTTCCACCTGTTGCCAAAACAGTGCAGCAAATCTACATTCCCAAAATAAATGCATGGGAGACTCTTCCTCTTCCTTACAGAAACTACATAAAGGGGACTCTATTAACCCCCACCTGTGTAACATTTTATTGGTAGTTAAAAATTTAAATAGTAATTTATATTGGAATATACGCATGTGGGAGTCAATAGAGGTTTTATAAATTAAACTATACACTTTTTTCCACATCACTGGAGTATTCAAATAGTCTTCCCAATAGTATTGTATTCTGTCGGAAGATTCCCATAACCTAGCTTCATGCATAAAAAGGAGTACAGATACTTGTTGATATTCGATTGCTGAAGCCAGCTTATGTCTCTACAGACAGGAACACATACACTTAAATTCGGTGACACCTGTTTCAAGAGATTCTTCCAGGATAAGGGAATAGCTGAAATAATTTGATTATACACAAATTCCGAGCAGGTGTCACCAAATTTCAAAGCATAATTTTCAAAAGACAGAAAATTATTTGCTGAGTCTAGAATGTCATTCACAAAAAGAATCCCTTTGCTATAAAGAGACATTAAAAAGCATGGTTTTCCACCAATACAGATTTGGGAATTCAGACAAAGTAGTTGCTGCTTTACTTCAAGGGCATTCTCAGGGGGGGCGTAGCTGGAACTTCAGCCATGCTTGGAGGATTTGTCTATAAAATACACTGATTGGAGCCTTCTCTTTTATCAGCGCTTCAAAGTCACTAATTGTAAGCTGACAAAAGGGAAATGTATTCGTAGTAAACAAAGGGCTAGAAAAAAACAACAATTTAGAACAAAACCACTTTTCACTATGGTATAACTTCGGAACCCAAGACGCCTTCATGGTCAGATCAACAGCACGCAGGTTTCTAAGTTTAAGACCCCCATGTTCATAAAGATTATATAGTGTTTTCCTTTTTACTCGTTCTGGACCCCCTCCCCACAAAAACTGAAATATTTTTTTCTCGTATCTATCGAAAAAGGCAGGAGGTGGAGACGGAAGAGACTGAAATAGAAATATAAATTGTGACACTACTAACGAGTTAATAAGGGTAATCTTCCCTAAAAGAGAAAGAGATTTCCCTTTCCAGGGATTCAAAATTTTATCTATCTTTGTCTCTTTTCTGTCAAAGTTAATATTTACAATATCAGCTTAGTTTTTGGGAATATGAATCCCTAAATTGTCAAAAGGGCCATCAGAAATTGTCAGGAATCATTTTACCAGATTACACTCAGGGCTATGGACGTTTTCTATCTCCCTGGGTACATAAAAGAATTCGTACATGGACACACACACACCCGCGCGCGCGCGCGCGCGCGCACGCACACACACACACACATACATACAAACACAAACACACTCACTCGATAGATGCAGCAAGAAAACTATAGTAATTACATTCACTGACTCTTTCAATAACTCCGGTATAGTCTCAGTCACTCACACACCCATACATTGCCACCAAATCGGATCCATAACTTCCTTGATGTACAACACTGTGAACGTTACCACACACGCCTATTGAACATTACGTTTGCCCTCGTAGATGGAAACATGTTGTTTTCACTCTGTGTTATTATTGTTTCTCCAAACAAAAAGAGACTGTCATAACTGGAACTGGGGTGTTGAATTATTGAGTAGAAAGTTATGTAAAAATTTGCAGGACAAAGTTGCAGAGGCTGCTCAACATGTATATGAATGTGTCTCAATAACCAGAGCAGTAGTTTGTAGAGCTAGACCGGCCCCATGTGAAGACATACTTTATGTATTTACTTTGTATTGTATGTATTGTTACCTTTAGTAATTTAGTTTGCTTCTCAACGTCGCCTTATTATAACAACTCTTTCACCTTTCCCAGTCTGTTAAAGGAGCTGAAACATAGCTTCAACCGTGATGTGATGATGACCGAGCTCCTCGCCCTGGACACCTACGACCGTTACCTTGTGGACTATCACAAGTACTGCAGGACAGCCGCGTATCAACAGGCTCTGCTGCAGAAACTCCTGTATGTAGTTTATCTGAGGCAATGTTAATTTGGTTATATGAATGACATCTGCGCGCACATGAATTTTTGTCCATTGAAAAAAAAAGGTTTTGACCATACTGTAAATCGTAAAAAAATGAGAAAATACATGTCGTATGTTGCAAAAAAGGATTCTAAAACGGTACTAATGTCATAGAATGCAGAAATCAATTCAGAAAAAGAAGAAAATGTGAAGAAATGAAAAGGGTCTAATATCCTTCGCCATACCGAACTATATGTGTTCAGTCATTTGTTCAACCTTAATGATTAGGTAGCTTTCATAATGAAGTAAACTTTTTTATTCGCACGCTCGCATCAGTTTTGGGGCTCCCAGAGGGTGTCATCCATATAATCTAATAAACATGGCCTGGTTTATTTTAAAACTTTGATAGGTCACCATTCACCGGTGATGCAAAGTTTCATATCAGAACTACATACTAATCTAATAGCTATGTGAAAGTTTTCAATACTTATTGAAACGGATTGACTTATGTCCGTTTGAACAGTATTGAAATGTTGAATATGTAATTGTTAACACGCGTTACCATATAATATACATACTTACAGGCAAGAGAGCAGTGAATTCGCGGTGAGAATTGACCAACTGGAGATCTACCCACGTTGTTGTGGGAACAAGTTGGAATCGTTCCTGAAGATTCCTTTCCAGCACATCATCAAGCTCAAGACGGTATTCGAGGTGAGCTATATGTATGAACATGAAGAAAGGCAAATGTTGCTATTGTCGCATTCACTGAAAAAAAACATTCTTATACTCACCTTAACCCTATCTAAACTGGTGGGGGGTGGGCTAAAAGTGCCCGCGCCAACTTTGATGTCGGATGACGTCCGAACGGCTTGTGCTAGGGCCACCAAACTTGGTGACTTTTCCTAAAATATTGTTGTAATAATTCCATAGCAGTGAGATAAATTATCAAATTTTTGTGTTGCCATGGCAACGGGTTTCTGACAGGCATTCTTTTGGAAAAATCAGTAGTTTTTACTATATACTACTAAACAATGAAATTTTCAGGCTTTTATGAAATTTTTAGGTCTGCTTAAAGATAGACCTAGGAATTGGAACTGAAAATTTTAACTAAGATGGTCTGTCTTATAGGGCATATTGCGACATGCTCCTAAGAGCTCCGGCCAGGAAAGTTCTGCTCATGAAATTATCAACGCACTGGAAAAGGTATCTTTCTACTTGTTATTTCATAACTTTAAGTATTTTTACTAAGTAAATCTAGTGATAGCACATGATACAATAATGTATGATCTAGATGCCGCTTTGGGCACAGGATTAAGTTCTTTGGCTTTCTTTAGTAAGTTAAATGGTTTACCATTATTTATATGATATTGAGAAGAATAGTTAGCAAATGTTCTAAAGATGTGTTTTTTTCGATGGACAAATTACAATGAAGACGAGTGAGAAGTGTGAGGAAGCTGTTGCCACCATGACGGAATCACTCGAACTCCAGAGGAAGCTCATATTTCATAAAACCAAGGTTAGTACAGCATTACTAAAACGTCTTCTATTGTTTTTATTAATACATCTACCACATGGCACGGGCTGCTAAAATCAATCGTGCTTATAATTACGCGCATACTTCGTATATGTACTTAAGTTGAAGTCCTTCCCACAACAGATGGTGCTTAGGGCAGCGCCCATCTCCGGTTCAATAGCCATTGGGCCACACAGTACTGCAGTCACTACAACAGGGGCCAGTCCATTGGTAGCGGTGTGTGTTTAACTACAAAAATGCTGAGTGTTTAGCAGAGAAAGCAGTATGTACCAATGTTGAAGTTTTTCTTACGACTCGACCGGGGATCGAACTCACGACCAACCGAAAGCAAGGCAATCACTACCAGAATTAATATTTTTCCTTTCTTTATCATTGTCCTATGCAGGAAGTTGAGGTCGCTTCTCCTGGCCGCTGGCTGGAAAGGGCTGGAGAGTTCAGTGAGTTACGGGGAGGAAGGATCTCTTCACCAGAAGCACCTGTGATGATGTTCGTCTTCAACGATATGGTCCTCCTCGCACAGAGGCGAGTCTTTTCCTGTAGTTATCTGAGTGTGTAGTAGTAGAGTATAATAGATATTTCTAGAAGTACAAGTCTATTGGTTTATGATACATGTATATGTATATTTATTGTTACTTTCCTTGTAGTTCCTTTCTTGCTAGGTAACCATGAATAGCACATTATAGACGTCAAACAAGACACTTTAAGAACCTAATGGGTAAAGGAAATAGCCCAAACGCTATGCTACTAGCCTCCATACAAGAGTGACAATGAAATCAAATGAGTTTTATTGATGAATCATCACACATAGTAAACCTCATGAAGTCGATGACACAATTATCGTTTACGTCATTAACATAGTGCTCATTTATTAACCTAAAGAAAGTATGCTGAAATTGATCGAACATGACAAATGTTATAACTTATAGTTTTGAGTTTTTCTTACATTTCTTCCTGCTCTGTCCCTCCAGAGCGTCAAAGGACGACCTGACGGTGCTGGACTACGCCTTGCGGCCGCTAGTAGAAGTGCAGCCGATAGGACAGGCGCTTTGTCGTGCTTTCGGCATGGAGGATCTCTACCAGATTACACTGGTGGCCAATCACAGGGGAGTCATGGAGGAACTGGTCCTACATCCCGAAACTAGGTACGCCCCAAAAGCCTAAGATATCACTCTTCAATCAGAAGTTTTGGTTTTGGCTAATTTTTGTTTCTGCGTGTTTTTAGGTTTCTTCATCGAGATTTCTTTTTTGCACTGGTATGCTTTTTACGCAAAAAAAGGTACCATTGCAAAAAAACAAAGACCGATAAAAAAGCCTGAAAACACGCAAAAAATTAAGCCAAAACCAGATCTTCTGATTGAAGAGTAATAGAGTAGAAGATATTGATTGTAATATCACCAAAAAGAGTTACTCAAGCAACTAGATATAGTTTTGGAACCGGTAAGAAGTTTCTGGTGACATCCACTTCCAATCGTCAGTGACATGAGAGAGTTGTTAGAAAAGCATCATACCCGTCTAATTTTGTTTCCCTTTGGACTTTCAAAAAATTGTCCTCTATTGTCTTCATATCAATTGATAGTTTGTACTTATAAACCCGCTTTTCTAAAAACTCTCCAGTGTCACTGACGAAAGGTAGTGGATGCTACCTGAGCACGTCTAACCGTGTCAAAAATTTTATCCAGTTGCTCGAGTAACTGTTTTTTGCGCACATTATTACCTGAATGTTTAGCCTTCACCGACATACCGCATAATTTATTGCATCCAAACCTCTTCTTAAAAGAACAACTTTAGATCTATTGAAGGATTTGCATCTTTTTCAGTGGTGACGTCGACCTGTTGCTGTCTATATCTGCCTGGGAGGAGCAAGTTTCAGATGAAGGTGGGGAGCAAAAGTTTCGTCTTGACAGTTTTACTTATGTTCTGTCAGCAAAGTTAAGTGGTGCCATCTTTATCAATAACGCCAACGATTATGGGTTAAGATTATCATTTTATGCCACTTGCAGGTGTTCTTTTTTTTGCCAACACCATAGGTATAGGATCTTTATGTCGTTTGGTATGTGGATAGGTGTTATCGAAATGAGTATGGCACCCGATAATGGCTTTCTGTTGCATTGTCACAATTTTTGCTGTGCATTGCATTGCCCTGATGAAGATGACAGTCGGTCTTCGAAACGTCGGCTCGTAAACAAATAAATGGTTGTGATCAAAGAACTTTGCTATTCATTCGTTTACCAACCTGATGAAATTGTTTACAAACAATTCTTAGTTTTTAAATCTTGTGGACTCTTTTGAGTACTGAAACTTATGAAGGATAGAATAAAGTGGTAAAAATAGAATACGCTATAACATGCATTTTGCTTTGAACAGACGTACAGTACGGTGTCATCACAGAGAGCTTCCTGATCATGGAGGCAGCAGACAAACCCATCGCGTTTAAAGAGGGAGATGTTGTAAAAATCTACGGAGGATTGGAAGGTGAGTAGTCTATAATATTTATTTATTGTAACATGACAATACAAAGTTTGCACTAGGCAGCAAGTATGCACCTAACACATACCTGTATGCACCTAACACATACCTGTACATATGACATACTGGTGCTTCTCGTGTACTGGCTATAATGACCACTCATCACCCTTTCTCCTCCACACCTATGGTTTTGTAAATCGTCATGCTGGTGATACATGCACGTGAGTTTGGTTTCAATGATCAGTGTGTGGAAGGGCAACTCTTAGAAGTGTTGATGCACCTAGTTTGCCCTCCTTTCTACATTGTGGTCAATAAAGAAAACAAACATTGACATGTTCTATACCCGGGTCTTAAGTTAATAGCCATTGTAAGACGTTGTCAGATTTTCGTTGTTCACTGGCAACCATTTTTTCCTGACAGAGGCACGTGTGCATGCTGTGCGGATGACTGACGGACAGACAGGGGTACTGCCCGGGAACATAATCAGTGTGGTCAGCGGCGAGTCTGGCGGCTACGGTAGCCGGGAGAGGTGCACGTCAGCGAAAGTGGTGCCGAAGCATCTCTCCTCGACGCAGGACCCGGTCATGATGATCAGCCGCCTGCCCAGTCTCGTCAAAGGCGTTGAACCCGTCATCAGTCGGGTCCCTAGTCTCGTAAAAGGCGCAGACCCAGCCGTCATCAGTCGGGTCCCTAGTCTCGTAAAAGGCGCAGACCCAGCCGCCATCAGTCGAGTGCCTAGCCTCGTAAAAAGCCCGGTTGGGACAGCACCAAAAGGTTCTCTGATCGGTGAGTAGACATCAATACATAACTTTAACATATACGGATTATTCCATGGCATATACACGACAAATATATCTATATATGCATGCATGTAAAAGCAACTTTTACGTCCGTTGGAACATTTCTATGAGAAGCTCTAATCAGCCTGCAGACCGCTTTTCATTGAGGTCATAAGGAAGGATGTAAGGTTCAGATAAAATATGTAACAAAGATACAGTTAACACCATTTAAAAGCACTAATATATCTATACATACGCTATATACATTTTACGCTAGAGTGAGAGCAAGTATATGGCTCGTGTCTGTTCGTCTTGGTAATTTTTTGTATTTCTGTTCCTTTACGAGTCTACGTGAAGGTCAAGTATTTCTGTTACTTCCAGGAGGCTCTGACAGCAACCAATCGCTTAGTGGGAACATCAAGCAATACAGCAACTTTGACGCTCTCTGGAGCCAGGCGCAAGAACGACTCGACGCTTTAGTAAAAAGCTCAAGCGACAAATTCAACATGGTGAGCAGCAACTTTGCAGCGGGGGTGTTCGACGAACGCGGCGGTCATCTGAGCATTCTGGAGAGGGGCATCAGCTTGTTCATTCCCCCGGGAGCCATCGCAGGAGGCCCGACGAAGGTTTGTACCTGTATCGGTATAGACAGTAAAACCTCTCTCGGCGGAACACACCATGTTCGCAGGCACACAGCGCGGCTGCTAGCTACATTACACAGAACGACCTAGCCATTGAACATCTAAACCTAAATGTTGTTTTAACAACTTTTAGGTTTAGATGTTTAGATGTTTAGATGTTTTAACAACTTTTAGGTTTAGATGTTTAGATGTTTAAAAGAGCTATATATTAGTGAGGATGCTCCCATTGTATATGGTGGCACACTACAATCATAGTTCTAAGACAAATTAGTTTTTGAACACATCTATTCTTGGTTGATAACTCTGGTATTAGAAGGCATGACAGTGACTTTTGCTTGTAATTTTTTTGGGGCTGCTATTAGGTACTTGGTAGTTGGAACATGGTACACCAACCAGTTTATTACTTATTTTCATGAATTGTCTGGACACTTTTTAGGTCTACATCTACCTGGAGTCCATTGACGTTCACCAAGACGAGAATCTTCCAGAGGGCCAGGCGATGATGAGCTCCACGCTGTATTGCGGTCCGCCAGGCACGCAGTTCAACGAAGACGTCGTCTTCACGCTGCCCTACCAAGGAAGCGGATGTGACACAATGTGGAACGTATATCCGGTGCAAACCCAGACCGCTGTTGGAGAAACACCCAACTGGAGGTCGTTGACAGATGACGTCGAGGCGATGCATTTCCTGAGCAACGGCTTCTGCACGTATTTTGTCAGCCATTTCACCGGTTTCGGCGTCGTCGGCGACTGCAGTCGGTCTGGCGGGGCGAAAATCAAAATCTTTCGATTCGGAGCCTTCGCCTCACCCATGGAGATGCGGGGAAAGAACAGACGAGTGCGTGTGAGATGTTGGGAAGGGAAGAAATCAGAGCTAGAGGTAAGAATGAAAGAATGAAGAATACAAGCTTTTCCTTATGGGGTAAAACAATTGTATAATCCGTAAGTAATCTCAAGGTTTGTAATTGATTGAATCTCAAAGTTTCTTAATTCACAACCATTTTTTAAACTAGACCCAAAGTTTCCATAACCGTCTGCCATACTAAATATACTAATAATGTCGCACTAATATGTCATAATAGAATAGATAGACGGTCATCGAAACGTCCGATATTCTTTTTATAAAAAAAAGGTTGTGAATAAACAATTGACTTTAGGTGCTGATCATTAGTGATATTACTGTAATTTTTATTCTAACATTTTTCTTATAACCAAATACTAGTAACAACTGGGTAATTAATTGTTGATCTTGAATGCCTGTTCTGAATCTTTCCAGCGAGTTCTCCAACTGGAGAAGACGGAGCACAGCGGGAAACTCATCGACGCTCACCGCCCGCTGCCGCTACGGGAGGGCCAGGGGGACGTCTGGATGGCGGCTACGGACACGTCGTCGGGCTGGCAGCTGCGAGGCTGCGGAGAACAATCGGTGAGTTATACTCTTAATCCTGAGTTGAGCATTTCGTCCTTCCGACCGGAGAGAGTTTACTACGATGAAGATTTATATACGGAAACATGCATTTAATTTGGTTGATGATAGTGTGATGCTGACAATGCAGTGGACGTTTTATTGTTATGTAATTACTTTTATGGGTTTATATTCAAATTGTAATTATTAACTATTATAATGCCATGATCTCTTTGTACGAATTTGTTTTGAATTGCATTGTCGTTATCCTTTATTAAACAGTCTGGTAGTGTTACAAAGATATGAACAATGTATTAGCATTAATATTATTGAAGATATCAGTTTAGGTTGCAGGGCATAAACGTCTAAGTATTAGCCACGTAGGCATATTCTTCTGAAGATGGCTGTGACCCTAGAGCTCTTTGGACCGCCATTTTGACGTTGATCTATGGTACCTTGCAGATCCCAGAGATTTTGCTGTGGATGGAGGAAGATGAACCGGTGGATCCCTCCTGTACGTTTGAATTCCGCACGGCAAGCGAGAAATCAGGTCAATTTGGCTGCACCGTGAAGATATACCAGGAACAAACCCCTAATACTTCCGTGCGACTGAGTGTGACTGATTTTGAGGAACCTCACCAGGTGAAGATTTTTACATTTTATATTTCTACATTTACCCTTGCAGAAGAGGACATATTGTTTCTGCAGTTTCTTCTTCTTCTCCAAGCAAATAATGTCAATGATCTAAATCAGGTGGCTGTAATCATGGTAACATGTGCTGTAGCAGACACCCTGTGTTATTGAAATATATTATGTAGCAATTAGCAATGGAGTTGGAGGAGCTGGTCTTCGTTTTTTTACAGTGGCAATGTCAAAACTGTAGAAAAGCATCGCTTAGAGGCAAGCTTTTAAGATTTAAGATTTAAGATTTAAGATTTAAGATTTAAGATTTAAGATTTAAGATTTAAGATTTAAGATTTAAGATTTAAGATTTAAGATTTAAGATTTAAGATTTAAGATTTAAGATTTAAGATTTAAGATTTAAGATTTAAGATTTAAGATTTAAGATTTAAGATTTAAGATTTAAGATTTAAGATTTAAAAACTTTAAGATTCTTCAATCAAACCCGTTAGAAATGTCACCGTGTTAAACTTTGCTCACACAGGTCAGTTCGTTCGAGTCTCCAAACGAGTGGTTCCTCCGTCTGCAGCCCGAGTTACAGCCGATAAAACAAGATGGCGCCCTGCTCCCTCCCAGCGCACACCGGCAAATCTGTACGGTACTGGACGTACAGAACACCCTGGGCAACGACTGGCGCGCGTTCGCCGAGAAGCTGGGACTGCAGTTTGACACTATCTGCTGGGTGGAGGGAAAACGGTAGGACAACATATTCAAATCAATCTTTGCTGCACAAAATGCGGCAATTACTTATCACAATAATTAAATATAATTTTCTTTATAAATGTCCCCTCTCTGTACGCTACGTTTATTATCTTGAAAGAGATTTATTCGAAATAAGAAAAATAACTATTGAGGACACAAATACCACATCATAAAGTACTTCCTCTGAGTTTCTTGATCAGATGTAGAAGTAATGCCATTGGTTGCTGTTAGTAATTTCATCTACGCTGTGTTTCTACATTATCTTATTAATGAGGTATGCCAAAGTTCTTTTAAGGAAAATGATAAAATGACCAAAAGTCTATATGGTCGTAATTTTGCAGCCCTACCGCCCGTCTTCTGTACTACTGGGAGCACACAAACGCCGGTGGTGGATTGTCAGCTCTAAGGAGCTTGAAACAAATCTTCCAAGAACTGGAAAGAGAAGACGTGGCAGAAATTCTTAAAAACGCCATCTCCCACCACTTCACCGAGCACACCGAGGGAAGAAGATCCACCGAGCCTGCAGTCAGCGAGTACAGAGAACGGCCAGACGCAGAACAGTACGCCAGGAGAACGAGTGATTCGGTCAATGTTACAACGGACCGTGGTAAGACGCCGAGGAAAGCCGGCACGCAGGGCGTCCAGGCCGGCCGGGTGCCCCAACATCTCTCGGAATCGTCACGCGCGATCAGTGTCCATTGAAGCCACTGTCACAAATTCACGATTTAACCTTCCAAACACTACCAAATGCCCCCCCCCATGGTTACGAGGAGGCCGTTGGCTGGTTTTCGGCGAATTCTACTATCCGCTTCCACCAGCCAAATGATTCAAAATATTAAAAACATTCGGGGGTAGGTCAGGAGCTTTAACCATGGTTGGCCGGTATTCGGCTGTAAGTCAAGAGAACACCCCCCAACCTTCAAGAGTAAGTCAGCATTATTCGAGGTTCAAATTCGTTTTGCTTTGTATAGAAAGGTAGGCGTGGCCTTATAAGCTGGTCCGACTGCTACCGAGCGTCAGCCGAACACGATCAGCTGGTATTGTGTTCTAGGGTAGTCGTGAATGTTTTACAATGACTTTTTAGTATCACATTATAAACTGGATATGAAAGGCGCAGTGGCATCATCATTTGCATTAGTAGGGGAATTATGAAATTCCTGTAAGATGTTGATATATTTTACTTTTGTTAGCCCATGGGCCCTTCAAATCAGCCATCGAGAGCTGTTTATTTACTGTGGTTAGGCCATGTTGATTTGATTATATGGATGACATCCTCTGGGAACCCCAAAACTGATGCGCGCGTGCGAATAAAAAAAAAAGTTTTGCAAAAAAAAAGTTGCTTTCACTATGAAATCTACGTGGTCATGAAGGTTGAACAAATGGCTCAGAATATGTTATGACGAATAATCTACTCTTCGAATTCATTTCTTTACATTTTTGTCTTTTTTCCTTTGATTTTGGCATTCTACGACATTGGTATCGTTTCTAAATGTTTTCCTTGCAACTTATGGTATATTTTTGCTCATTTAGCAAATGTTTTGCACGATTTACAGTATGGTTGAAAACTTTTTTTTTTGAAACGGCCGAAAATTCATGCGCGCGGGGATGTCATCCATATAATCAAATCAACATGGCCTTATATGAGAATGGCGTGGGACTATAAAAAAATCGTGTGGTTATTTCATGCAAATGAGGGAGAAACTGTGTGGACATCAGCCAAAACTGTGAATATATCACCAAATAATTATATAATTGTGTGGGATATACGCATGTGACCTGTCCGGACAATCCGCACTAATCTTGTAATCCTTCTTCTGGGACTAGAATCATGTCGTGGGATATCTGACCAATTCCACATTGATTTCTAATTACTAAGTGCTCTGCATCCACAGAGATATGATTGCATCCAAGCAACAAATGGTCAATTACATGTCTGTGTAACATCAATAATTATTATTATAGTACATAGCTATAAAGATAATGTTACTTGCCTTAGACTAAGCATGTGAAACCTATCAATGTTTAAATGCATATAGATGATACGTTATGCCCTATGAGAAATATTTTAGATTGTATGCTACATGTAAAATAACTGCTGTAAATTAAACATAATTATTTTCCTTGGGTTCAAATTTACTGAACGGTAACAGTTCATGTAGATATAGCCGAATAATGTGTCCTGAATAAGTATACTATATCATATCCATTATTTGTGATCACCTGACCCTTACTGTTTCTTGTATGACATTCCTCCCTGGATAATTTAGCTCTTGAAAAATAAATTTCTCACATCAGATCTTATTTTCCGTGGTGCTTTATAGTTTTAAGTACCTTTAAAGTGTGTAAATAAGACAGCGTGAGTGAGATTCTGGTAGTGATTATCAACATTATACCATTTATTGCATTAATGTAGGCGCTAGACATACGCGTCATGTTAGTTGTTCATGAAGTCTTGTTTTGAAAATTCGTTATTTCCTTCGGCTTTGGTAGAATCTTGACATTTAGAAAACGTAACAAGACGTCCATAGGACACAATCCATCGTGAGGTAATTATGGTGTTTGAGGTGTGGCCAAGGTGTTTGATTTACCTGAAAGTTTTTAACTGCCTGCATGCCAAATTTTAACCAACCAACCAACCAACCAACCAACCAACCAACCAACCAACCAACCAACCAACCAACCAACCAACCAATTAACGTTTCATTTTTTGACAAGCAAACAACACATCATTATCGTGACTACATACAACAAATACTTGCGTTTGTTTTCTTTCCAAAATTACGAGTAAGGTGAAATGCTCACGTGACGTCCTTGGCAGCAATTAGATTTAACAGGCGGCAAAATCAAGTACTGGATTGATGTTTTGATTTGCTTTTTCTTAACTTGAGACGGGTGTATTTTTTCCCAAAACGTCTTTGTTCTGTTCATACCTATCACGTTGAGCTATTGGCAGGACATGTTGCATACCAGTGTAATTGTTACATCTTCTTTAATGATAATGTTTTTAATGTTGTGCTTTATACACGTTAATTCAAAAGCTACATTTCCATAGCTTACAGTGGACTTTACCCATAAATGTACCTACAAATAGACTCTGTGCATTGTGCAATGAATCGCACAGCAGTGAAAGCCTTGTAAAATGCAAAAGAACAGTACCATGTATAGGTATAGGTACTACTAAGATGCATCAACTTAAAAGGTAATGTCAAGAGGTAGCAGAATTATATATCAGAAATTGAAATTTCACGACTCCAGTATCTAATTCTATACCATCTTCGTAAAGTACCGTAGTATTTATATTATATTGATAACATTATAAAGATTTATGCCTTCTGGGCTTCTATCAGTCCGACCTGCAGTTTGTGAATGTTCTGTCTATCGGCGCTGTTGAGCTGAAAACGAGAAAAACGGGATTATAAAACACAGACGTACTGCCCGACCCAATGTTGCTGCGTTTGTTATTGTTGTTGGCGTAACGTTAACACCTGACATGATGATAGCATCACAATGAAAATTTCACCTGACAAGAAAATTTAAAGATATACTATTTGTATGACTGAGAAAGATGGATATCCATCTGTATAGTAAATATAATTCATGATATACATGCACTGATATGTGTATGTCTGAGTCATCCATAGCTGCATTAAAAACACTGGACGATGAAAGACATTTACGTTAAATGCGGTTATAAAATGGCGTTTGTTTACGTTGGAAGAAAAGTTTGTAGGCGGGGACTTGCTCTGGAGTTCACACTCTAGTTCTGACTAACAAACATTTCAGGATCGTAATAATGGCACAAGCAAAGCAAAAGATACAAGAACAACACAATACATCTTTACTTAAAAGGCTACCGTTAGAATCGGGTCAGCGGACAGTGTCTGACGTCCACTATAGTCTAGTTGAGGCAACCTATAGTATAATGCTCTCTGACCTGAGATAATTACATTTTGGCTCACCTACATGTAGTAGCTTAAAGTCATGGTTGGTCTCACCTACATTATGTACTAAACAATACACTTAGAAGAAACGTATCAATTGTTACAAAAGATAAAAATGTTTCAAACACAGGTCATGTACACTTAGCTTCATTCACTGAGTCTGATTTTGAATCGCAGTAGTCTTAAAACTGTGCATAGGTCATGTAGACACACTGTATCAAAATTCATCTGCCTTAGGCGTACCTATACGCCATTGTACCCTCACAGAGAGACATTGTTTTCTCAGGAACTGGTTAAACAACTTGAGTGTGCCGTCACCACGTCTTGTGATTACATGTTGGAAATTATAAAAAAAAACAGGTTCGTACTAGCCTTCACTAAGTTAGTGAGTTAATGACCACTTCAAACAAGAACCAGTGAAATGCGCACATTTTACGAGATGTCAGCTTTACGCGAAAAAGTAAAATAACTCAAATGTCTACACGTGAATACTGAGTTGTAAAGCTTTTACCATTGCCTTCCAAAACTCAAAGAACTGTGATCAACTCTTGGCAGACGACATCTCTTTGAAAGTTGGTAATAGGTATTTGCAAGAAAACGGGGTTAAGAAAGGATGTAGTATATATATATATACGTTTTCCCTCGTGGTTGTCATCGCCTGTCTTTCCCTGTCCTCGTTGGTACCCTGAAATGTAGCCAGTAATAGTAGCTGAAAACGCCGCCCCGGGTGAGTGAGGGGAAGGGATCGGAGCTCAAGGATAGGGGAATGGAGGGGGTGGGGGTGGGAGGGG
>NW_017804220.1:1453633-1470816 GCF_001625305.1 Branchiostoma belcheri
GAGGAAGGAGAGGAAGAGAGGGAAGGGGAAGGGACGGGAAAAGAGAGAGGGACTGAGAGAATTCCAACTCTGTCTAATTAGAGTCCGATGGGATTCACAACCAAACCTTTCAACTGCTGTCGCGGATTTGAATGCACAAGAAGCACCAGATACTACCCAGGCATATTTGATCACTAATCTACCTCCTTCTTAAAGTTTTCCTTGTCTCTTTCCTACTAAATGTTCAAAGGGCAACGTCTGAAAAGAGCTGATCTTGATAGTTAGTAGTCACGTGGTAACTTAAGATTTGTTCCTGTAGAACGTTTTAAACGCACATCATAAGTTGTGTGCATTGTTTATGTGTATCAGCGTTGTTGTCACATACTACCTATAGTAACCTCTTGACGACAACTGACACAAATGCTATTTATCAAGTCTCTAAGAGGACACACCCTGTTTTTGATGGTACATGTACATGGTCGGTTGATAAACCTGAAGTAGGTATAGGTGATAAAGGGTCTCTACATTGTCCGTGTGTCAAAGACCTTCACACACACACAAATTTTGCACTAGCACCTCTACAAGAGCTCAAAATAAAATGTTTGACTATTGTTTACATTTGAGACTACTGTAAGTTGAAGCCAGCCATACCTGTAGGCTATATACTATTATTAGATAGGTTGGCGTTGGGCGGTGTGATAATTAGGCTAGAGAGCATTATAGTGCATACACTCGGCTCGGTTGGACTCGCCTCCAAGAGAGGTGCAGTTTTCTTAAAACTTTCCTAAAAGTTTATCACATCTGATTTGGGTAAAGCAAAATGCGCGAGTGTGTGTCCTTACATATTGGGCAGGCTGGTGTACAGATTGGTAACGCCTGTTGGGAGTTGTTCTGCCTGGAACATGGCATACAGCCTGACGGTTTGAAGCCCAGCGACAAGTCCATCGACTCTGGTGACGTCTCTTTCCGTGACACGTTTTTCGCGGAGACGGAAGGAGGCAAGTGTGTTCCATTGGCTACTTTCGTCGACCTGGAACCTACAGTGATCGATGAAATACAAAGCGGGCCATACAAGTCTCTGTTCCGTCCTGAACAGATGATTTCTGGCAAGGAAGACGCTGCAAACAACTACGCAAGGGGATATTACACCACCGGAAAGGAGATCATAGACGAAACTTTGGATCGAATCCGTAAATTGGTGGGTGTATTTGTTAGAGAGGAAAAAGTTCGCAAATAACAGTGCACATGCCTAGTGTCAAAGGTGAAAGCCCAAGAGAATAAAAAAAGAACGCTGAAAAGATTTGGATTTCTATGTTTTTATTTTGTATTTCTGCGTTTTGAACGATGTGGGCGGGTTTTGATATCCTCTGCCGCGTTTACCTCTCGGTAGCCTTCACCTTTGACACTGATCGTATACACACTTTTTTGCGAACCTCCTTATTGAAAATAACTCTCTTACAAAGAATCAACGTAACTTCATACAACTAGTTACTGCTGAAACTTGGTGAGAAACCCTGGTCTTCAGTGGTCTGTATTTTTCAACAACGCAACAAAAACCGTGCAACTCAGACCTTATATTTTAAATCTGAATGTGCCTTAAATCGTACGTACAGGTTCACACGAAAGAAGTAAAAAGGGTACATTTACGCATGTTTTAAGGTGCGCGTAATTCCTGGACTAGTCTTTTTCTTTGGTGAGGGGGGGGAGTGCTTCTTGCAAGTTGCACGATTATCTGATTAAACGAAGATCGCACGCATTAGAAGCACCTGCCGCCAACCCGAGTATTCCATGTCATTCGAAAATCGTGCAACGTGCAGCTAAGCGCCCCCCCCCCAAAAAATCCTTTGATATGTGGGAGTAAACTCTATGCACGGAGAGATTGTTGAAAGTCTTTCTTTCCCTGGAAATTATGGTGCAATTTTAAACCTTTTTTGGGTTAGACTGTAACAGGAATAGTCAGCTTTTGAAGTTTGGTTATTTTATTAGGTGACCGGTTTCATTTGACATAAGAACTTTTAGAACTTTTAACTGTTCTACTAACCGTGCTACTGCTTTAAAGTTGACAACCTCCGTTTTACATGCATGGTTGTGAACTGGGGGAGCAGGGTTTTTAAAAGCGTGAAATGCAGGTTTTGTATTTTTTTCTAAACTACGATTAGAGGCATTGTGCCATCGTTGTTTAATATCATGGTCTTTATTACCTCCATAAAAAATGGAGGTATTGTTTTTGGCGTGTCTGTCTGTGTGTGTGTGTGTCTGTGTGTGTTTCCGCAACTTTGTGGTCATCATAACTTCAGAACGCCTTTATGGATTATGATGATATTTGGTATGTTGGTAAGTCTTAGGAAGACAAAGGTCAAGGTTAAATATGGGTTTCCTGGTGGATGACCTTGGTACTGCAGCAGAACTTCCGGTTTTTGTATCTTTTGTCCTGAACATGATATGGTCTTGACTTTTTGGTGACAGATAGCTTTTTCTGTCAGAAATAAGTGGCATGGGTTTGGCCCCCCTACCAGCTACCAGGGGACTTTCGGGCGAAATCTTTAAAAGCCAATGAGTCCAGATAGGAACAACATATTTTCATCATTTTCGGTAGGTAGGTAGCTGAGAGAGAGATGTACACAATTAAATGCAAATTATGCAAATGAGGACCTAATTGCATAATCAATGAGGAAATTCTATAATTACATTATAGTACTTTCATACATGTAATATATGTAATCTATGGCAGATTGAACGTCAACAGATACCAATTATGCAAAAGATGACCTAATTTGCATAATTATTGCGAAAATTATATGATTTCTTAATGTTGAATGATGGCAATTCTGTACCTTGTGACATATGTAGGTTACTTAAATGTTAACAACACTATGCATATATGTTAATATAGAGGCAATTTGCATTATTAATGAGGAAGTTTAAATGAGGATGTTTAAGTGAAGTATTGCCAAAGGATAGGAGTTTGACACGCAAAATATTGTAAGTTGAGTTTAGAACACCATAAATTAAACTACATTATATCAATTGCCACCTTATTTCCATATTCAATGAAACAAAACATTTATATAAACTCTACATATTTCATGGAGGTATGAAATCTCAGAATTCTTGTTTGCCAGAGTTGACATTGACTGTGTGTTTCCACCAGACGGAGAGATGCTCATGTCTCCAGGGCTTCCTAGTTCATCACAGCTTCGGTGGTGGGACGGGGTCAGGGTTCACCGCCCTGCTGATGGAGATCCTATCTTCAGAGTACGGCAAGAAGCCCAAACTACAGCTGTCCATCTATCCATCTCCCACAGTGAGTTCCAACCGCTCACAAATGTTATGTTACTTTGTTAGAAATTACAATAGTTGTACTGCAGCGATTATGAATAAGACTTCATAGTAAAATGTATGTAGACAGGTCCACCTTACCTCCTTGAAAAAATGGAGGTATTGTTTTTGGTGTGTGTGTGTGTAGCACCAAAGGCTAACCCTTTTTTGAACTTGACCTGCATTTCCACAACAGCTACCACCCACAAATATTGGAGTCATAACGTTGACCGCTGCCACACCAGGGCCAAACTGAGTACATACCAAGGACATTATCCTTGATACATACCCTTCTGACGAAAACAAGGATCATTTACTTTACTTCGTTTATTCCCGTGCTTTCTGACGATGTCTTATTTTGCCATGCATGAGTGTTTATCAAATCTGTTCCTTCCCACTGTAGATGTCCACCGCAGTGGTTGAGCCGTATAACTCCATCCTGCTCACTCACACCACCCTGGAACACGCCGATTGCTCCTTCATGGTCGACAACGAGGCGCTGTACGACATCTGCTGCCGCGGGCTTGACGTTGAGCGTCCCACCTACACCACCCTCAACCGTATGATAGGGCAGGTCATCTCGTCCATCACCGCCTCTATGCGGTTTGAAGGCTCACTGGATGTGGATCTGACCAAGTTCCTGACCAACTTGGTGCCGTATCCCCGCACCCACTTTCCCCTGTCCACCTATGCCCTCTTCACCTCTACGGAGAAGTCCTATTATGAGAATCTGTCAGTCGGAGAGATCACTGACAGTTGCTTCGAACCAGGCAACCAGATGGTGAAGTGCGACCCTCTGAAAGGTTAGTACCAGATTGTAGAATGATTGGCTATCGTTGTAAAACTCTTGGATCTTATATATATATTGTGGTAGTGGCAAAAAGTACAACCTCCAAGTATAGGGCCCTTTTCCTTGGTCCTTTTGCATTAGTTTGAGCTCGAGAGTCTCCAAAGAATTTTATTCATAAAATTCAGTCAGTGTGACTTAAAATATCAAAATGTCACCACAATCCTCGAAGATCTTTGAAGTTATCCTGGAAGCATGATTGGTTTAGACAGGTTCCACTTACTGTGTGCCTAATGTAACGATTATGTTTTAAAAGGGAAGTTCGTGGCATGCTGCCTGTTGTACCGTGGTGACGTCGTACCCATGGACGTGAATGTTGCCATCGCAAAGCTCAAGACCAGGCAGTCAATTCAGTTTGTTGACTGGTGCCCGACAGGCTTCAAGGTATCTGTGAACATTAAAATTATCTATTTGACGAAACTCAACTGTGTGGTAGCCCCTAACAAGCTGTTCTAAAGAAATGTTAATAGGAAACCTTAACTGTAATCTTTTTCAGGCAGCGTAGTTTGTCTGTTACGAGCGTATAGATTACTTATTTGTTGAGTTTTATTTTTATTTTTTTTAATTATGTAAATTTCCCCTTAGGTTAGGTTAAACTACCTTCTTTTTTCATCTTTAACTATCAGGTGCTTGCCCTATAACTAGTTTGCATCTAAAGTTTATTTGTAATTGTGACACTATTTGTAATTATGTGTAACTATTTCGACAATCACAATATTCTAGAAACCCTAAATTTAGACAAACTGCAACTGTTTCTCAATCAAACCCTTGCACGCAAAACATTTATAGGTTGGAATCAACAACCATTCACCTACTGCGGTGCCTGGTGGAGAGATACCAAAGGTGCAGCGGACCGTGTGCATGTTGAGCAACACCACCGCCATTGCCGAGGCCTGGGCCCGTCTGGACCACAAGTTTGACCTGATCTACGCCAAGCGCGCCTTCGTGCACTGGTAAGATATTGCTAAGATAACCTTTTCAGTAGCCTTGCTGTTGATATAGGCATATTTATATGAAGGGGACATGTTTACCGGGACATGTAATATGTAAACTGGTCTATGAACTATCTTCAACAACGGAAAACATTATACTAAGAATATGTGTTGCTCAATCATACTCAATTTCCACAAACTATTATTGAGAAAACAAAAAACAGTTACTCGGGCAACGGGATATGATGTTTGGCAAACCATATCCAGTTGTTTGAGTAACTGCTTTTTGGCGTATCGTATTACCTGTATGTCTAACCTTCGTCGACGTATTGGTGTGACAAGTAATTCATTTTCTACATTTTTTATTACTGACTTACTTGACCTAAGTCGGGTGTCAGTCCTCCTCTGCCAGCCGGCCTCCTTCCCCTATGTGCTGGGGACCACAGCACAAGGTTAGAGGCTATTTCCCTGCAGTTCCTCAGTGAATGACCGTCAATTTTTGATTAGGCATATGGTTACCGTTTCTTTGTGTCTTTTAAGTTCAGTTTGACCTTTAGCCACCTGTACTCTTGACAGGTACGTGGGTGAGGGTATGGAGGAAGGGGAGTTCTCCGAGGCAAGAGAAGACTTGGCGGCCCTTGAGAAGGATTATGAAGAGGTTGGTCGCGACAACAGTGACGAAGAAAGCGACGGAAGCGAGGAACACTAGTCAGTGCAATGACCGTACAGCCATCGCACTATATTTAAAAGAAAGGCGCAGATATTGCACTAAACCACTAAAACGTTTATCTATTCATCAGCAAGTGTACTTGTTTCAGAACTTTTGATTTGCTAGACTATTACTGGTTTTGTTACATGCTAGATTTAACAAAGTATATTAATTTAGTTTAGTACGTACTAATACCTACATGTACCAAAGAAAAAAATAACAACAAACGAACACACAATTCAAAAGGAATGTGCATTTACCTAGCTACACGCATATACGTACGATAGTCGAATGGCATCACAATTAATTAAGTAAAGGACGTGTAATTGGGATTCTTTAGATGATTAGAATTGCCATTTACGGTTAGTTCAATTACTTTTGTGCTAAGTCATATTCTGTTTCAACTGCAAAAAAAGGAACACACAACATAACAAGGTCAATCCAGAAACGCCTCTGCTACTATTTATATTTCAATATTATAGCTTATAGTTTATTTTTTTTTCATTATTCTTGTGCTACCTGTCTACCTAGTCCCTTCACCTCCTGCTAGTAAGTAGAGGGGAGGGGGGGTAGGAGGGCGAAATCACGGGAGTACTATTGTCACATGAAATTCCTGGGACACCGGCAATCTTTACTTTTGTTTTGTACAATGGTTTGTCTTTAAGCTTTGACGTTCTGTATAGTACAGTCCCATAATAACTGTGCACGTTGTGCTTAAACAGATCGTATACCCTACCAATCGGCTTTTAATGGTTACATTGACGAAAAAAAAAGAAGATTATGATCACCCGTATATATTAGAAAAGCGTTTGAATTATTTTAAGTTAATATGCCATATACGACAATATTCCTGCAGTCATAGTTTTGAAATAGACCGGTATTATAGTATTGATCGCTTTGTCATTGTTACCATACATTGTATTCTATACAACTGTCAAGCAATAAAGTTCATTCATTCATTTATTTCACAAAAGGTTTAAGGAAGCAAGTCTTGATATAAATGTTAGAGAATAGTTAACCTTTATTGTTACATCATACATTTACTCTGTACGTAAGATGACGTTATCCACACATGTATTTAGCTTTGTTAGATCTTTAGTTAAGTTGTAGAAGACCATACAAAAGTCTCTGTACTTTTTTGTTGTGTCAATAAAGAATCTCTATAAAGCAAACATGGGGACATGGCAAACAACGAAGTTTTAAGTCGCAAAAAAAACTACAAATGCAGGCCCACAAGAAATAATACTAGTAATACGGGATAAAGTTATCACTGATAATGTTGAGATGTGTAACGAGTTCAACAAGTTCTTTGTCAAAATTGGCACTATATTAGCAAATAAGGACAAAATAAGTTGGAAAAATTATAATTAGAATAGATTTTACGTTAATCAAACATGCCGGCCGGGCCTCGGTTTGGACATGTGACCTCAGCATTATACAACTAGTAGACAGAATATCCACAGCCACTGACAAAAATTAATGCACAATAGGAATATTTTTACACTTATTAAAAGCATTCGACACAGTAAACAACACCATACTCCTCCGGAAATTAGCAGCTTACGCTGTTACTTGCAGTGCATTAAATTGGCTTCGAAATTATTGGAATAAAAGGAGACAATACGTGACTCTAGTCTACACACAGGGAAATTCAATTTGGAGTACCACTGGGATCAATTTTAGGTCCTCTATTCTTCTTTTAAGCCTAGGCCTTGGATTTGGGAGAACGCACGACACGTCGTAGCACTTTAAGTGCGTGTAAAACTTTCTCTGCGTGCGGGCTGCGGATTTAGACCCGTACTGTCGTGCGTTACGTACCGTACGTAATGCTACGGTCACAACCCGCCGGACGTGCTTCTGCGTGCTGTCTACGTGCAAAAACGTGGGCAAACGTAGGGCATCCGTGCGCGGTGAGTACCGCCTCCGTACGGAATCCTACGGATTTGGGAGCACGCAGACATGCCGTAGAACTTTAAGTGCATGTAAAACTTTTTCTACATGCGGTCTGCGGATTCACCACCCGTGCGTGCGAGTACGAGCGACGCGCGTGCCCCGTACGTGCCGTGTGGAAGAAGCACGTGTGAGTACGGCCTCCTTGCGGTTAAGTTGCAATCGCACAGAGATCGTACGTTGTAAGCACGTACAACTCACTTACCACTTGCGCAACGTACGATGCACGTAACCGCTCACTTGGCGTGCAGACCACACTCCTACACTTTGCGCAACCGTGCGAGTGACGTGCGTAGACGCCACTCGTTCCCCACATTTTCAGAAAAAAAAACGCAGAAGACGTAGCCTCCCAAAAAACGTATTGAGAAAAGCACGTACGGCGGGCTGTGACCGATGCTTAAGCAGCACGTGTAAGAGTTTATCCTGCTAAAAACAACGATTTGCGATTTGGCTATAACCCCGTTTAACCCTTACTCAATTCGTTGTGAACAGTACTTGTGAAAATGAACACGTCTAAACTCGCAGGATGCAAGATGTATCACAATCACTTCTGGATGCAATGAACTGTAACTTGTTTGTTTACTTTTAGCAGGCATAACTGAACTATGAACTTCCACATCTGACATGTGGCTTGTGCATCAAAAATGGCTACCCTGTTTGTTTACATTATATGGTAAGGATACTATTGAACTTTGAACTTCCACCGATATGACACGTAATGCCAGTCTTAAGAACGATAAACATGACATCCTGAGTGTTGTAGCCGCAAATTTAACACTATCTTTGATTAAACAACTTTCTGTTCAGTCAGGTCTGCAACTTTATTTCCTTATAAAATATCTAGGAGCCACGGCTGTACGATGTCGCATGCCTACAGGATCTGGTCTCATTATTTAAGGGTCATCTACGTGCTACATGAACTATGCTATTCTTTTCCAGGCATCAAAGGAAGCTGGAAATAAGAAAGATTGGCCAAAAAGACAGACAAAGTGCCATGGGAAATGGTCCTCTAAAGAAGTACAAACAGAGTGATATACTGTACTTTTTTAGCGCTAGTGGCCTAACACCCCTGGAAAGTAACCTTTTTAGCCAATCTAAACATGGCTAAACGCACTATGCCTTCTGATAAAAACGAGGGTTTTTCAAACTTAGATATCTCACAGGCAATAAACAGTAAATGTAAAATAAGCTGCATTTTGTAAAATTGTGTGCATTTCACTCATTAAAGAGAAATATTGTCACAAGGTACTATCTTAGTCAGAAACAAACCCTTTTTTATACCAGTCCCTTAGGGCACACCCAGTTTGTGATGGTATAATGGGCGCACTGCCAAGCCGCGGGTAGGTAGAGATAATATCGGGTGTTAACGTTCTGTGTACTAATGACCTTTATGAAAACAAGTTTACGTTGGAAGGCCTACAATTAGGAAACAGACTCATTTGATTTATGATTAACTATTGATTTGAAACGATTGATTTGAAACATTTGAATTTTTCAATCACGGTTATTTAGGTTATAGTTCTGTATATTTCTTACATCTGGGAATGTATGAGTTGAAGTCAACCATGGCTTTAGGCTAGATATTACCATTTTTAGCTTGACAGCTAGTGAGAGTAATTATTTTAGGTCAGAAAGCATTACACTGCTTTTCTTTGGATAGTGTGAGTGATATTTTTTTACCATTTTGTTAATCATCTCACCGCTGATTTTGGTACAAAATGCGCGAGTGTGTGTCATTGCACATTGGACAGGCAGGTGTACAGATTATACCCTCATTCCACTGAGACGGTGCTTTCTCCGCGACCTCAAAGATCCTCAAATTGGCCAGAGCGCGGAGAGAGTGCCAAGGTCACCATGGGGGCTCGATGAGCGATGGTAAGGAACCGCGTTATACCATCGCCGTAAGAGCGCCGTGGACGGCGATGCAACAATGAGCGCCGTGAGAGCACGAAGCGAGCGCCGTGAGCGCCCCAACATTAATTAAGATATGCCGCATTCAGGTATAGCCCTTGGCAGCGCCGTGTGGCAGGGCCGCGGAAGAGGTGTTTGTTAAGTTTAGCCCTTTGCAGCGCCGAGTGGAAGGGCCGCGGAAGAGGTGTATGTTAGGTATAGCCCTTGGCAGCGCTGTGTTGCAGAACAGCTGAAGAGGTGTATTGTAGGTATAACCCTTAACAGCGCGGTGTGGCAGGACCGCGGAAGAAATGTACGGAAGATATAGCCATTGACAGTGCTGTGTGGCAGGGCTGTGGAAGATGTAGCGCAATGTCCTTACGGGCCTTCGTAACACATAGAAACTTATCAATTGTTATCAAGAGGTCAAACACAGGTCAAGCATATTGAGTCTGGTTTTTAATCGCAGTACACTTAAATGTGTGGGTGCAAAAGGTCATGTAGACACACTCATTAAAATTCATAACTGCCTTAGGCGTACCTATATGCCATTCTGCCGTAACAGAGAGATATTTTTTCTCAGGGACTTGTTAAACAGGTTCGTACTAGCCCTCACTAAGTTAGGGAGTTAATGACCACTTCAAACAAGAACCAGTGAAATGCGCACATCTTATTATTATGAAATATCAGCTTTAGCCAAAAAAGTAAAATAACTCAAAAGTGGACACGTGAATACTGAGTTGTAAAGCTTTTACCATTGCCTTCCAAAACTCAAAGAACTGTGACCAACTCTTGCCAGACGACATCTCTTTCAAAGTTTGCGATAGGTATTTGCAATAAAACGGGGTTAAGGAAGGATGTAGTATATATTGCGTTTTCCCTTGTGGTTGTCATCTCCTGTCTTCCCCTGTCATGGTTGATACCCTGAAATGTATACGTAGCCAGTAATAGTAGCTGAAAACGCCGCCCCCGGGTGAAGGAGGGGAAGGGAGGATAGGGGAATGGAGGGGGAAAGATGGGAGGTGAGGGGGAGGGAAATGGAGGGGGGAGAGGGGAGGAGAGGGAAGGAAAGGAAGATAGGGAGGGAAAGGAAGGGGGAAAGGAAAGGGAATGAGGGGAGGGGAGTGAGGGGAAGGGACGGGACGGGAAAAGAGAGAGGGGCTGAGAGAAAGAGACAGAGAGTGAGGAAGCAGAGATCTACGGGTAAACTTTTAGCTCTCTTTGATATGCCCTGCTAAAAGTTAGATTCCAACCCTGTCTAATTAGAGTCCGATGGGATTTACGACCAAACTTTTCAACTGCTGTCGCGGATTTCATTGCACAAGAAGCACCAGAAACTACCCACGGATGTTTTATCACCATTCTACCTCCTTCTCAAAGTTTTGCTTGTTTCTTTCCTACTAAATGTTCAAAGGGGCAACGTCTGAAAAGAGCTAATCTTGATAGTCACGTGTTAAGAGCTGTTCCTTGAGAACTTTCTAAACGCATAAGTTGTGCGCATTGTTTATGAGTCTCAGCGTTTTGTCACAGACTACCTATAGTAACCTCTTCAGGACTGACACAAATACTGTTTATCAAGTCTCTAACAGTACACACCCTTTTTTGATGGTACATGGTCGGTTGATACTCCTGACGTAGGTATAAGTGAAAAAAAGGTTTCTACATTGACCTTCACACACACAACATTTTCGCAATAACACCTCTACAAGAGTTCAAAATAAAATGTTAGAGTATTGTTTACATTTGAGACTGCTATAAGTTGAAGCCAGTCATACCTGTAGGCTATAAAGTATTATTAGATAGCTAGGTGGGCGTTGGGCGGCGTGATAATTAGGCTAGAGAGCATTATAGTGCATACACTCGTCTCGGTTGGACTCGCCTCCAAGAGAGGTGCAGTTTTCTAAAAACTTTCCTAAAAGTTTATCACATCTGATTTGGGTAAAGCAAAATGCGCGAGTGTGTGTCCTTACATATTGGGCAGGCTGGTGTACAGATCGGAAACGCCTGTTGGGAGTTGTTCTGCCTGGAACATGGCATACAGCCTGACGGTTTGAAGCCCAGCGACAAGTCCATCGACTCTGGTGACGTCTCTTTCCTTGACACGTTTTTCGCGGAGACGGAGGGAGGCAAGTGTGTTCCATTGGCTACTTTCGTCGACTTGGAACCCACTGTGATCGATGAAATCAGGAGCGGGCCATACAAGTCTCTGTTCCGTCCTGAACAGATGATTTCTGGCAAGGAAGACGCTGCAAATATCTACGCAAGGGGATTTTACACCGTAGGGAAGGAGATCATTAACAAAACGTTGGATCGAATCCGTAAAGTGGTGGGTGTATTTGTTACACTAAGAGGTCCACAAGTAAAAGTGCACAAATAAAAGTGCCCAGTCCAAAAGTAAAGGCAACCGAGAGGTAAATTGGACACGCCAAATTTTAGCATTTCGTTGGATTACTCAGAACTCCAAACCGTGCAGCTCAAAATAGGAATTTACCATGAAATTTTCTGTTATATTATATTATATTATATTATATTATATACTTCTATCGAATCGACGTTTAGTATCAATCGCGTCACCGGAAGTAATCCTATCTAAGTGCGTCTTTTAAAAATCGCGTGTTCAAGGTCCTTACACGTTTTAAAAAACGCAATATTTACACATGTTTTAAACTACGTAATGAGAACGGATTTTCTTAAATGCGTTTCTTGAAAGGGAAGTTCTTATCGCTATAAACGCTCATTTATGCGCCCATCCACCTCACCTTGTTGGTCGGGATTTTTAGTACCCACTCGGAATTATACGGTAGAGTCTAATCTTTCTAAATTGGTCATTTTTCCCCAGTTTACCAGTTTCGTATGACATTTATATATATATATAAGTGTAGATTTGTATGAACTAGTATTATAGCAAAGATTATATAATAGGTTTTGTTTGGAACTTTTGTGTTCAATTGCCAGTATAATCTGCTTTTTATATGCATGGATATTATTACCTAGACACTTGAGAATTTCTGGTTGAGCAGGGTTTTTAAAAGAGTAAAAAGGGTTTAATTTTAAAAGAGGCATTGTGCCATAATAACATTTGTGTCTCCATTGGCCAGGATTAGCAATATCTGCCCTGTATGTTTCCACCAGACGGAGTGTTGTTCAAGTCTCCAGGGTTTCCTGATTCAACACAGCTTTGGTGGCGGAACAGGGTCAGGGTTCACCGCGCTGCTGATGCAGAGGCTATCTGCGGAGTACGGCAAGAAGTCAAAACTACAGTTTTCCATCTATCCGTTTCCCCTAGTGAGTTACTGCTAATGTGACAAAGTTCAAGCTAGGCTACCTGCCTCAATGCACAATGCATTTTCGCATGCATGCACAACATTAGGCATCTGAACAGGTCAAAAGGTGAGGTTTTCTGCATAACAACATAAATGGAGCTTTTAAACACCCTTTCTTTGACTTCTAGCGTAACCTACCGTGTAGCCTTCATGATATGCAGAACGTCAACTAATAACTTTAAAGCTTTATTGTGCTTTGACACTAGGACCATCGTAGACTTTATATGTACACGTAGCAAATTGGTAAGCGCTCCGATTCTGTACTTCTGTTGAGCTCTTTCTTGTACATGCATCCGGGTTTATGAAATTTACTCCTTCGCGCTGTAGATGTCCTCAGCAGTGGTTGAGCCGTATAACGCCGTCTTGTGCACTCACGCCACGATGGAACACTCCGGTTGTACTTTCCTGCTAGATAACGAGGCCCTGTACGACATCTGCTGCCGCGGGCTTGACGTTGAGCGTCCCACCTACACCACCCTCAACCGTATGATAGGGCAGGTCATCTCGTCCATCACCGCTCCCATGCGGTTTGAAGGCTCACTGGACGTGGATCTGACCAAGTTCCTGACCACTGACTTTGTGCCGTATCCCCGCATCCACTTTCCCCTGTCCACCTATGCCCCCTTCACCTCTACGGAGAAGTCTTATTATGAGTCAGTTGGAGAGATCACTGACAGTTGCTTCGAACCAGGCAACCAGATGGTAAAGTGCGACCCTCGAAAAGGTTAGTACCAGAATGTAGAATGATTGACTATCGGCGTAAAACTCTTAGATCTAAGATATATTGTGGTAGTGGCAAATAGTACAACCGCCAAGTATATGACCCTTTTAAGTCCTTTTGCATTAGTTTGAGGGTCTACAAAGAATTTTATCCATAAAATTCAGTCAGTGTGGCCTAAAATATCAAAATATCACCACAATCCTCTAAGATCTTTGAAGTCATCCTAAAAACATGATTGGTTTAGACAGGTTCCACTTACTGTGTGCCTAATGTAACGACATTCTATTTTAAAGGGAAGTTCGTGGCGTGCTGTTATCTGTTGTACCGTGGTGGCGTCAACGCGAATGATGCCATCGCAAGGCTCAAGGCCAATAAGAATATCCAGTTTGTTGACTGGTGCCCGACAGGCTTCAAGGTATCTGTGAACATTAAAATTATTCATTTGACGAAACTCAACTGTTTGGTAGCCCCCAACAAGTTGTTCTAAAGAAATGATAATAGGAAACCTTAACTGTAACATTTTTCAGGCAGCGTAGTTTGTCTGCTGGTACGAGCGTAAACATTACTTATTTGTTGAGTTTTAATTTTTTTTGAAATTATGTAAATTAAGTTTGGTTAAACTAATATTTCTAGGCCTTATACCTTCTTTTTTCATCTTTAACTATTAAGTTCTTGCCCTATAGCTAGTTTGCGGACTTTTGCATCTTAAGTTTATTTGTGTAAACTATTTCGACAGTCACAATAGTCTAGAAAGCCTAAATTTAGACAACCTGCAACTGTGTCTCAATCCAACCCTTGCACGCAATACATTTATAGGTTGGAACCGACTACCGTTCACCGATTGCAGTGCCTGGTGGAGATATGCCAAAGGTTCGGCGGGCTGTCTGCATGTTGAGCAATACTACCGCCATTGCCGAGGCCTGGACCCGTCTGGACCACAAGTTTAACCTAATGTGGGCCAAGCGTGCCTTCGTTCACTGGTAAAATATTGTTAAGATAACCTTTCCAGTAGCTTACTGTTGATAGAGGCATATTTAAAGGTACGTGTTTACCTCTTAGCCTTTTTCAGTTGATTTACTTAGAAAATATTACTCACTTAAAATCTATTCTTTGAAATATTTTGTAATATGTAAACTGGCCTTAGTACGAACTATTTTCAACAACGAAAAAAATTGTACTAAAAATATGTGTTGGTCAATCATACTCAATTTCCACAAACTATTATTGTAACAACAAAAAGCACTCAGGCAACGGGATATGATGTTTGGCAAACCATATCCAGTTGTTTGAGTAACTGCTTTTTGGCGTATCTTATTACTCTATGTCTAACAGCCTTCATCGACGTATTGATGAGACAATTCATTTATTTTCTACATTTTTGATTAAGCCTATGATTACTGTTTTTTGTGTCCTTTTAGTTCAGTTTGACCTTTAGCCACCTGTACCCTTGACAGGTACCTGGCGGACGGTATGGAGAACTGGGAGTTCTCCGAGGCAAGAGAAGACCTGGCGACCCTTGAGAAGGATTATGAAGAGCTTGGTCGCGACAAAAGTGACGACGGGAGCGATGGAAGCGAGGAAAACTAGTCAGTACAATCTGACAGTAAAGCCATCGCACTGTATTTAAAAAAAAAGTAAAGCGCAGATATTGCATCGAACGACTAAAACTTTATCTATATTAATCAGCAAGTGTACTTGCTTCAGAACTATTGATTTGCTAGACTATTACTGATTTTGTTACATGCTAGATTTTAACAAAGTCGATTAATTGTTCGTGCTTGGTGATCTTGTACATACTAATACAGGGTCAATCCAGAAACGCCTCTGCTACTATTTATATTTCAATATTATAGCTTATAGTTTATTTGTTTCATTATTCTTGTGCTACCTGTCTACCTAGTCCCTTCACCTCCTGGTAGTAAGTGGGGGGGGGGGGGTAGGAGGGCGAAATCACGGGTGTACTAGTGTCACATGAAATTCCTGGGACACCGGCAATCTTTACTTTTGTTTTGTACAATGGTTTGTCTTTAAGCTTTGACGTTCTGTATAGTACAGTCCCATACTAACGATAGTAATAACTGTGCACGTTGTGCTTAAACAGATCGTATACCCTACCAATCGGCTTTTGATGGTTACATTGACGAAAAATAATGAAGATTATGATCACCCGTATATCTTAGAAAAGCGTTTAAATTATTTAATGTTAATATGCCATATACGACAATATTCCTGCAGTCATAGTTTTAAAATAGACCGGCATTATAGTATTGATCGCTTTGTCATTGTTACCATACATTGTATTCTATACAACTGTCAAGCAATAAAGTTCATTCATTCATTTATTTCACAAAAGGTTTAAGGAAGCAAGTCTTGATATAAAGCAAACATGGGGACATGGCAAACAACGAAGTTTTAAGTCGCAAAAAATACTACAAATGCAGGCCCACAAGAAATAATACTAGTAATACGGGATAAAGTTATCACTGATAATGTAGAGATGTGTAACGAGTTCAACAAGTTCTTTGTCAAAATTGGCACTACATTAGCAAATAAGGACAAAATAAGTTGGAAAAATTAGAATTGTTGATTTTATGTTAATCAAACATGCCGGCCGGGCCTCGGTTTGGACATGTGACCTCAGCATTTTACAACTAGTAGACAGAATATCCACAGCCACTGACAAAAATTAATGCACACTAGGAATATTTTTACACTTATCAAAAGCATTCGACACAGTAAACAACACCATACTCCCCTGGAAATGAGCAGCTCACGCTGTTACTTGCAGTGCATTAAATTGGTTTCGAAATTATTTGAATAAAAGGAAACAATACGTGACTCTAGTCTACATACAAGGAAATTCAATTTGGAGTACCACTGGGATCAATTTTAGGTCCTATATTCTTCCTGATTTACATTAATAGCACACGAATGTAACAATTGCTCCTTCTATTCTTATTACCAAGTTATTTAACTTAAGTGCATTTGGCCCGTGTAGGGCGTGAACATGCAATAAAGTTCATTGTCATTGTCATTGTCATTGTCATTAATGATCTGTCGGAAGCCTCCTTTAAGCCTAGGTCTTGGATTTGGGAGAACGCACGACACGTCGTAGCACTTTAAGGGGGCACACCCCAGTTTATTTGGCGTCTCTATTGGAGGCTGCACACCCTCAAATCTAGCGACCGTATCTGGCGTGGAATAATTCGGAATGAGAATAACTGTATATTGGACGAAAGGATATCTCTTCAGCTACAAGACCTGCTGAGTTTGGTTACTTCAACCTTTTTAAGTTTGGTAAAATCAACGGAAAAAACATTTTTTTCACTCCAAAATTAATGCCCAAAATTGCGAATTTTCGCGTAGGATAATCCCATAGAAAAAAATTTCCGGCAGAAATGACTGATGCTGGCAGAAAGACCCAAGCCTTGACTATACTCGAGTAAATTATAAAGAAAATTCTAGTACTGTAATTTTCTAAACAGTCCACGGCGCGAGGGTTGCAATGCACCCT
>NW_017804220.1:1470836-1578336 GCF_001625305.1 Branchiostoma belcheri
AGGGGTTGCAAATGCACCCCTACGAGGGCGCAGAGCGAAATCTAGGTCAAACGGGCGGATTACACTTGGCGCGCAAGGATACCCGGAAGTAAGGTTCGGAGCCAAAAGAAATTTTCACCCCAAAAACACCACTTCCTACACTATTCAGCCATGTTAATGTTTAATGACACTTCGTGGCAGTTTATGAGAAATGTCACCTCAAACTTGGACCCTCAAAACCCTTTCGTCACTTTTTTTACAACGGACTATCACGGACCCCGGTCGCGCAAGAACTGGGGTGTGCACCGTTAAGTGCATGTAAAACTTTCTCTGCGTGCGGGCTGCGGATTTAGACCCGTACTGTCGTGCGTTACGAACCGTACGTAATGCTACGGTCACAACCCGCCGGATGTGCTTCTGCGTGCTGTCTACGTGCAAAAACGTGGGCAAACGTAGGGTATCCGTGCGTGGTGAGTACCGCCTCCGTACGGAATCCTACAGATTTGGGAGCACGCAGACACGCCGTAGAACGTTAAGTGCATGTAAAACTTTTTCTACGTGCGGTCTGTGGATTCACCACCCGTGCGTGCGAGTACGAGCGACGCGCGTGCCCCGTACGTGCCGTGCGGAAGAAGCACGTGTGAGTACGGCCTCCTTGCGGTAACTTAGTTGCAATCGCACAGAGATCGTACGTTGTAAGCACGTACAACTCACTTACCACTTGCGAAACGTACGATTCACGCAACCGCTCACGGCCAGACTTGGCATGCAGACCACACTACTACACTTTGTGCAACCGTGCGAGTGACGTGCGTAGACGCCACTCCTTCCCCACGTCTTCAGAAAAAACGTAGCAGACGTAGCCTCCCCAAAAACGTACGGAGAAAAGCGTACGGCGGGTTGTGACCAAGGCTTAAGCAGCACGTGTGAGATTTTATCCTGCTAAAAACAACGATTTGCGATTTGGCTATAACCCCGTTTAACCCTTACTCAATTCGTTGTGATCAGTACTTGTGACAATGAACACGTCTATCTAGACTCGCAGGATGCAAGATGTATCACAATCACTTCTGGATGCAATGAACTGTAAGTTGTTTGTTTACTTTTAGCAGGCATAACTGAACTATGAACTTCCACATCTGACATGTGGCTTCTGCATCAAAGATGGCTACCCTGTTTGTTTACATTATACGGTAAGGACACTATTGAACTTTGAACTTCCAACGATATGACACGTAATGCCAGTCTTAAGAACGATAAACATGACATCCTGAGTGTTGTAGCCGCAAATTTAACACTATCTTTGATTAAACAACTTTCTGTTCAGTCAGGTCTGCAACTTTATTTCCTTATAAAATATCTAGGAGCCATGGCTGTACGATGTCGTATGCCTACAGGATCTGGTCTCATTATTTAAGGGTCATCTACGTGCTACATGAACTATGCTATTCTTTTCCAGGCATCAAAGGAAGCTGGAAATAAGAAAGATTGACCAAAAAGACAGCAAAATGCCATAGGAGATGGTCCGCTAAAGAAGTACAAACAGAGTGCTATACTGTACTTTTTTTAGCGCTAGTGGCCTAACACCCCTGGAAAGTAATCTTTTAGCCAATCTAAACATGGCTAAACGTGGCCCTGCACTATGCCTTCTGATAAAAACGAGGGTTTTTCAAACTTATATATCTCACAGGCAATTATCAGCATATGTAAAATAAGCTGCATTTTGTAAAATTGTGTGCATTTCACTCATTAAAGAGAAAAATTGTCACAAGGTATCTAAGACGGACACAAACCCTGTTTATCCAGTCCCTTAAGGACACACCCACTTGTGATGGTATAATGGGCGTACTGCCAAGCCGCGGGTAGGTAGAGATAATATAGGGTGTTTACGTTCTGTGTACAAATGACCTTCATGAAAACAAGTTTACGTTGGAACCACTGCGATTAAGAAAAAAAAGACTTTGATTTATGATGATTGATTTGAAACGAGTGATTTGAAACATTTGAATTTCTCAATCACCGTTATTTAGGTTATTGTTCTGTATATTGTTTACCTCTGGGGATGTATAGGTTGAAGTCAACCATGGCTTTAGGCTAGATAGTATTATTAATAGCTAGACAGGCATCGGACGTAATTATTCTAGGTCAGAGAGCATTACACTGCTTTCCTTCGGCTCGAACGACTGGCGAATTGTCTTATCATTTCGTTAATTATCTCACCACTAATTCCGGTACAAAATGCGCGAGTGTGTGTCCTTACATATTGGGCAGGCAGGTGTACAGATTGGTAACGCCTGTTGGGAGTTGTACTGCCTGGAACATGGCATTCAGCCTGACGGGACCATGCCAAGTGACAAGACCGTCGGCTCTGGGGACGACTCCTTCAACGCGTTCTTTAGAGAGACGGAAGGAGGCAAATATGTTCCAAGGACTGTTTTTGTCGACCTGGAACCCACTGTGATCGATGAAGTCAGAAATGGGGCGTACAAGTCTCTGTTTCATCCTGAACAGATGATTTCTGGCAAGGAAGACGCTGCCAACAACTTTGCAAGGGGATATCACATCGGAAAGGAGTTCATTGAACAAATTTTGGCTGGCGTCCGCAAAGTGGTGGGTGTATCTATAGAATAAGACTAATAATTGGGTAGAAAATATCATCAAAGGATCTAAATACAAGTGGGGATTTTATCTCCATAATCAATGTGAAACGTTCATAATTCGTCAGTCGTAAAGGTTAGCATCATTCGGCGGGGTCGTCGAACTCTAGTTAGTAATGAAAAAAAAAACAACAGAAAACACCCCATCCCATTTATGACGTTTACAGTCAGCAACATTCCACACAAGATGTCTTGGCACTGCAAGCCTTTACTACATCATACAGAACGCTAAAATGTGCAATTCCGACATTTCGTGTCCCTTTTTCTCTCTTTATTTTGATACCCTTTAGCCAAAAGGCTAGTCTTCCAGGGTTCAAAAACATACATACAACAAATAACATAGTAAAAACACAGGCATATAACACAAAAGAATATTTACACTATATACAAATGATGATACATGATCTAATCACGGAAAGTCTTCTGTTTGAACATCTGTCGAATAGCTTTCTTAAAAGTTAGATGTGCTGGTCAGTGTTTAATATGTTGTGGTAATGTGTTCCAAACGTAGATTGCCCTGTACTGAAAGGTTCTCTTTTTGCTCGCGCAGTTTGCTTTTTATTCAAAAGAAGGATCAGTAGGTTCTTAACTTTCCTAATTTGGCAAAAAATTTGCTCATCTCATCGATTTTTCACGTCTTAGTTGTAAGATCAAGCACCTACAGGGCAGTTTAACAAAGAAGAAACAGGGGTCAATTGTAGGCTTTGTTTACAACTTCTAGCTGCTCTATACTCGTATCTACGAAATAGGGGTGGAATGCTTTCTGTGTTCGTTGCATGGTGATTAACTAAACCCGTGTGACTTTCTGGTAGATCAGAATCTTTTAATATTGTAATGTAGAGTTAGTTTTTAAAATCCATTATTGTCTCATTGTCTCTCATTGTGGGTCTGTAGGCCAGTACTGACTTTTAACCTGCCTTATGTCTTCTCCAGACGGAGAGCTGCTCGGATTTCCAGGGTTTTCTGATTCACCACAGCTTCGGTGGCGGAACAGGGTCAGGGTTCACCGCGCTGCTGATGGAAAAACTATCTGTACAGTACGGCAAGAGGTCCAAACTACAGTTTTCCATCTATCCGGCTCCCCAGGTTAGTAACAGCTGTTTATAAATGTCCTGACACTTTGCTGTGTGATATTATAGTTCATTTAAAATAACAGATAAGTGCATGGCCTTTTTGCAAACCCCATTCTAAACAGTCGTCAAGAATCGAAAGTTGCCCATAGATCAAGGCATGGTTAAATGGTTATCTAATGTGTTGCCTCTTATTGCAGATGTCCTCAGCAGTGGTTGAGCCGTATAACGCCGTCTTGTGCACTCACGCCACGATGGAACACTCCGACTGTTCTTTCCTGGTAGACAACGAGGCCTTGTACGACATCTGCTGCCGCGGGCTTGACGTTGAGCGTCCCACCTACACCACCCTCAACCGTATGATAGCGCAGGTCATCTCGTCCATCACCGCCTCCTTGAGGTTTGACGGCTCACTGGACGTGGATCTTGCCGATTTCCAGACCAACCTGGTGCCGTATCCACGCATCCACTTCCTTATGTCCGCCTATGCCCCCATCATCTCGACAGAGAAGTCTTACTATGAGGATATGTCTGTTAGTAAGATCACTCACAGTTGCTTCGAACCAGGCAACCAGATGGTAAAGTGCGACCCTCGAAAAGGTTGGCACGAAAGTAGTTGTCTTTCAAAGTACAGTTTATAATATGTGGGTATTTCTACAAGCAATTCATGTTTCTTTATTTCCCTATCCTTCCTGCTTTGATGTAACAACAAAATATTTATCCCTGTGCAACACAAACTCACTGTGCAAGGGTCTGTTTGGATCCCCTTTCTGTAGATTTTCTGGGTTCAAAAAGCAGTCGTATAAATATGTATAATAGTGTTATATAGGGGCTGTAGATTTTCTTTTTACTATTAAGGCCATGCATGCCGACTTCATTTTATGGATGACATCCTCTGAAGACCCCCAAACTAGTGCGCGCGGGCAAATAAAAAAAATTCCGCCTAAAAATAAAAATGCACTAAACGACAAGCCGGCACATGCTGGCTTTTTTGCGGAATTTATGAATTGGCAATGTACTTACTGATTTCTTGAGTCGTGGAGCTTCGGTAGCCTGGGTGCGCTGCTCCGTGATTGTCGCTAACTACCATGGACTACCCAGGCCTAGAGCGAGGCCAGAGGACGTGGTCTTTTATTTTTTTGTTGTTGTTTTGAGAACAGGCAAAAATCAATGCGCGCGCGGATGTCTTCCATGAAATTAAGTCGTTGTGGCCTAAATCAGATATAAAGGAGCTCAACGTTCTCCGTCATTGTTTAAACCAATCACTGAAGCCTACAACACCACCTACAAGACCAGTCTAAAAGGGTTTCTAGAGGTGTAATTTAGGCATACGACGTTTTTAACAATGTAACTTTATTCTGTCTTTGAAGGGAAATACATGGCGTGCTGTTTGATGTTCCGAGGTGACGCCGTACCTATGGAAGTGAACGCTGCCATCGCCAACATCAAGGCTAAAAGCACAATTCAGTTTGTAGACTGGTGCCCGACAGGCTTTAAGGTGTGTACTTTCATGCACATTCATATGAGTGTTTGATAAATATCTGTAACTGTATCAGATTCTGTATTTGTATAGCAGAAAAACCTATTTTTGGCGTAGCACACCGGTCACATAACTTCATATGGCGAATCTGTGCGTGTTTGGTAGCCTCCATGAGCACTCTCTCAATGAGTATGAGTATGTGTTAACTATTAGTGTTTCAAAACCTCATACTTTCTCTAAACAACTATTAAAGGATGCACTAATTTGGTGATATTTTAGAAATTCATTTTTTTTATTTATCTGTCTCTTTATTAAACTCCAATACACCACATAGGTTGGAATTAACTCTCAGCCGCCCACCATCGTGCGTGGTGGAGACCTGGCCAAGGTGAAGCGGGCCGTGTGCATGTGGAGCAATACTACCGCCATTGCCGAGGCCTGGGCCCGTCTGGACCACAAGTTTGACCTGATGTACGCCAAGCGTGCCTTCGTGCACTGGTAAGATATCGTCTACATGCAATATTTCCAATATTTAGTTTCCAGTACTAGTCTTCTTTTTTTACAATCGCGTATGGGTAAAAAAATCCACCCTAACCTACTTCCATGAATTGGACTCCTCATAATTGCATTTCAAACTCAACAGTTAGACTGGCCGTTCAAACATGAAAAAAAATCAGTGTTTTATATGGGTACAGAACGTTTGCTTCTCGTTGTATATATGTGTACCTCTATGCCTCTATTCCTGGAAGAGTAGCAGCCAAAAGCCACGAAGGAGATATTTAAGCTGCAATATGATCTACGGAGATATACATTATGTTATTATAAACTTAGAATCTTAGCTCTACAATAAGTGAACGTGGGCCAGGGTGAATCTTAATTAGTACCGCCATGGTATAATTCTGGTGACTTTCAGATAATTTCTTCTTCCCAACACTTTTACTACCAGTCTAGAGATATGACTCGTTTCAATATCGCCTTTAAAGTCGGTGGGATTATTTCTAATAAAATACGGATACCCCCTTCCTTCTTGCTGTAGGTAACGATGGAATAATCATAAGTGCGGAAAGACGAGTCCACATAATGCTTTGCTCATGAACATCAATAGAACAGAAAAAACATAATTATGATACACAGTAAATAAACTATACTTTATTTACTGTTTAGCATAATTAAAAATTATGTTTTTTTCTGTTCTATTGATATTGATACCTCCCAATTTATATATCTCGCAAAACGTCGGCCATTTCATACTCCACTGCACACGGAAAAGAAATCAAACCCAACAATAACTACAAATGTATATATAAAGTAGCATTAGCATCACTTATTATCATTCTACTGTTTACTGTTGTTATCATGTTCTTGCAATTAGCCCTCGGGCATGAATTTGCAATAAACTTTCTTTCTTTCATTGATGTCTTTCTGCACTTATGATTAACCCATCGTTTAAGTGTTATATTTCTGACTTTAAGTTCAGTTTAGGATAAGGGCATGTGTAATGTTTACAGGTACGTAGGGGAGGCTATGGAGGAGATGGAGTTCTCCGAGGCCCGAGAAGGAATGGCGGTCCTTGAGAGGGATTATAAAGAGGTTGGGGCCGATTCCTTTGAGGTCGACGGCAACAAAGACGAGGAATATTAGTCGGTAAAATCGGACCGTATCGTATCGTGTCTACTTTTCAACTAGTGTCTACGTCATGATATTGACATGGTGTTTAATAAAGCGAAGGTTCTGATATTAAGTTGAGATTTACGACATAATATATTCAATCTTTCACTTACTTTATCTGAAAGACGTGTCAGGACCACAGGGAAAGTACAATATTGCCCCTTGACCAAATTACGTCTCCGCTCAAACTACATGCACCTTAATAGTAGTATCTAGCCTAAAGGCATGGTTGGCCTCAACCTATAGCATCCCCAACTGTAAACAACACACAAAACTAGACACTCAATAACTGTTATTATGAAATGCAAATTTTTGAATCAAACAAGGTATTTTAGCGTCGGTATGTCATGTTTCTAATCGCAACAGTGTTCATGTACAACTGTGTGTGCGCACGTGCGAAGGTCACATACAATTTTGAAACGCCCTCAACTATCACCCCAGCCATAACTATATGTCATTGTCCTAACACAAACAGGGTGTAGTCCTTTAGGGCGTACTGGTCAAACAAAAGACCTCGCTCGATTAGGTAGATTTAGACAACTGCGTGATAAACATGCGACGTGATCTGGAAGGTTCCCCTATAACTTGTTTGTTTACTTCAAGCGTGGGCATAACTGAACTATGAACTTCCACATGTGACATGTGAGGTCACATGTACAAATATGGCTAAACTGTTTGTTTACTATATATGGTGAGGGCACTAGTGAACTTTCAACTTCCACATATGACACGGGAGGCCATTCTCGAGTCATCCGACTCCTTTATTACGAGTGTTGTACCCGCAAATCTGATATTATCTTTGGTTGAACGAATTCCTGAGGAAGCTATAGAACGTAATTTGGCAACGCACGGAAATGGAGTTACTATTTCGTTACCGACGGTCACCTGGTATTCTAGACAATATGAAGTATAATATGAGAGTTACATGGCAAATAGGTTGTCATTTAACGTGTGTTCCTATTATTACCAGTTCCTCATATATGAAGTTATGTTCACAGGCCTAGCCCAAAAGAATAACTATTTTTGATGGAGGTAACAACGTTACAAGAAGCGCTAGGTAATGTAAACTACACGTCGGTTGAGGGGTCTGCTTATTTCAAAATATTCGACAGAAAACAAAGAAGTAAACAATTAACGCTTTCAATCTGCAAACGTTCCATTTATTTTAGTAAAAGTCCATGTAAAAATGCTGGCAAGTGCTTGTGGACGTACAAGATGGGTTTAAAAGGGCTACTGTTTGAGACATTTTCTCTGTTTGCTAACTACTATACAATAGTCGATAAATATATGTTCAAGGATATTTCAGCAACAGGACTAAAACGTAGTATCATGGATTATTTCAAGTTGAAATCGTATGGGTAAAAACAGTGAAAATTGCTATAGGCATCATTGTGACCATCTCGTGCAAGATAGACTGAAAACTCTTTCAACTCGTACGTCTTTTCCGTCAGAGCTGGGAATTGCGTGCACATTAAAATGTAGTTATTCAAAATACATGCCACATATGCAATCAGCGTCTTAGATAAGACAAGATAAGACATCTAAATTATGTAACTTTCTAAATTGTAAACATAAATGCAATGTTAAATATTTTTCAAAGTTTCAAAATGTCAATTATCCATACTTCAATTAAAGTTTATAACTTTAAGCTAATACCAATATTTCTGATGTCATATGTTTACTTACATCAGTTTCTCTCCCTTTGTAAACAATTTGCATTGTTGTTTTCCCTGTTTTTCTTTGGCTATCAGAATGTGCATGGGATGTGGACTATGAAAGCGTATATAAGGTTTAAAATTACCTAGAAAAACATCTATTACTGCCTGAAATCTATGTAACACAACTAGTATTGGTTAGCCTGGGTGTCAGCCTTGTTAGCTTTGCTCCGCTCTCCAAGATGCGCTTCCCGCCAACGGGTAGTTAAATATTGGTATAATTAATCAATCAAAGCAGTATAAGCAAAGCAGTATTTCGAAAATTACTTTCAGGTGTGATTATAGTCGTATTTTAGCTTTTATTCAATACAGTGCCTACGTACACTATGACGTAAGCGAAGCAAACAAAACAGTAGGTATAAATGTGCGGTTACATTGTGCAGACTAGAATTCCTCGTCTTCCACTCCATCGGACCCGAAGTCCTTGTCAATCTCTTCATAATCCTTCTCAAGGACCGCCAAGTCTTCTCGGGCCTCGATAAACTCCCCTTCCTCCATACCCTCCCCAACGTACCTGTCAAGAGTGTAAACTGCCGATGGTCAAACTGAACTAAAATTACAACACAAAACTCATTTTAAAGTGTTGAAATTGAAGATTAAATGTGTGAATTGATATTCTATAATAAAGAGAGAGTCGATAAAGCTAACAATGTGAATTGAAAAGCATATAAAATAATTGCACAAAGTTTTAAAAAGTGGCTAAAGTACCATGCCCACTTCTACCCCACCAAAGCGTGGCCCACAACTCCTGCCTGACTTCCCTACACCGATGTTCTTTACAGTTATATAATTATCACTACAGAAAAAAAACAACATATTTTTGACCAACTAGCAAGTGGCACCATCTAAATCCTTCCTTAAGGATTTTAATAAAAACAGAAAAACCCGTGGGAGCAGCATCAAGTTTACGAATAAATACACATAAACACGATTAGCCATGAACAGACTTGGTTTTTAAATTTATCATTCCCCAGCAAATCCAACAGAATTGTCCATTAGTATTGCTATCGTCAATACAGTCATCGCTAGTATAAGCGTCAACAATATAATGTATCGTTTGGGTGAGTTTGTATTGATCTGCGGGCGCATGTCAACAACAGGATTACTGGAAACCTTATGTAAATGATATCTTACCAGTGAATGAAGGCACGCTTGGCGTACATCAGGTCAAACTTGTGGTTTAACAGGGCCCAGGCCCCGGCGATGGCAGTGGTGTTGCTCAACATGCACACGGCCCGCTTCACCTTGGCCAGGTCTCCACCATGCACCACGGTGGAAGGCTGCCCATTGGCCAGGTCTCCACCTTGCACCACGGTTGGAGGCTGCCCATTGGCCAGGTCTCCACCATGCACCACGGTGGGAGGCTGCACCTTGGCCAGGTCTCCTCCATGCACCACGGTGGGAGGCTGCACCTTGGCCAGGTCTCCTCCATGCATTACGGTGGGAGGCTGCCCATTGGCCAGGTCTCCACCATGCACCACGGTGGGAGGCTTTATATTGGCCAGGTCTCCACCTTGCACCACGGTGGGAGGCTGCCCATTGGCCAGGTCTCCACCTTGCACCACGGTGGGAGGCTGCACCTCGGCCAGGTCTCCACCATGCACCAGGGTGGGAGCCTTTTTGTTAATGCCAACCTACATGTAGGTGGTGTACAGGAATACAATAAAAATTCCGGTTTAATCTGTGAGGTTTTTAAGTATATCTTGAGCGAATATGATTTATGTAGATGACCTTATGATTGACATTATTCCAGCACAAGAACATTGACTTAACAAATAAGTATTCTCCAACAGACTAACTATGCATATGCTGGATGAAAACAAAAAATATAGCCAAATAGGGACAATAATTTTTTAGGAGAGTTTGGTCTTCACAAAACTTTATTTGACACAACAAATGTACAGCGACTTGACCGTGCAGTGCACTTACTCCACTATTCATAAACCCTTTTAAATTTAGTCCATGGTCCAAAGTAGATTGGTACCACCTGAGGTGGGAAATTCTTGATTTTTGAAAAGAAGGGTGTCTGTGGAATATATTCTTAAATGATTGACGTTGCAGATCGACAGCTTTGACCTTGCTATCTATCATTCTGTACTTATAATACAAAGGGGTGGTAAATAATCAAATATGGATATTTTCTTGATGGACTGATAAAACGGGAGCCAAGGATTACAAAAATGTTAATTTTTTTCGTTTTTCGAAATGTCAAGTTACCCTTTAAAATTCAATTTTAAAAAATCGGTAAAAGATAGAAGGCCTAGATGAGGCTACAGGTATGATTGTTAACTTTTAATGGTATTTAACAAAACAGTACAGACGAATTTTCATGTACTGATGTGTCAAACGCATACATGTACCTTGAAGCCTGTCGGGCACCAGTCCACAAACTGGATAGACTTCAGGGTCTTGATGTTGTCGATGGCAGAGATCACATCCGTGGGAACTACATCACCACGGTACAACAGGCAACACGCCATGTACTTCCCTTTTAACATAGAGTAACGTTACATTACACACACAGTATCTTCACAATAACTGTACACAAACTGAGAGCTGTAGCCTGCCCAATGCGAGGGCATATATTACGACAGCAGTTACAACTATGAAACTATAAAAACTTCCCTAATTATGCAAATTAGGTCTTCATTAACATAATCTATATCCTCAGATGTTTTTTTTTCCGTTCTCAATTACATGTTACAAGTGTTTCATAGTCCTATTATGCTGCTTGATATACACTATACACTGGAACAATTATTTTAAGACTAAAAACTATCTGATTACCACAATGGCGTCTGATGCTTTGAGGATTGGTTCCCAAAATGGTGAGAACATTCATTTATTTTATTTCATTTCATTTCATTTCATTTATTGGTGATGCCAAACAACGCATTACAAGTGGGAGCCAGGCAGCCAAAGGCTGGTGGCGGCTGCCACTGGTACATACAACACAACACAGGACAAGTCAATTGACTGTTACACTGATATTTTAAAAGTAATGAAGAACCAAGAGCTCCCATCTCACTTTGGTAGGCGAATTAGCGTCGCCGGACTATGAGATGTGCGGTCTTCAGGTATTTGCTAAGGCCACACCGACTTAATTTTATGGATGACATTTTTCCTGTTCGCTGGACTTTTTTTATTCGCCCGCACTAGTTTGGGTGTCTTCTTTTATATCATCCATAAAATTAAGTCAATGTGGCCTAACTAGAGACACCTAATTAGGGTGTATAAAAGCTAATCGTTCTACATTCTGGTACTAACCTTTCCGAGGGTCGCACTTTACCATCTGGTTGCCTGGCTCGAAGCAACTAGCAGTGATCTTACCAACAGACATATCTTCATAGTAAGACTTCTCTGTCGAGATGATGGGGGCATAGGCGGACAGAGGAAAGTGGATGCGTGGATACGGCACCAGGTTGGTCTGGAAATCGGCAAGATCCACGTTCAGGGCGCCGTCAAACCTCAAGGAGGCGGTGATGGACGAGATGACCTGCCCTATCATACGGTTGAGGGTGGTGTAGGTGGGACGCTCAACGTCAAGCCCGCGGCAGCAGATGTCGTACAGCGCCTCGTTGTCGACCATGAAGGAGCAATCGGCGTGTTCCAGGGTGGTGTGAGTGAGCAGGATGGAGTTATACGGCTCAACCACTGCGGTGGACATCTACAGTCAATAGGAAGCAATATATTTATATTTCAGTCCATACCATGGTATGGATGAAATATATTGTGTTCTCTGATGTTTCTCCTTCTTCTCCTCCTCCTGCCAAACAGTCAGAGGGATTCAACTCTGCCATCATTCAGGCAAATGACTTGAAATTTGGCATGGAGGTAGAGTGGGACAATACCCCTAGGCGTTTTTTTTTTCATTTTTTTTTATACATGCCTTTGAAAAAATTTTATGAAGGTTTTTTGGGGCATTTTTCGCAAAAAAATGGATTTTTGGATCCTGAGCCCTGGTTTTACAACCAAATGATCTGAAATTCGGTATAAGGGTACCTTGAACATGTGTGTCTACAGAACAGCAGTCACATATTTGGCATACACCACTTCCAAATGACTCATTTGGGGGATCCCGGGACTTTAATGGCTATTTTCTGCAAAAAAAGGGCCAAAAGTGCTATACCCGTTCCATGTTCTATCTAAAGAATGTCACGTTCCATCTGCCGTTGGCCATGGAACACGTGTTCCATTGCGGGTTACTTGGGGTCACATTGCACGAAAGTCGTGCGTAATGACCCACACATTCAATTTTATGTGCCTGAGACCTTCAAAATGTATTAAATCTCATCATTGTTAGTATTTGCATACCTGTAATAAGATTAGTAAAGCTTTCGAGATTCAATGTGCTTGTTCTTGCATCTTTGTTCTCAATTACATACTTATTAGCTACTATATAATTCATTTATTTGAGAATCTTTGCCAGTTTTACACTGGGGTAAGTTTGGAATAGTCCACTTTTGCGTGGGAGGGAGATGGACTGAAATATGCTGTATTTGCTCCCAAGCAAATGTCGGCCTCTCTAGTGATAAACGTTTCACCATGCTGTGGGACATTGAAAAATCAAAAGGCAATTCTTACTTTATTTTGCTGACAGTTCAGATTCTGCAAATGACAGGGCACAAGAATTTCTGCATCTCTCGGCAAAGTGTCCTGACATTTGTAAACAGGTGTTACTCACTTTGGGAGCCGGGTAGATGGAAAATTGTAGTTTGGACTTCTTGCCGTACTCTACAGATAGTTTCTCCATCAGTAGGGCGGTGAACCCTGACCCCGTCCCACCACCGAAGCTGTGATGAACTAGGAAGCCCTGAAGACCTGAGCAGCTCTCCGTCTGGTGGAAACAAACAGGGCAGATAATGTCAACTCTGGCAAATAAAGACTTAAAGTAATAGCCGTCCTTTGAACCTTAACGAGATTCCTGGGACTTTATACCTTCGCCAAATGATGTTAACCCATAAACCAACGTATGGGGTCACAGTTGATCCCAGGTGTACATAAATATGTGTCATTTCGACATTTCTTGTCGAAAACGAAATTCCTCCATTGAGGTTGTTTTTATATATGTCTTATAACTTCTTATACGTTTGTGCTGAGATCTGCTCATTGTGATTGATTAACTTAGAAACCTACAAACTTTACGTGTGGTCCAGTGGTGTCTAAACTAATCCCAGTATTTTTAACACATGTAAGGCCACAGCAAGTAAATTTTATGGATGACATGCTCCACAGACTGCAAATCTAATGCGATAGGTGAAAAAAAACAAGGCGCCCCCCCCCCAAAAAAAACAAGATTCCTTCTTTGTCAAATTTCATTTCAGATTTAATAAACCTTCTTAAACAAGAAATGACACCTTGATTGTGCTACGTTTCCTGCCAACTATTATAACATTCGTTTGTCACTGAAACAACTTAAAAAATAAATAAAAGGTTTTCACTCATTGTACAAATGGTGTTCAAGTGTGTGATTCAATGGGAACATATAAAAAGGAATGAAATAGATCATTGCATCAAAATAACATTGGAGAATCAGGATTCCCTCAGTATTCATATATTAGAGTTTTTTCAGAGCTGTTTGTAATACAAACATGTATATTACCCATTTTATCTGTTCAACTGTACTTAGCCCGATAGGGCATGAATGTACAATAAAGGTTATTATTATTATTCAAAGAAGAAAATGCGTGGGCCCGTGCGTTTGGAAAAGACGCCACGCGCTTGGAAAAGACCCCGCGCCGTGGTTCATTCAAATTTGCTAGATTTTTACCTACGATTTTTGACCGTCAATTTTTGACCGACGGTAAGGACTTAAATATTTACCGTCCGACGGGACAAAATACCGCAAATTGACGGTAAAACGGGCGCTGGCTTAAGCCCTGCGTTTTGCACAAACACAGTTTTTTTGTGACTCTTTCTGTAATTTGTATGTATGTATCACTGTGCCTTTGTCACTATTGTTTGATCATTACAGACATTTGCTCTTTAGCTTAAATCACAGATGTTGCACTTCCTAGGTTAGTAATAAATGCATAAAAATAATTTATGCTAAAGATGACTTGTGCTTTTTAAATGTCCCTTGTCATCACTTGCATTATATACTAAATGATATTTATTGTTCAGTCGCCAGGGCTAGCCCATTGAAATTGATAAATGGCCTCTGCTTTGTTTGGTAGCCCTGACTGCATGTCTTCATACAGAGCAACAAATAAATCAAATCGAACATCAATGCGTTCTTATTACACATATCATACGTCAATTCTCAAAAAAGTTAGCGTCCAATGGTCTTAATTATGCACTCACCACTTTACGGATTTGATCCAACGTTTCGTCAATAATCCCCTTTCCAATGGAGTAATATCCTCTTGCAAAGTTGTTGGCAGCGTCTTCCTTGCCAGAAATCATCTGTTCAGGATGAAAGAGGGACTTGTATGGCCCGTTTTTTACTTCATCGATGACAGAGGGTTCCAGGTCGACGAAAATAGCCAAGGGAACGTGTTTGCCCCCTTCCGTCTCGTTGAAAAACGCGTTGAATGAGGCGTCCCCAAAGCTGGCGGTCTTGTCGTCGATTTGTAACTTCCCGTCAGGCTGTATGCCATGTTCCAGGCAGTACAACTCCCAACAGGCGTTCCCGATTTGGACACCAGCCTGTCCAACATGCAAGGACACACACTCGCGCATTTTTACCAAAATCAGCGGCGGTGATATTAGAGAAATGTTTTGAAAGTTGCTCCACACACTAGAGCCGAAGAAGCACTGTAATGTTCCCTGGCCTGAGATAATTGTGCGTCCCCTGCCTATCTAACTAATAATAGTATGTAGCCTAAAGACATGATTGGTTTAACCTATTGCACTTCCAGATGTAAACAATCTAGAAAACTGTAAAACTAAATAATTATGAATAGAAAAATTTGAATGTTTAAATGAATCAATCTATTTAGCTACATTTATTTATTTTTTTATTTCTAATGGCAGAGGTGTTAATGTAAAATTGTGTGTGAAGGTCACTCACAATGTAAACAACCTCTATTATCTGTATCTACCTTTGGCTTAACTGTGCGCCATTGTACTGTCCCAGACAGGGCGTGCCCCCTAGGGACTGGATAAACTGGATCCCTGGCTTACATAGTGTATGACAACTAATTTATGAACATAAAATGTAAACAAAAAATGTGCGTTCCTAAGTTTTGGTTTCGCCAGGAAACAATATTTTGACGCCTAACTATTGACTATTAATTGGCTCAAAAAACTAATTAGAGTTAAAAAAAGTAAGAAAAAAATCACTCGTCTTTATGTTTTGAGTCCAGTACAAGTAACGCCCCTGAAATACAATGGTGCGATCCAAATGTCAAAAACCGAGCTCAAAAATGATTGATGAAAATGGTGCGATCCAAATGTCCAATGTTCAAGCTCGAAAGTGCTGGGTGAAAATACCTGGTGCCAAAAAAAATGATGCGCTTAAATTGTCGCAAAGCAAGCTTGAAAACACTAGCTTCAGTTCAAGGTGAAAATGCTGTCTGGTGCCACGAAAATCCAAATGTCGGAAAGCAAGCTCAAAAAGCAGACATCGGTTTTCAAATTCGTATCGCCGCTGCAGCAATTCTTTTAAAGAAAAAAAATCTCTCATACAGTATCTATGCTCATAACTTGCGTGATCAGATGCTTGCCGTCCATCCTTTCCTTTGCCGTTCAGTTGCAGCCAGTGCGTGGAGAGCACTGCAGTTTCTTCTACAATCACTAGGTGGCACAGTTAGATAGAGCTGTTGAGCTGTGAGTGAGAAAAACAGGTGTCAGGATTTTAAAACCAGCCAAGTATAAATAATAAACGTTGCACTCCCTCCTCTTTAATTCAAAAATAATCATACCGGTCGAGAGAAATTTTTAGCGCAAACAGAGGAAAGGCTCTGTAAATGCAAAAGAGACGGTGAAACATTCAACATTGTGACGGAGAAGCAGCGTTAGGAGATCGATATCATCCCCCTCCTCCACCGAGAATGAGCGGAGGCCAGGCGCCAAAAACTACAGATTGTTAACATTTCCTTGCTAGTGATTCTGTAAATGTCTCTAAGATCTTAATCATTTGAGGAAATGTCAAGTCATTGTGTATTCGTAGTTCTCATCCCGATTTTCAAGAATTTGCTATCAACAAGAAGTTCCAAGCAAATAGTGCTCGCGGAACCATCCTATCCAAAACAATGTGCAAATTGCCAACGTCAGTACGTATGATGAGTGAAATAGTGGGTAAAAACAAAAAGATAACTTTATAATATTCTCACAAAGGTTTTTTAGAATTATCATATAAGATGTTTCAATATATATCAAGTAGCAACACCTTGAGCTATTTTATCGAAGCGTTATTTGTTAGATGGTAGTCCGGGATAGCTATTGGCGGCTCCCGTCTTGATATAAAAAGTGATATTTCTTCCCAGTTTAAATTACAAATCATCGTTTTAAATGACAATCTAGTAGTGTCATTTACTTTCGAATTGTTTACAGAAATGTGATTGACCTTCTTCACCCCCCCTCTCCGCGGTAATTAATGCACAGTCCCCGGCCGCGGTGTTGCCGCATTTCCCGCCAAAATGTCTGTTGACTATTACACATGAACAAGTGGAACAATATTACGTTTACCATGCATAATTCACATCAACTAGATAAGCTAAAATGAACCAACTTAAAGGATTTGCTCGTTTCCCCATTCATTAGGATATAGACGGGCTTCATGTCCGTACCGTGGCGACGAGCCTTGTGTTTTTGGTGAAGACATACACCAGGTCTACGTGTCAAATTTAAATCAGTAGTTTCAGTGAAATTTTGTCAAGAACATCTCAAAAGTGAGTGTTAGACGGCGCCATTTCTCCGCGAGTATTAAATGAATGAATATCGATATACTGTACAGGAGTGAATATCGCTATGCTGTAGAGGATAATAAATGAGTGAATATCGCTATACTACCGATAACAATGGAGGAGAAGCTTACCGCTGTGCCACCGGTCCGCTCACCAAGCGGTCAGGCCACCTATTCCATCAAGGTCTAGCTTGGCAATGGCGGGAAAAGTTTGTATGAAACTGATCTATTTTTAGACCACTGGTCTATTTTTGGATCACAATCCTGGTTTGTGATTGGTCCTTGTGGAAAGAGGTGGGGCTTCTGGATAGCAACACTTCGTGATTTGGGTAAGATTCTAATTTACTAATATTTTGCGTACTTACCTTTATGTGCACCCTGTGTAAAAAATATTTCAGCAAAGACACAACAAGATCGAGGACAAGTTATTATAAGTATATGGAGTCTTGTGAGTCCCTTTCTCTTTACGCTTCTCACTTTAAATTAAGTAGAAAAGAAAATTAAAAATACCCATAGGGTTGATGGTTAAAGCGTGAACTTAACATTTCTTGAGGGGTAGTTTAATAGTTATCAAAACGGTTTTAATCACGTGTAAGGCCACACCAAGTAAATTTTATGGATGACGTCCTTTGGAGACCCTAAATCTAATGCGAGAGGGCGAAAAAAAACAAGAAGGGCCCTAAAAAACAAGATGCCTAGATTAGAAATGTACTAAGAGACGACAAATGTTAGGACACAAATTGAATGAGGTGACACAGTGTAACAAGCAAGAAGTCTTTTATTCATCATCAAAACAGCAATAAATCAGGTGGTAGTTGTCGTCAGGCTGTCCTGTTTCTTTCATCACATTTTTGCAGGCCTGCAGAAACAAAGCATAAAATTGCGGCACTGTCGTCACTCTTTGGTCATAGTTACAGGAAGCGGAATTTCTTGTTTTTTTTTCTAGGAACAGGCCAAAATCACCGTAAATAATTTCATCAGGTTGGAAGATACTTAGGGTATAGAATTTTCTCCTTAAAGCTCTGAGGAAGGTGTCTGATAGACATCGAAACGTAAGCAGGTGAGAACCTTACTGGTTGTGTAAGGAGAAAATTCTATACCCTAGGCCAAAATCAATGCGCGTGTGGACGTCATCCATAAAATTTACTTGGTGTGGCCTAATCAAGTGTAATGAGACCGGCCAGTTCATGACTTCGTCGGACCTAGCGCAAAGGATGATGGGAGTCAGCACCCGGAAGTAAACAAGAGGAGAGCTGGTGTTCGTTCCAAGTTGTTAATCTCATAGTCATAGCTGATATAGCGCCCTAACTTTCTAACAAGAAAACGTTATATTGGCAGTCTATTATTTTAAAGAGACCCCAGGAGCCATATGGTGATCTTTTCGGTGTTGCCTCATGGCACAGTACGCCACGGAGTCCAAATTTCTTAATATTTCAAAGCGCAAGATTTAGCGCAAATGCAAAGATGTCTCGCCGAAGTCAGAAGCTGGTTGAGTTCGGGAAACCTCTGGTACTTGTGAGGGAGCCGGTGCCTAGAGCTCCCCCGGGAGGGGCCGTGGTGCAGGTAACTGTAGAGCAGTGTGCATACAACTTACGAGACTGCTGTGCTTTGAATATACATGTAACGTTACTAGAAGTCAAACTTTATTGCGCAACAATATTGTAGCAGGTACATAATGTTACAGCGTTGCTTCAACGTTCTATTCCAAAATAGAATAGAATGCTGCAACGTTCCCCCCTCCCATACAGTACTGCAGTTCATAGCCGTGGCGACTATTGATTCGGGCTTACATTGCATTACCCTCAGCAATAGTCGTGGAAAGATCCATTGGCAGAACTGCACATTTCCCGTTGGCTGCTCGATGCTCCGTTTTTGACCCGGTTTTTTGCTGTCCCGAGCTTCCCTACAATATAACTCCACAATTGGCCGGGTTGCGGATGTTTAGATCAGCCTAAATATTCCACAGCGCGACAGAAAAGTAGTAAAATAGCTAGTCGGCACAAGCTGGCGCCATCTTGGATATAGTCGGGAATGTCCGCTACCGCCGTCGGGAACGCTCGGTAGCGTCACGATTACCGAAGCCCGACCGAAAGCTCTCCGATTATAACCGGAAAGGCTACCGAGCGTTCCCGACGGCGGTAGCGGACATTCCCGACTATATCCAAGATGGCGCCAGCTTGTGCCGACTAGCTATTTTACTACTTTTCTGTCGCGCTGTGGAATATTTAGGCTGATCTAAACATCCGCAACCCGGCCAATTGTGGAGTTATATTGTAGGGAAGCTCGGGACAGCAAAAAACCGGGTCAAAAACGGAGCATCGAGCAGCCAACGGGAAATGTGCAGTTCTGCCAATGGATCTTTCCACGACTATTGCTGAGGGTAATGCAATGTAAGCCCGAATCAATAGTCGCCACGGCTATGCAGTTCAGTAGTACTAAAGTTACATACTAGTAAGTTAAACGATTATATTTTATAACCTAGCATTTATGTTAGCTTAATATTAAATCCGTAATCATTGTATAGTTGTCAGGGCTTGCCAAGTTAAACATATTTTAAGCCTAGCACCTCCTGCCGTATAAATATTTCATACATGTATCTGATACATGGTACCGCAACGGTGAACCTTTGAAACTATTGAACTTTGGACCTTCCCAGTTGTAGTTCAGAGTGTATTAAAATTCAATGCAGCATAATATGTGAAACACTAAGACGATCCAAAAAAATTAATTTTCTGGTCAATTCATTACAAAGTTATAATGTCTAATCAACCCAACTCCAGTGCAAAGAAGTTTCAGGAAGTGTATGTGCCAAAATATGTTGCCTTACAAGCGTGTTTAAAGGCTTGATACACAACTGTCAGCCATATTGTTTACATTTTGGTGGTTTGTGGTGGCACCACAAAATGAGTGTGCCTCGTTTAGGCTGTTTTGTCACCAACCATAAGTGTCAGAAATGTGAGATAATTGCACAAATATGTTAAAAGTAAATTACATTCACATGAATATTTCTTTAAAAAAATAGTCCAGTTTTTTATGAAATATTGTTATATAATTGTTGGAGTACAGGGGATAGGGCAATAATTTGAAGTAGATATGTAAAGCACGTCGGCAGAACATACTGCACCTGCGCGAAACCCGTAATGTATTGTACATAGCACTTTTGGCAGAACGTCTCATATAAGGTCGTATTCGCGAAATTCATATAAGGAAAACATCTCGTCTGCAGTTTACAAATGTTATGTCGGAAAAGATATCCTCTGCAACAGGCAACATTCTAATGCAACGTTGACCAAAAATCCATCGAAAACCGTGAAAATACAGGATTCTGTGCAGGCGCAGTACGTTCTGCCAACGTGCTGATATGTAACATGTTTTCCCTGACAGGTGGCCTTTGCCGGGGTGTGCCACTCAGAAATACATTCTGCAGACGGTCAAGTCCCAGGGCAGGAGCTACCACTAATTTTGGGTAAAACTTTATTGTCGTAAAAGATATTGTTATAACATCTCACGAACAGTCGAACACTAATCATAGTATGGTTGGAATGTTTTCAATACAACTGATAAATATCACAAGCATAAAATTCAACTTGGAGGAATCAAATCTTTAAGATTTAGGGCAGTGCATTGTGCCCCTTTTGTCACCTGTCTGATAGACTACTATCTTTTAATGATTTAGAGTTAAGATTTTCTCGGTCTGAATTCAGATTTTCTTAAAAATTGAAGTGTTTTTTAAGCTCATAACAGAAAATCACAATTATATAACTTCTTGATGACCAGTGGGCATGAGTGTGTTGATCAAAAATTATTCAGTAAAGTAATAGCAAAAATTTGTTTCTGTTGTACTACTAAGTACTAGTACACTGTTAGTGTCTAGAAAAAAGTGCTTCTTTTACAAATACAGGTTGTCTTGTCATTGTCTGCAGGCCACGAAATTTCTGGAACAGTCACAGAGATGGACCCTGCTGTAAGAACCGATGTGAAGGTCAGTATTAGTAATTCTACAACGTTAAATATGCTCTCACAATCACATACACTTTCAACATCCTAAAACACAAGAATGACACAATGTTGCAGCTCTTATTCAGGTCACTGCTGGTCCATTGTGTCAATTATGTATGATTTTGTTTTTCTTTAACTATTATCATAATGTTACAACTTACAATGCTTGTCAATCATTTTGGCATTTTACACCTTTAAGGCCACACCATCTTAATTTTATGGAAGACATCTGCATGCGCATTGATTTTCGTCTGTCCACACGTCCACCATGGCTCTGGCCTTGGTAGTCCATGGTAGTTAGCCGATGGTAACTCTGGAGGATGGCACCCAGGCTACTGGGGCCAATTCATAGATACCACAAAAAGCCAGCATGTGCGCATGCCAGCTTGTCGTATATGTCGCTATGTACTGCTGCAAATCCACAATACCAGCTTTGTATTCCAGTGTGGTTCAGTATGGTAACAATTTTTATTTTTGGCCGCAATATTTTTTATTCGCCCACGCACACTAGTTTGGGGGTCTTCAGAAGATGTCATCTATAAAATTAAGTTGGTATGGTCTAAACCTTTGCCAACAGCATGCTGCCCTAATGGATGACTAAGCTACTAGTATGGGAGAGAGTGAGAGTGGGTGAGTGAGTAAATAATCACTAAATGCATGGGTACAGCAAATCCACAAACACTTAGAAATATGCCAAATTATCAGAAATACCTGCACAGCTCCAATTTTTGCTGCACTAACCTGCATAAACCCAGTACATGGACCAGTGCAGGTTAGATGCAGGTAGACATCAGAAATACCTGCACAGCTCCAATTTTACCTGCACTAACCTGCACTAACCTGCATATACCCAGTACATGGACCAGTGCAGGTTAGGTGCAGGTAGACATCAGAAATACCTGTGCCGCACAGCTCCAATTTTACCTGCAATAACCTGCATATACCCAGTACATGGACCAGTGCAGGTTAGGTGCAGGTAGACATCAGAAATACCTGCACAGCTCCAATTTTACCTGCACTAACCTGCATATACCCAGTACATGGACCAGTGCAGGTTAGGTGCAGGTAGACATCAGAAATACCTGATCAATATGAGCAGTTCCAGTATTACCTGCATGTACTTTTATATGCAGGTTGGATTTTGAGCCCATATACCCTTTAGCAAAGAATTTTTACTATACCTGCAGATCATATGAATTTATATGTTATTTTGCATTGTCACAATGTAGGAGAACGTTGTATTGTCACTATGTAGAAGGGCTATTAATAGTATTTTTCACAGTTGAATTGTTGCATGTTTGTGCCCTGTTAGGTAGGTGACAGGGTGGTGGTGTACAGTATGGGAGGGTGCTCGGCATGTAGCAGGTGTGCAGAAGGAAACCCCCTGGACTGTCTGAACTATGTCAGGAACTCAAATGGAGCTTTCATAGATGGAGGGTGAGTGAGGAAGTTTGTCTTACGCTGAAAGCTTGATATATAGTTTTGAAGTTATTAAATTGTTAGTTCACAACATTGGTGTCCTTGAATCTCAACCACTATTTACATGCAAACACACCTGTCCTTGATACAGAACAATGAACACCATCCACACACACACACACACACACACACACACACACACACACACACATACCTGTCCATGGTGTTGAACACCATCCACACACAGAATACCCATCCTAGGTGCCGAACACTATCCACACACAGACATACCTGTCCTTGGTACTGAACACTACTCACACACACAAAAACACTGCCTTTGGTGCTTAACACCATCCACAGACACTACTGTCCTTGGTACTGAACACTATCCACACAAACACTACTGTCCTTGATGCTGAACACAATCCACAGACACATAATACCTGCCCTTGGGGCTGAAAACCATCCATACACAGACAAACCTGTCCTTGGTGCTGAACAACATCCATGCACAAACAAATCATACTTGTCCTTTATATTTTGAACTCTATCCTAAGGCTTGTCTTTGACACTACAGATTTTAGACAGCAGACAGATATTTGACTGCTGATCAAAAATGTTTCTATTCAAATAAGCTTCCTACAAAATGGAATTAAATTAACAAGAAAGTCTTACATCATCCATACAACTGATTTGTAACAGATATCATGAATACAAACTTTTCATTCCAGCTTCTCTGATTATGTTGTTTGCCCTGATGCCAAGCTGCTACTGAAGGTACCAGACTCCTTATCCATGGACACAGCCTGTCTGCTCCCCTGCTCAGGGTTAACCGCCTACAATGCTGTGACCAAGATTGTGCCCACTGTGTCTGACTTTGCAAGGCACTCAGGTACAGTGTTTTAATAAAGCTTAACCTTCTCCATACTCTCTTAGCCCAAAGTCAACAGAGTATAGTAACCAGTTGACTACATCTGGATGTATCTGTATCTATGTAGCCAGTATAATATAAACGACCCTTTAGCATAACACACCGGCTTCGCAAGCACACGGCACGGTGGCAGCTGGCTAACTGTAAACATTGTTTAAAGCTATCTAAAGTAAAGATATGCCACTACTGTACTTGGTAACAGCAAGTGATGTTTAAAACATAGCAAAGGGGTGGTACACATATCCATTTCTGTAGCCCCTGAACCACACAATTGTGCAAGCACTACAGCAGGGGGCTAGGCCACTGGTAGTGTTGTGTGTTTGACCTTACCATACTCTTTCTCATAGATACTGAGTGCTAAACAGAGAAAGTAGTATGTACCATTTTTAAATTATTTGGTGTGACCTGGCAGGGGTTTGAATTCACAATCTCTTGGTTACAAAACGAGCACTGTACTCAATTGTGTAAAAGTGTGATCTGATTTGTATTGTACACATAAGTGTGTTAAAGGTTAATTGAACTGATAAAGCTTGATACAGTATAATTTTATGCATTCACTTTCATAGTGGTTTTATTTTGAGATTTTTGCTAAACGGAAAATCATGATATGGGAATATGTGTTTTGTAATACTTATTGTACTGCAGCTGCTTTAACATTATTTTTGCAAACCTTAAATTTATACATAGTGAAAACCTTCAACCCCTTTCCTCATACCCAAAAATGATGTCACCATGATTGTAAATGATTGTATTTACAGCAGTTTTTTGGTGGTGCTAAGGATTCAAAAGTATACTCCTCCTGTTTATAAACATTGATTCTTTTCTGTTCCAGACAACTGTGCTGTACTCCTAGTAGGTGCAGGTGGCCTCGGTCTGTGGGCTGTTCAGATTGCCAAACAACTGCTGCCCTCTAATGTGCGTTTGGTGTGTGCTGATGTTGATGTAAGTTGCCTGCATGTGTTTTTCTGTTCTTGTTGTTACCAGCCCCAAAGTCTGAACTACTGAAGCTTTGTTCGAAGATTGAGTAATTTAGGTTTTTACAAGAATTGTTGCATTTTTGTGTACATGTAATTAATATCCAGAAAGTGCATTTTTTTCTAGACCATATTATGCTTTTGATCATAATCTAGATTACCTAATATGCATCGAAAGCCTTTGGAATGAGTATATATAATAACAACGACAATATATTAAGTTTAAAGTTAAAACTTTTGGTCCAACACAAAAAATTCTCTCACCTAGAACAATCAATCAATCTATCAATATATCTATCAATCAACCAATCAATCAATCAACCAACCAATCAATCAATCAATATTTTGGTCTGTATCTATATTGACCTGTAGGTTGACAAACTGGCTTCTGCCAAATATGCAGGTTGTGATGTGACTGTACACTGGGGAAAGGGTAAGTAGAGACAATTTTGTAGACAATCAATATGTTAAATTTCACTGTACATATTTTTAAGCCTTCAGTTTGATAAAGCTGAAGAAACCAGCAGAAGGAAATTTGTTTTGAATAAAGAAATTACAGATGGGGTCATGGCTGCATGGTGCATTATCCAATATATGGGGAGAGACAATTGCCAATAAAAACAGTAAATACGTTACTAAGGCCACACCAATTTAATTTGTTGGTTCTCGGATTTGCCTCTTCGTTTTTTTCTGATTTGCAAAAAAAAAAAAAAAAATTTGATTCTGGTCCTGAATCAACTGAAAAATGCTCATGTTTTGCCCCCAACAGTTGAGGAAAGTCCTTTTCTTCCTAGTTGTTACAGTTTTCCCATCTATCATTGCAGTGGTTTAATTAAAAGTTCAAAATTCAATGTTTAAATTTTAACCCAGCCTTTTGTGTTGACTTCATGGCTCATTCCATAGCATTTAAGCCTATAATAGGATGCCTAGACCTGTTTTTATTTATTTATTTTTTTTCGCCCTGTCGCTTCATATTTTTTCTGAAAAAATCCGAGAACCAACAAATTAAATTGGTGTGGCCTAAATACCACAAAACATAGATTACGCACTATTGTGACTGCGAGACCCATCAATAAGCCTCTCATTTTAGTTCTTATTCCAAAAAAGGTCCACACATGCATCAATTGGTGTACAAGATAGGTGTCATCATCTTAATCTGGTAGCCTGGGTGTCATCCTCTGTAGCTACCACTGGCTTTCTATTGTCAATAGTTGACATGGAGCATGGAGGATGGCACCCAGACCCGAGTCTCAGAGGTCTTTAATTTTAGACCAGGCGAAAGTCAATCCACGGTCAGATGTCATCCCTAAAATAAAATCAGCATGGTCTAATATGTTCTACATATTAACTTTTCTTTCAAATACTTTCCAGGCTCTGAACGCTCCTTGCTTGCTGCTACCAGAGAAGCCTGTGGGACATCCCAGTCTGCTGTAGCAGCCATTGACTTCGTCAACTTGCCTGAAACGTTTAAACGTGTGGAAAGGGTTCTTTCTATGGTAGGCTGTTGGACAGCATAAGGATAGGGATATTTTAGCAATGAAAAAATATCGAAAGCCAAAGTATTATTTGCGCCAAATGTGGGACATGTCTTTAAATTAATAGTATAGAATATAACCATCCTTAAGTGGTGTCCTCTTGACATAAAATAAATATTTGTCTTGTATTTCAGTAGGTTCAAAATTGTTTCAACCATGATCTTCCAATACTGCAAAAACCTCGTCCTTTTCAGACAATAATTTTATATCACCGCAAAATAAAACCACAGCCACAGCAAAAGTTAAAATGCATTTCCAGCATTTCCTACACTGTAAGTAACAAGATGCTCATGCTTAAATGGTAATGGACTGAATACTGGATATACCATTTGTGACGTACAAACTGTATTATAGCATAGTTTAACACACTGTTTCATCCCCAGGGTGGCATACACGTCATGGTTGGCATCATGGCAAAGCCTGGAGTTCTGGGCACCATCCCTCTGACTCCCTTTGTGTTGATGAAGCACACCCTGACTTCAGTGGCAGTGGGGAGTGTGCAGCAGCTCAGGGAAGTCATGGCTCTCGTGGCAAGGGGGAAGGTTAGTAAGAACATAACATGTCAAAACTTTTGGTCCAACACAAAAAATTCTCTCACCTAGAGCTTTCGACCAGTCACTCTGGTCTTCCTCAGTACACTGACCCAGTGAAAGCTGGTCAAAAGCTCTAGGTGAGAGAATTTTTTGTGTTGGACTAAAAGTTTTAACTTTAAACATGTAACTACCAACACAGATGAACTTTCATAATAGTATAAGAACATGACATATATGCTGGGCAGATGTCACTATTGCATTGCACAGTGGAGTACTCTAAGTTAATATCTTTGAAAATCATTTTTTTCTTTAAAATTTTGGTCCTGTTTGAAGACTTGAAGGCTTGAAAGAGCAGGTAGGGTCTAAACTTTTCTGTTAAGTGGGCATAATAACCTGAGTGATGAGGTCTTACTTGCCCAGAGCAGATGGAAGAATGAGAGAATTAGCTCAAAAGTAGGGTTTGTTTACTGTTGTCAGAGTTTAAGTTTCCTTTCAGAATCTATATTTTGGAGACAACTTTGTGGTTCTCTGGTGCAGAAGAATATCTGTGGATGACAAAATTTGTACTTTCAAGAGGAGTTGTTTCTTTGTAAAAACATCATGTATTAGAAGATTATATGACCAAACGTTAAACAGTACTGTCTGTTGTGTAATTGTCATATAATCACAAAGTAAAGACATTCTTGGGACAGTCATGCATGTGTCTTAAAAAAAATTTAGCCATCTTGAAAATAAGCAACATAAAAAGGCCATCTTAGATCTTTCTTGATGTTGGTTTTGTTCCAGCCTGCCTGAAAACAAAGTCAAAGCATCATCAGTCGCTTGACAACCTACCATAAAGTTGACCATGCCATAAAGGACATGTACCTTGTGTTTACTATTTGTATGCTCTGTTAAACCTTATGCTTAGTACAACACTCAAGAGACAGGGAAAACAGACATTAAGAACCTGATAGTGAGTGATTGCTTACAAGACATTATATGATATAAGCCTACATTTGTAACTGTACAGAAATTAGGTCTAGAGATGTGAATTATATCCTAAGATGCCCATTGGATGGAAATTTTCTTGCTAAAATCGTAATACACAGCTGACGTTCCTTTTTTAGATAAAGCCACCGCCAATTTCCCATCATCCCCTGGAGAGTGCGTGGGATGTCATGCAAAGGCTGAAGGCTGGAAAGGTCAAAGGTCGTGCTGTCCTGAAGCTGGCAAAGTTGTGATGAAGTGTCAGCTCAGGATAATGAAATAAAATTGATGAAAAAAAGCAGTACCCTAATTAAGCGAGCCACCAGTACTGATATTTTACTGTCAGCAACTGATCAGTTACTAACAGTCTCTTTTCAGTAACATATTAGTATGATAGCTAAAAATGACCTTGCAATGATAAGCAGCATCTGATGCCCTGAGCAGAATGTCATTTATGTCCTTCTCTTGCCCTCCTATTTAGTGTCTTTCAGTGCATTTTCTACTGAAAAAGTCAAGGTGCATATTTTCTTGTAGAGCTAAATTTTATTGATTATCCTGTCTAACCATGTATACATGTATGAATGTGCACGTGTTTAAGTAAGAATTAATAAATCAGACCATATGCAAACTTGGTAAACATTATGCATTTGCTTTGCAAATGTTACCTTTCTAGTTACAAATTGTTCGCGTTGACACACTGATCATGACTCCACTCAGTGTAAGTTGTGGCTGGATGGGAGAATATTTTTGAATTAGCGTCTCGGTTATAGAATGACATATATTTGAGTCTAATATGTTATCTAGTGCCAGTTGAGGTGCATATGTGCGCATTACATTCTCAACTGTACTGGAAGGTTGCGGATATAAGAGAGGGGACTGCCTAGACTTGTTATCAGGACAACTAACACCTAACCTTTACATCAACGAAGGATTAAATCCGGTCTTATGCCTCTTAAAGCCACACCTTTTCTGTATTTTATCCTGCAATATTTGATGTTACCTTTGACATCGAAATGAAACGAAACGAAAGGACATATATTTGAGTCTGTTATCTAGTGCCAGCTGAGGTGCATATGTGTGCACTACATTCTAAACTGTACTGGAAAGTGAAGTAAATAAGAGAGTGGGCTTCCTAGACTAGTTAACAGGAGAAGTACCGCCTAACCTTTACATCAAAGAAAAATGTAATCCGGTCTTATGCCCCTTATATTATAGCCACACCTTTTGTGCATTTTATCCTGCAATATTTGATGTTATCTTTGACATCGAAATGAAACGGAACAATATATCAGTTGTCCCAGTATCTGGGCAATGTGCAAGATATATATTTTGAGGAAACTTTATCATAACGTAAAAAATTTTATAACCCGAATAATGCAGGGATTTGGGCATTTTTTTCTCAGCGCATGTCTGTTTTCTATTCTTTCTGAGAATATCTGAAGTCGTCAAAAGTTTTTTTTTTTTTGTATTTTTTACGGAGACATTTACGTAGCCTTTTTTCAGCATTTCAATCTTATGAAAACTTTTATCAGTAATCCTCAGATTGCTTTGGTCCAGATGGGAATGGGACCTTCCAAGTTCCTTTCATTATTCAAGGTAGTGTTTACAAAAATCTTCATAGTCAGTTCGTGGGTGTAGAAACAGCTACCTACCCGTACTCGGAATAAAAGTTCAATTTGGCTACCTTCTCTGAGAAAAGAAGACGTAAAGACGACAACAAAGTTTCATTTTTTTTTTATCTAAGCTGAATGAAAGATAGACACAAAGCAACAGAAAAGAAAGGCAGGAAAAGGTTGAGCTTATGTGGCATAAGTACGGATTTGAACATCCTTTGATGTGCAACGTGTCGAAGTACTTTTATTGTTAACTAGTCTGGACCGCCCAGTATCAATACCCTTCACCTACCTCTGCAGTTGAGGATTGGTGGTAGACGGATAGGAGGTATTTGGTGGAGTTGCCGTGTACTGCTCTACGTACGTGTACCAAGTCAGCGGGTACCACTTTTTATTTTATCCTGGACTCCTGGCTGATGAAGGTTGAACAAATGTCACAGAATATGGTATGCCAAATAATCTACACTTCAAATCTATTTCTTTACATTTTCGTTTTATTTTGGCATTCTACGACATTGGTATCGTTTTTAAATATTCTTTTTGCAACTTACGGTATATATTTGCTCATTTTGCAACTGTTTTGTACGATTTGCAGCATGGTTGAAAATTGGATTTTTTTAAACATCCCAAAATTCATGCGCGAGCGGATGTCATCCATATAATCAAATCAACATGGCCTTATCAGAAAACAAAATGCTGATGGGTAGAACTCAGATTGTACCCGTCACATTGTCGGTCCTATACTTGATTGTTTTGAAATTATTATATTGCAGAAACGAGTTTATCCCAAAGCATATCCTATGATGGCAAAAATATAGTTTTGCATATTTTGATTTGCAGTAGGGCTATATTACATCTATGTTTTTCAACAAACACCTCCATTGCCAAACCACACCTAGACGCAGCATCACAGCTATTATTTTAGTCCTAAAAGACAATGTAGGAAACTCCAGCTTATAATTGCATACACTTGACTTTTCACACACAGAAAATGTTCTGCAGATTGTTCAGCCTTCTGGTTCTTCTGCTGAATCTGTTGGTCTTGATGGGAAGCGGTTATAGAACCGCGTCCACGGTCTGTTCTTACTGTGCCCATTCCAATGACTGTCGTGACAAAGGCCTCAAGAGGGTTCCACCAGACCTACCCACAAGTGTCGATTGCCTGAGGTGTAACAAAAACGCCATCGTATCCATAACTCAGTCTGACTTCTCCAGGTACACGCAGTTAAAAGTGATTGATTTGTCTTATAATAAACTAACCGTTATTCAGAATGGAACGTTCAGAAACCATCCCCAGCTTTATTGTTTGGAAATACTTGCAAACCAAATAACTGATATTAAACATGCCGCATTTTCAGATCTACCAAAGCTTTATAAATTAGCCCTGATGGTTAACAAAATAGCAAACATTCAACATGACTCATTTTTAAACCTACCCGAGCTGGAGCATTTGTACCTAGGATATAACGAGATAACAAGTATCAAAAAGGGCACATTCTCAAATCTACCCCAACTTTTTAATTTGGGCTTGTTCAATAACAAGATATCTAATATTGAACACGGTTCATTTTGGAATTTACCCAAGCTTGCCGGGCTGCAGCTTTATAATAACCGGATAAATAATATTAAACCTGGTACATTTGCAAACTTACCAAATCTACAACTTTTGGATCTGAAAAACAACAAAATCAGTATCGTTCAGGGTGGAACATTTTCAAATCTGCCGAAACTGAAGAAACTGTTTCTAAACAATAATCAAATCACGATTCTGTCAGAATATAATGAGCTGATGTCGATTGCAAATGTATACCTTGAGAACAACCCATGGCAGTCATCATCATCATAGCTTGTCGCTATTTCTCTCAGCAAAAGTCCGAGCAGCTTCACTGGCCTCCTGGAGGTCTGAGTCTGTGCAGGTCGGCGAGAGTCTGCAGTTTCTCATCAGGTGTTGTAGGGTTTGGGGGTCCTCGCCACAGCTGCAGGCTGCACTGTTTGACTTTCCCCACCGTAGCAGGTTGTCAGCTGTCCTTGCAACCTTCGCCCTTGCCCGGTTCAGGGCGACCCAAGACCTTCTAGGCATGTCAGCCCCTGGAGGCAGGGACTCGCTGGGGGGTGGGAGTGCCCTGTTGTTGTTCGGGTCATTTCTCTTCCACAGATCGGCCCTGAGGGACTCTGGTGTCTTCCCCTCGAGGCCTTGGACAGTCATGAAGCTCCGGCGGGACCTCAGTCGCCGGGGTGTCTCCTGGTGCCCGTGTAGAGGGTGTCTTGGGTCGTTCTGTTGTTTTTCCCGCTCTGTCCTTGCTTGGACATCTCTTCGGATGCCAGGAGGGCAGATTCCTGCCAGTATGTACAGGGCTGACAGGGGGGTAGCCTTCAGGTTGCCTGTGATGGTACGACAGGCTCTGTTCAGTTCCACGTCGACCTTGTGGGCATGGGGTGACCTCTCCCATACTGCGGCGCAGTACTCAGCAGTGGAATAGCATAGGGCCAGCGCTGTCTGCTTGAGAGTGTTTGGGTCTGCTCCCCAGCTGGAGTTAGCGAGGTTGGACAGAAGGTTATTGCGAGAAGATACCTTCTTCCTGAGCTTGTTGACGTGTTCTTTAAAGGACAGGGTCCTGTCTAGGGTTACACCGAGGTACACCGGGTGGGGCGTGTTTTCAAGTTCTTCCCCTTCCCACACAATCCTGAGCTTTCTTGATGCAGCGTGGTTGTTTAAGTGAAATGCACAGACCTGGGTCTTCCCTGGGTTGGCATTCAGGAACCAGGATTTGTAGTACCCCGAGAGGGTCTTCAGGGCATCTGTGAGGCGCTTCTCGATGGTTGGGAAGCTTTTTGCCTGTGTGGCCAGGCAAAGATCATCTGCGTAGATGAACCGTCTAATGTTGTTGAAGGTAGGCTGATCATTTGTGTAGATATTGAACAGCATTGGGGCTAATACTGATCCTTGGGGGAGGCCATTCTTCTGAGCTCTCCACCGGCTGCGCTTGCCATCCAGTTCGACGAAAAATCGTCGGTTTGTTAGGAGTGACTCAATAATGCGGACTACTCTGACATTCTTGATCATGCGGGCTGCTTTGGTTAGTAGGGCTCGGTGGTTTACAGTGTCGTATGCAGCCGTGAGGTCAACAAATACAGCACTTGTTACCAGCCTCGCTTCAAAGCCGTCCTCAATGAACTGCGTGAGATTCAGCACTTGTCCGCAGTATGACCGCCCTTCTCTAAACCCGCACTGGTCAGGGGTTAGGTGCTTCTCAACTGTGGGCTTGATGCGGGTCATGATCAGACGTTCATACAGCTTGTACAATATACATAAGAGCGATATTGGTCGGTAGCTTTTGGGAAGGTTTGGATCTTTGTTTGGCTTCAACAGAGCTATAACCTTTGTGTGTCGCCAGATCTTTGGTAGTTGTGTGCCGTTGGCACAGTTGTTGAACAACGCTACCAGCCAGTCAAGGGACTTACTACCAAAGTGCTTGATCATCTCGGAGCTGATTCCGTCTAGTCCTGGTGCTTTACCAAGCTTGAGATGTTTCAGGCCATCAAGAAGCTCTTCGTGGGAGAGAGGTAAGAACATTTCGTCGCTCTCCTCGAGGATGCGGCTCATCTCCTCTTTCATCTTTTTCACATAGCCGCGCTCCTTGTTCAGAGGTTTCCCATTGTCTAGTAACTGTTTGGCAACTTGGTTTGGAGTCACTGCTGAGATGCGTTGGTCTGGTTCCTTGTCGGAGTTGAGCTTTTTGATGGTCTTCCAGGCCTTCTTACTATTATGAGTCATGTCCAGTCCGTCGATGGTTTCTTGCCACCGTTCCCTTCTTGCGTCGCTGAGAGATGCAAGTACGTTTTCGCCAAGCTCAATAGTTTCCTCAGCAAATGGGTTACTTTCGTAGGCGTTTGTGTATCTGGTGTACATTTCTTTGCTGGATTCAGTCAGGCCAGGAATATACTGCTTTCTGCAGCCACGGGGAATGTTGTTTTTTGCGGTTTTCCATACCAGTTGGCGGAAGGATACGTAGCCCTCAGGGGTTGGGTCTATGTCTTCTATTCCTGCTTCCAGCTCCTCTGTGAAAGCTTCCCAATTAGCCTTACGGTAGTTGAATCTTGGCTGAGGCTTCCTGTTCGTGGTAGGGTTGATGACAGGAGTAAGATGCACAGTGATGGGTCTGTGTTGGGACTTGGGTATAGGATTGCTGACTGACCGTTGGAAGTTCTGGCGGTATCGAGATGATACAAAAGCCAGGTCTGGATTGTATCCTCGGCGCCAGCGAGCACTGTGAAAGGATGGTTTGTCCTTGGCTCTATTTAAGAGTACCAGGTCCGTGTCCGAAGCCCACTCTTCGACGAGTTCACCATCCTTATTGGTGGTGCTGTAGCCCCAGCTGGTGCTGTGGCTGTTGAAGTCGCCGATGACCAGGTGTACGCCATCGTTAACAGGGAGGTCTTGGGGCCACTTGAACGGGACATTGGGGGGCTTGTAGACGCTTGTGATGGTTAGCTTGTCAGTTTTGACTCTTAGTATTTTCCAGTCCATTGGCAGAGTGATCAGAGCTGCCCTTTACAATGGTTTTGTCTCGATGTAGATGGCGCTTCCATGGACAGGGCTGCCATGGAATGTCACAAGGTTCATGCCTGGGATCTTCAAGGGCGCAGTTGTCTTGTGTGTTTCTTGAAGGCACAGAACATCGGTATCCAGTTCAGCGAGCAAATCTTTCTTTGCCGCTGATAGGCCTTCAGTGTTGAAGCTTGTTATGTCGAACTTCATCCTTGGGGCCGAGGGGCTATCCTTTTACCACCACCGAAGGATGTAGAGGTTGAGAGAAATAAGCGAGGTGTAGCAATTGGTCTCCGCAAGCGGATTAACAGGGGCACCACGTGAAGGTTTGCTACTCGCCCCCATGGCAGTGTGACTGTAGGATGCTCCCCTTCAGACAAAAGATGGTTGGAAAAGTTTTTGTGGACCACATCATATGTGAAAAGCCCAGTCGTTTTTTAAGGCGAAAGCTTAAAGATATAAACCCCGATGATCTGATATGTGACAAACCACAAATAGTAACGTTCAAGATGACAAATGGAAACAGGCCAGTGTTACAGGGGGAGACACTCTCTCTAAAGTGTGACGTTTCGGGAATTCCGTCTTCAGACATCACAGTCACTCTCCCTTCTGGGAGGAATGTAACTGTTGAGTCAGTTGGGAGAGTGACTGTGGAGGCGAATGGTACAGTCATCATACAGGACATTGCCGCTACAGATTCTGGTCTGTACGTCTGTTTGGCAGCGAGTTCTGGTGGCTCCACGTCTGCCAACCTGTCTATCTACGTACAAGGACCATCATCTGTAAGCCCCACGTCAATTCACGTACAAGAAGCAGCATCTGTAAGCCCCGCAAAATCCTTTAGATTTGTACGTGGCAATGTTGCTGACAAAGCAAAGTTTTACCTTTATGGTGGTATTGGGGCTGCAGGGGCATGCCTGGCATGTTATATTGTCATTGAAATGTGCCATAAGCGACGTATCAAGAAGCAGCGTCCTCTACCATCAGTATCCTCTGCAATTTTCAACAATGTAGGAACAGTTGTGACATTGCCCAAAAGTAACTATGGGTTAGGGGGACAGGGGGTACATTTCAGCACAGGGACATCCCGACTGGCAGATAGAATTGCAACAAGCACTAAAAATTTAGATGGTCAGGGCAGGTCCCCAACCCTAGGAACAGGGGCTTTGTCTGGGGATCAAAATCAAATTTATGAAAATGACGATGAAGCAGATTTAAATGTTGATTCCTTATATGAAAATGACAATGAAGTGGTTGGTACTGTGTTTGTACATTTGTATGAAAATTACAACGTGCCAGTTGCTCCTACATCTGGGTTACACATAAATGAGTATGAAAATGATGATGAATTAGCATCGCCAATCTCGTCCGCATCTGGTTCACACATAAACCCATATGAAAATGACAATGAGGATGAGCCAGTTGCTACTGTATCTGGCTTACAAATGAATATGTATGAGAATGACAGTAAAGTAGAGGAAGGTGGTACTGTACCTGTAAACGTGTATGAAAATGACAATGAAGTAGAGGAAGTTGGTACTGCATCTGTTAATGTGTATGAAAATGACAATGAAGTAGAGGAAGTTGGTACTGCATCTGTTAATGTATATGAAAATGACAATGAAGATGAGGAAGTTGTTAATGTACCTGTAAATGTGTATGAAAATGACGAAGAATTAGAGTGCGATGATACTGCACCTAGAAATGTGTATAAAAATGACAATGAAGATGTGATGATTTCTCATACATCTGGGTCACACATAAATGTCTATGAAAATGACCATGAATTAGTGTCACCTGATCCCGGATCTGAACTGCACGGAAACGAGTATGAAAATGATGATGAGGATGTAGCATCTATTCACTGTGTAGCTGTGCAACATTCATACGTGTATGAAAATGATGACGAAGTATTCATTGAGTCTGTAGTTCAAGAGCAAACCGATGTACATGAAAATGGTCATGAGGAATTAGCATCTACATTTGTGCTTGAGAATGACCGTGGCAGAATGATGTGTAATGATGTTGAAGAGGGGACTGACGTTGATGAGTATGACAGCGACGATGAGAAAGCAAAATACGCCTCTTCTAAGTCTGTTTATGACAATGAAACTAAGAAAGCAGCCTCTGCTACTGTTCAGCCTTTGTATAAGAATAACACATCTGTAGAAGGGACTTCCACGTTAATCTATGGGAAAGACACGGACGAAACAGCTACAGCTGCTAACCTGTATGTGACCACTAATGTGGATTTGGACAAGGAATATCTATGACAAACTGTACAGAAATTTGTACAGCTGAATAATGCATCGGTATTACTTTAAAAATTTTTTGAATGAAATGTATCATTCTTGTTAATAACATATCAGAAATACTAAAACGTACATTAACCACAGATAATAAAGGCATTGGATAAATCATGAAGGTAAAACTCCAAGAATAGAATGTTAGAATGCATGAATGCATGAATGAATAGAATTAAATGTTAACAACACTATGCATATATTATGTTAATATAGAGGCAATTTGTATAATTAATGAGGACATGTTTTAATGAAATATTGCCAATATTGTAAGTTGAGTTTAGAACACCATAAATTAAACTACATTATATTAATTGCCACCTTATTTCCATATTCAATGATACAAATCATTTACATAAACTCTACATATTTCATGGAGGTATGAAATCTCGGAATTCTTGTTGGTGATTGCGTTCTATGTACATCAACAGTGGTATAAGTATACTAATCTGTACATGTTCGGCTTCTCGTTTTTTAAGACAGTTGTACGTGTAAGAATGATGGAAGTTATAATACATGGTTAATAGAGTTGTATAAGGAATATGCATTTTTCTCCCTCTTTAAATATTTAAAAGCAGGGAACTTTTTGTATACCTTTAAAGAGTACATTTCGATATTATCTAGATTGGAATATTTGCAAATTCTTTGTTGCAAAGGAATGCGCTTGTAACTACATTTTTAACATGGAGTTTGTGTAAACTTATCTGGAGTTTTGTGATGGTTATTCTTTGTCGTATGTTTGTAATGTTGTACGTAGTTTGTTTGTTTGTTTATTTGTTTATTTGACTTTACCACCAGATATACAAATAGAAGGGAGGACAAAACAGGTGCATTGACACCTTTACAAGTTGTCCTTCCAAGCACAACATACAAAATATAAATACAGATTACACCATTAAATACAAAACAAATTGCAATAATGAACATCCTTAACATCACATATTGTACATCAAACATCAAATATACTACATTAAACATCAAATACTGTACAAAGCAATATCAAGCTAATAGTTTTAAATACATCTGTAACTAGACCAATCTTTAGTATTATTTTGATTTAGTTACATGGCCATGGTAATATCAATCAATCAATCAATCAATCAATCAAATGGTTTATTTGTAAAAACAAAACCTTGTAGCCATCAGCTAAATTGTGTCTTGCTTTACAATTTTGATTTTTGACATATCTGGCATAACACACTAAAATTACCAGTTAATCAATAAAATCCATATCATTATACATTGACATACTTAAAAATAACAGTTACAATTTAATATTGAAACTAACAATTACAAACATATATTAAGTACTAACACAAAAATATACAAAGTAAATGAGACTAGAGGACAGACTAACCACCCTAGAAATATCATACACATATGCGTGGCTATATTCATCTGATTATCCATCTTTCTACGGCAAAGCGAACTGAACTCTTCAAACGACGTATCATCTTTCTATAACTAACTCTTCATCTCCTTATCCATCTTTCTATGGCAAATCGAACTCCTCAAATGACGTTCCGTACTCTTCAATCGTGTGATATTTCTCTTCAGCATTGAAGGCCCTGTAGTAAACATCATCGAAGAAAAAACCGTGGTATTTCTTTTTATAATTGTCGTGCCTCGGCTGAAATTTGAGCCTGTTCACATACTCGTAGGCCAGACCTTCGTCGTACCGCTGGGTTTGCATGTATGCACCTCCGGAAAGGTTGTACTTCTGATCCACAACGTAGTGCCATTCGTCGAAATAGTCTACAGGTTTGGCGTGTAAAGTCATTTCGATTCTGTGCCAGACACTGATATTCAGTCTTTCGGCTATGTAAAAGTAGTGCCCAGTGGGACAGTTCTTATGTAAAGCGCAGTATTCATAGCTAGGGTAACTGTCCGCAACTCGGATATGGAGGCCTTTAAACCGGGCTCCCCTTTGTTCTGGTTCCGCATAGATTTCGAGGTAGTTTGAAGCTCTTTCATTCCCTTGAGGATTCCCTGCTACTACAGCAATCTTGGACTCATCAAGCTTAGTGTTGGCAAGTTTGAAGAAGAAGGAAGCGTAGAATGAGTCGGCACCTGCTGTGTAATTCCCGTCCGTTCTTCCTGCTGTGGTGTTTAAACCAGGGGAGAAGGGCGTCCCTCCTTTCTGAGTGTCGTAACCTCTCTTGAAGTGCCAGGAGAAGTTGCCGCTGTGTTGTTCCACGTTGCTGACGGCCTGGCCGACGTCATTTCTGTTGCCCGGACACTGCGGGTTGTATACCCGGAACGGGAAGCGGTCTCTCTGTCTACAGTCTCCTAACAGACTCGGTCTCTCCCCGGCCGACCAGTCTCCTCGGGTGATGGAATCACCAAGTTGCCAGTCCGCCTCGACGTTTTCACCGAGGAACACTGTACAGTGAAAAAAAAACAACAACTGAAAAGGTATCACTTGTTAAGAAAGTCCCTAATCAACAATCTACAGTACTTGGTAGGCTCTATCTTTACTGTACACAACATTTCTGAACATTTCTTAATATGTAACATTTTACTTAGAGGAACACACGCGCCCAGGTACAAACTGTAACATTTTGACAATCATGCAAACTACGTTATTGATACTAAACGGTTTGTATTAGATTAACCCCGTACATTTATTGATCCATTTCCACCCATTTGCTGTTCTCTGTTGTTTTTGTCACTGACTGTGTACTTGTATGGTTGGTAGTGAGCTTTACACTGCACGAAAAGTTGGATTTACCAAAGGTTGTAAACTCAGGTAATGTTTACTATGTACACAGTATCTGGCTTTACAATGGTAGTAAATAACGATCCAGAGCAGTAATTTCCTTTACAGCCCTTGACCTTTATTTACTGCCATTTAAAAAAAAACAAAGTAAACATTACACGACTATACTGGTATCGGTAAGTTTTCGTGCAGTGTTAAATTTAACTCACCACCATGTCCTGTATTATCCATGTCGAATTGAACTTTTACCTGGTCTAGCCTAACCCTGAAGGAAGCAGTTGCTTATCACCATGTTAGTTCAATAATATTTTTAGATTATTTTAAGATTTTTGTTTACGTTTTTTTCTTCTTTAAGTATAAGACACTTTAAGGCATCCAATGCAATTTCAGTGCGTCAAAACTGGATTTTCAAAGTAAATTCTCTGGCCATTAATAAATCAACCCTATCCAATAGCATTCTGATATCTGTGAGGCAAAAATATGATGTCGCTGATATAAACGGTTGCTTCACCTTGTTTCATAATAATAAAATTATCTTAGGCTATGTAGCTACTTCTGGCTACTTCGTGATGCCAAAAAATAAACAGACGTCTCACTTAGCTTAGTTTGGGCCATTTCAAACGCTTTAACCCTATCTAGACCGGGGGGGGGGGGCTAAAAGTGCCCGCGCCAACTTTGATGTCACATAGCGTCTGAATGGCTAGGGCTAGAACCACCAAACTTGGTGACTTTTCCTAAAATATTGTTGGCAACAATTTTCTATCATTGGAATAAGATAATAATTTTTTGTGTTGCCATGGCAACGGGTTTCTGACAGGCATTTTTTGCTAAATTTAGTACTTTTTGTTTCAACAATAGAATTTTATGGGTTTTATGTCAAGTTACTCATGGTTTCTAATATTAATAACATCCCATATGAATTTATGTAAATTTTATCATTAAATATGCATAATTTATGCTAATTTCATGACGTCATTGGCCAAAATCCAAGTAGCGGACCATATCATTAGAACAGGTATATACAAGTTATTTTCCTTAAAATTTCATCAATACTTCCATTTCTTTATCCAAAAAAGGTTAAATGAAGGTCTTTGGTATGTTTAAAATGTATTTTAGGCTTTATCACGAAAAAAAACTATTTTTGAAAATTCAACATTGATGATCCAAGATGGCGGATATCTTAAATATGTATGACGTCATTTTATGACGTCACCGGTGTTGCTATGGGCAACATAAGACTTAGTACACTCTAATATTCTGTCATAAACACTTTTGGTAAAGTTATGTTGAATACCATTTAGTTTTCAGGGAATAGCCTATCTAGACGGTTTTGGCCAATAAAATCCCATTAATGACGTCATAATGACGTCATATTACGTCATAATGACATCAAAATTGTAGATATGATAAATTTTAACTAGTACACCATCCTCTGAAAATTTGGTAGCCATACGACATACCGTTAGCGAGTTCTGAGGGGGGGCCGAAAGAGCCCCCCCCCCCGGTCAAATCTTGCTCAAAAAAGCCCGGTCTAGATAGGGTTAAGTACAACATGATGGTAAATATATGCCAAGAAATGACATTATATTGTATATACATAGATATTAATATCCGTCAGATTTTCTCATCCAGAATATTTTTTCGCCCTGAACTTGCATTGGATGCCTTTAACAGGGGTAATTTGAGATGGTCGAAACATTTTTAAATTTCCGAAAACTAAAATGTTATGATTCACTGATATGAATAATATGGACACTAACATATATACATAACATTATCAATGATGTCTGGTAAAAAACACACTAGCAGTTTTTTTTTTTCCAACTCACCTTTCTCACAGTATGTTCCTGTCCATCCGTTATAACACAAACACCTGAAGCCTGCGGGCACCAACCAGCAATCTCCGTCATTCTCACAAGGGTTAGTTGGACATAGGCGGTCTGGAGGCAACATAATGTTATAGTAGTAAAACGTTGAACTTTATTCCAACACACACAGTTTACAAAAAGATCAAATTTTCAGCGACCACTGTTGCCCTCATCAAACTTTCTAAGAGGCATTGAGGAAGCCAAATATATCAGGGAACTTAAGCCTAGAGATGGTGGACGATATAAACTCCCTGGCACTTTTGCCTAATTGCTCGCGTCACGTATCAGTAAAGTCTCGTGTGAATAAGGTCAGGTGTTTGCAACTGTAACTCTCGCGAGATCACGTTGTGAAGTGAGTGGTCATTAATTATCCTGAAGAAGGCGACAGAAAATTTGATCCCTGTTTAAATTGTGTATTGGAATAAAGTTCAACGTTTTACTATTATTACTACCAACACAGATGAACTTTCATGATAATGTTATAGTGTTGAGAACATAAGGAAACTATGTATTGTAACCCTAGAAGAAGTCAGGATTTCTGCGACAGTTTCTATTTCTTTATACAGCTCTTTTATCATGCTTACCAAAGAATTTTTATGTTTTCCTCTCCTTACCTTAGATTTTCCTCTGTTTCTTCAGTACCACTATTTATGACTGACAAAGGTGTCTGACAGGGGTGTTTTAACTTGAGCCCCACTCATGATTTAGTTGGGGTGCATGACACCTAATTTACACAATCTATATGTTTCTTCTTCATTGTATGTTGATGATGTTGTAATGATTTATAAAGATTGATAAGCGGGTACTAACATATGAACTCTTCGCAGTTCCTGCCTCTCCATCCCTCCCTGCACTCGCACGTGTACCCGGGAGCCTCGTCCCGACACGTGCCGTTGTTTTGGCACGGGTTAGAAGCACAGAAGTTACCTGCAACAATATGGTAGGGTTTGTCGTGGGGTCGTGTGGCGTAACGGCAGTGTGTTCAACTCAGACCAAGATCTTAAGTGGTCCCGGGTTCGAACCCTGCCATACCACCGATCTTATGCCCTTGGGAAAGGCACTTTACATGGCTTCCTTAACGTGAAAATGAGCATTGTCTATTGTCCTCTGTGTTGGTTCCGGCATAAAATAAGTTAAAAGAATGAAGTGGGCCGTCACAACGCCTTGTGATGACATGAATTGAAACTGGTAGCAGCTTTTACTAGAAAGGTTCTTATACAACATGTGAATTGTTAAAACTATACTGTCGGAATGCACCGGTCCCTTCAAAAACTGTAGCAAGAATTCTAAGTTCAGTTCAACTTTATTTAAAACCCTGTCCATACCATGCCTATGGTATTGTATGAACTGAAATAAAGATAACTCTACCATGCGCTATCTAAAAGGCTTAGCCTGTATTAGGAACTTACTGATGTCGCAGTGTGTCCCAATCCAGCCGTACCGGCAGATACAGCCGTACCCGTTCACAATGTCAAAACACCTGCCCTGGTTTAGACAGGGCTCCGACACACACTCATCTATGTCTGTGAAATGAATATTGAATGTGCAAAAGTTTGTAATTAGTTTCAAAATCATAATATTTCATGTTGTAATAAACGAATTATGATCAAGGGTTTAGCACACTATCGTTCTTACTCAGAGAAGTCTATTCTTCCATGCTATTTCATCGAATCTGTAAAGTGTGGTAATTGTGTTTACCCTCACGGAAGGAAACATATTGTTCTGGAAGGAAACACATTTGCTCTGTTTCTTCTTTCTCTTCTTCTCTCTTCAAACAAATAAGGGCAGTGACCAGGACCAAACGTCTGTCACCATGGTAACTAGTGTTGTGTTACAACATGATCATCATGCAATTTTATAGCAGGAGGGATTTAAACTCCTATCACCATATATATAAATGTTTTTGTTGTGTAAGAATTAACAGAGCAGACCGTATGCAAAAGTAAACATTATGCATTTGCTTTGCAAATGTTACATTTCTAGTTTTATTTGTATTCGCTATTATAGCTTTGGTGTTTCATGAGTTCAAGAAGACCTTTACCCAAGTCAATACTTTTATTACGAGTACATGTATGTCAGTACAGAATATATCCTCTTATCCCACCTATATCGCAGTGGACGCCCTTCCATCCCGGGTCACACTGGCAGATGTACCCGTTCACTATGTCCAGACATGTGGAGCCGTTCCTACACGGACTGGACGCACACTCGTTGATATCTGAGTGCACACAATTAGCTTTCAACATCATTGAATATTATACATAGTATACATACATTTAAAGTCTCCTAAACATTCCATCTAGCTGATCAAAGTATACACCTTGATCATAGAACGGTACATTTTCGCAATTAAAACAAGAGTTTTACGACCAAATTGACCATTTTGCTGTATTTTACTACTGTTTATTGTTCATCGATTGTACTGTATTGTGTTTATTGTAACAAACTACCCAATTCAGGGAGACTTGTGTCCTTTCCTGCACATGTATGTTTGCGGTTGGAAAACCATAAAGACGTCGTATTTCGAGGTCTCACCAAGGTCTACAGCTACATTTGTAGCTACCAAGATTCATAACAATCCATCAAAAGCTTCGTATCGTTCTAAACCACACACATGCATAAATACCTATACACACACACACACGCGCGCGCGCGCTACGGAAATTATAACCTTCTTGTTGAAGATAATGAAAAAAGCAACACCAAGTCTCAACTACCATCCCTGAATAGAGACGGGGGACGCCACAAACTGTATGCATTATTTGATCCCTGCTCGAGAGGCATTTTGCGTAAGGTTACGTCACAATCATTGTATGTACGTACATGATGTGATGCCCACCTGTTTCACAGTGTGTCCCACTGTATCCATCCGCGCACTCACACGTATAGTAGTTCACCCGGTCATGGCAGGTGGCGCTGTTTAGACAAGGCGAAGACGCGCACTCGTCTGTGTCTAAAAGAAAATGGAAATATTTCTAATCTAACATGACTTTATTTATTATGTTTACCTAAGGAAACCTTATTGTTTTTGCTCCGTTTCTTCCTCTTCTTCTTCTCCAAGCAGTGACCTATGACCTGGCCAATGACATGATTTGTTGACGTCTGTCACCATGGTGACTGGTGTTGGGTTACCTAATGTTGTAATTTCATGGTCTGCTCTGCTCCTTTCACCATTTACTAGTAGTACATGTAAACTATGTGAATGTGATTGAGTAAGAATTAACAGAGCAGACCAGGTCCGGAGCTAAACATTATGCATTTGCTTTGAAAATGTTACTTCTCTAGTTTATTTCATCTTAACTAACACCTGGGTGGTCCTTTCAAAATTAATTGTTGATTATGCAATTGCATGTTGATGTATTGTAATGTTTTATGTATGTACTCCAGTCTCTCCTGGAAGAATAGCTGTCACCCAAAGGTGGGGCATCTAAAGAAGAGTTTTTTTTCACAATAAACCACAACATAAACCGGCGCCAGGGAAACATAATATAATGCAATTTGTTTAAAAAGAAAATTATACAAGTAACATAACTGTCTTACAGTTAGTCAGTTTAAAGCTTTTAACTGAAGTGAAAATTGATGGAGATATGAAATGTGTGTAGAGCTTCATTTGCTGTACAGCTATACAGCTGTGCAGCTATGCCTTTTAGTCATATCTCCGATGCCTGCAATATGTTCTCAATTGGTTTGTAACAGGCTACAAAATGACCCAGCAGATTCATTCCTTGTCAAAAACTGGTGTCGTGCGTACAATCAAAAATTGTGAACCAAGTCTAAAAGTCCGGTTTTGCCGCCACAAGTTTTTATTTTTCATAATGAATTCTACCGACATATCAGACGAAATTTTCAATCAAACACCAAAAGTATGTCTACATGATAATCTAGGAGGGCAAAGCAATGTTATGCTGAGGAACATTTCCAAACCGGGGCCTGGCCAGGCTGTTTTGATTGACTTAAAAATAAACAATATAATATCTATAAAAACGCAAAAAGTTCCATTTTTTTCAATCTTTGTGCTTTGTTGTCTTTTCTATAATACTTTTCATTCCATAATACTGCCCGGCGGGGCCCCGATTGGGATATGTGACCTCAGCACTACGAATGATAATAAACGGACTACTTGACTGACTTATCTCACAGTGGGTCCCCTCCCAACCAGAAGTACAGCTGCAGGTGTAGTAGTTCACCCAGTCATGACAGGTGGCGTTGTTTTTACACGGGCCGGATGCACACTCGTTGATGTCTATATAATCATAGGCAATAGATGAGTCCGTGTAAAATTCATGCGCGCGCGGATGTCATCAATATAATCAAATCAACTTGACTTTATTATAAAAGAAACAAAGATATATAAACAAATAAACTCACTGATCTCACAGTGGGTTCCCTCCCACCCTGGCGCGCACACACAGATGTAGTAGTTCGTTCTGTCGACACAGGTAGCGCCGTTCTGACAAGGGTCCGACAAGCACTCACCTATGTCTAAATATAGCGCGTGATCGTGGGGGAAGTTAGTTAGTCATGTATACATGTTAGTACGAGGTTAGTACCAGGTTTGTTCACGTTGGGTCCAGCAATATCGTGTACAGCACCAGTATAAGACACAGGACCATGCTGGTACTGTTGTGTGCATACTTACCTCACTTACCTATTTCTTTAAAAAAAACTTACAAGTACAGCGACGTACGTGGACGAAGAGAACTGGTTGTTGACGATGTTGGTTGGAGTTTCTGTGGAAGAGTCTGTTGAGCGACCATCGGATGTATCAGCAGCAGCAAGAGACACTGCCAAGCCAGGAACTTGTAGAACAGCCGTTGTGACCGCTGTTGCAGATCGTCTACCACGACGAGAAGAGCCGGAGAACACGTACTGCGTGCGCTAACTGGAGCTGGGTTCCGTCTCTGGAAATGTCTACATGTGGTCCTTGTTTCGTGGCATCCACTATGCAAAAGAAACAAAACAGAAGGAAAAGTATTATACGGATGTTTCAATTTATTCTGGAAAATTTGGTCATTTGAGCCTTTAACTTGTTCTTTGTTGAACGTATATATGTGTACGAGTTGCAAGAGGAATTTAGTATATCCAGAACGTTCGCTTTTTCATATGCATTTTTAAAAGGAGTTTTGTTTTTTTTATCCAGAGCGTTTTGTTTTCATATCCAGAGATACAAGTCATTCTGTATCCAGTAAAGATACTAAAATTAAATTTGTCTTATTAGAGTATGCGTGTACAAAGTCGGAAGCTTGACAATTATGTAGCTTAGTGGATTTTGTCTTGCATTCCATGAATGTTATCTTTCGTTACTGGGACTGACAGACTACACTTGGCCTCCACACGCAAACTGTATCAGGAGTTAAGTGGTAATTACATATTTCCGTGCCATAGAGCACGGAGTTCCATTGTGTTCTGCGGATAGACTAAATTGTACGTGAAAACCACGACAAAACACAGAGTGAATAGATGATGCGGGTCAATATATGCCAAACATGATGCCATTATCATGATTACAGTAACTACAGTAGGTCCCCTAGGGAACGTCAAACGCACATTGAAAAAAGTTGCGTACAATTTGACTCCACTGTCACTTAGTCTTTGTCTTTTTTTAATTAAATGTCTTCTCTGAATATAAAAAAAGGCAAATTGGTGATTCAGGACTATCTGGATTTTTAGTATCTCATTGCATTCCAACGTTTAACTGGTGGCCATATACCTAGTATAATTACAATTACAAGTGCTGGTACTATCGTACTACGTTTCTCTTCTTTATAACACGTGCACATACATTTCTTATGCACTTCAACAAACCCGCCATAAAACAAGCTTCTTTCTTATTACATTTCTATCATTTTGAAGAATCCACAAACTATATACATACATGCCATATTTCAATTCTTCAACCATGTAGTGTTCTTTTATAAAAGTTCATCTGTTTTGGTAGCTACATGTTTAGAGTTAAAGCTTTTGATCCAACACAAAGAAGTTCTAATCTCTCACCTAGAGCTTTCCACCAGTCAGTCTGGTCTTCCTCAGTAGATTTAGTTAGGCTTGTTACGTAGCTTCTTTGAAGTGTGACGTCAAAACTGGATCGAAGGTATCTGGTAGACGATATCGGCCCCCGTCACTGTTGAGTGATAGGCCCTGAAAATAGCAAGAGTGTTATTGCTGTGACCAGTACTTCAAGAAATTCAATCAGTCGTTCTAGGAATGAAATCTTATCGTCATAAAAACATTTGAGCTGAATTTTGAAATAGAGCATAATATTTTTTGAGAATCATTTTTCTTCAATTTAAACCTTTCATGGTATCTATTACCTTGCGTGACCCGCTGTCGTGAGAAAGATGCTTGATGCATTACTGTTGTCTTGGCCAATCGTAGCAGTTAAAAGATGAAGCTAACGGCAAGTCACGTCCTTGTCAAGATCATGGTCAAGTGTAATACTTGAATCATTCTCTATCAATCAAGATCAAATAAGGTATAATAATATTAACTATTCTCTATTAATCAGTATAGATATTATGTTAAATGCGGTTTGAACGTGAATCAGTCTCTATCAATCAACAGAATGAGGCCCACATTCCACTAAGACGGCGCTCTCACCACGCTCTTTCTGCGACCTGAAATTGGCCGGAGCGCGGAGAAAGCGCCAAGGTCGTCTGGGAGCGCGATGAGAGCGCGATGAGGGCGCGAAGAGGGTGCGATGAGGGCGCGATGAGGGCGCGATGAACGCCGTCAGCTCGGCAACTATTTTGAATCGGTTTATACTCTCGCCGTGAGAGCGCGGAAGACGGCGATGTAGCGCAGAGAGAGCGTAGTGAGAGCACGCAGCGGACACAGACAGCAACATTAGAGCTTGCAACAGTCTCAACGATGAGGTCCCCATTCCACTAGGACGGCGCTCTCACCTTTACTCTCTAAAATTGCGACCCTAAAATTTGCCAGCGTTGAGTAGATTGACCCTATTTGGATTTGTTTATACCTTTGATTTCATCATTTGAATATGCGGGATGTACAAGATAAGAATGACTTCAAAAAACAATAAAACACAAAAGTCGTTCTTTATTTTCCGTATTTCGTTGAGTGAGCTGTGAAATTTTTGGTCGCCCACATAAAAAAAAAATTGACATTTCAGTTTTTGGTCGCGCAGGAAGCGCTGAAATGTCGCGGTAGAGACTCCACTTGAGCACGTTTTTCGGCGCTTTCTCCACGCTCTGGCCAATTTCAGTTTGCGCGGCGGGACCACGGTCACTAATTCAGAATCTTACGACGAACAGCAGCCGACCAAGGTTGGCTGAAGCTCGGGAACAGTCTGACTAGATTTAGGCCAGGCAAGGAGCTTAAGCTTAGTTGCACTTTTGTAAAATCTGCCACAGGTTGTGTTTAGAATTAACTTGACAAATAGAACATATTATTTTTTGGTGAATGGCAGTTTCTCTTTGCACAAAGAGTGCTTAGTCTAGTGCGACAATGGCTGTACCAGAAGAGACATGAAAAGACTTAGGATGCCAAGGTTTGTTCCTCTACTGCCTTGTATATGGAAAGCTTTCTGGCAAAAATGAATCAAATTGAAATAAGTAAATAGATCTTTACTTACCAACTTTGTTGCTACGAGCCACGTTGCTTTGATTGTCCGATTTCCTGGGACTGACCCGTGCTAAGGCTCAGTGTTGTGCGCTGTCACCATCGCATCAACACAGCGCAAGCCCCAAGCCAACTGCTTTCCAACAAGCGGACGGTGGTGGATTTTATACATGGTGGGTCACGCTATGTTAACATGTTACCTTGGAGATTTTTGGGTTATGGAAACCAAACATTGCATATGTATTACTGTACATGTGTGCTCAGACCTGTTTGAGTAACAATAGTTATTAATTTGGATCGTTCGTCTTCCATTGTATCGGAAGAAGAAGTCGTAGCCGATAAGTTAGAATTTAGCGTTTAGTAGTTAGAGTTGTCACATACTATATTGTCATCCTTTGTCCATTCTTTATTTTCATGTTACATGCACTTCGAATTAGCCTACGGGCAAGAACTTGCAATTAAACTTTCTATTAATGTGGAACGTGATTATTAAAGGAGTATATAGTACTTAAGTGTCATTTTTAAGAAAAATGTGCAAGTGCATAAAACCGCCTTGGAAATTTTTCAGAGCCTCAAAAAACACAAATATATAATACACGTATTAAATAGTGATGAAATGGCCTTGTCATCATGCACTACACTGTTTAATTAATTTTGTTCTTTGTTGAACTTTCTTTGTTGAACGTTCTTTGGTGTTCTTTGAATGTTATCTTTTGTTACTAAAACTGACAGACTACACTTGGCCTTCACACGCAAAGTGTATCAGGAGTTAAGTGGTAATTACAGATTTTCGTGACACAAAACGAGGGTTTCCATTGTGTTCTGCGGATAGACTAAATTGTGCGTGAAAACCACGATAAAGCACAGAGTGAAGAGATGATGCGGGTCAATATATGCCAAAGATGATGCCATTATCATGATTACAGTAGCTACAGTAGGTCCCTTATTAGGGAATGTCAAACACACATTGGGGATGTTACAGGATGTTCAAGACTTTTCAACATTTCATTGCATGCATTATCGGGTTTATCGACGACTTTCTTAATTGGTGTAAAAAAAAGGTACCAGTGCAAAAAAAAGGAAGCCTGATAAAAAAGCATTAAAACCCCCATAGGCACCCAGTTTTCGACCCAGCCAGAAATGCCAGAGTTCGCGGCCCGCTGGTAGTCTTTGTACCAGAATCACACCTCATAAACATGACCAGACGTAAGTAAGTAGTACAGATTAGACGAGAACCTGATATGTCTGTGTGAATATGTGTCTCTGGATAAAGTTTTGTCAAATTGTTTTAGTCATGCTTTATGTATCCTACTGTGCAATTACACGAATTTTACAACGTAAAATAAGTGAAACTACACGTCCTTATTTGACATATTATATTGGAGGCGTAACAAATACATTTTGCATTTGTAGCCAGTAGTACACTGATTATAAATGACAGAGTCAACTGAAAAAAGAACTCGCAGCCACAAAACTCCACTATATTAGTCAACATTTACCGGAGCCAATGCGATGAACTGCAATGCGAAGTTATTCGCTGTTTTATTTGCCATTGCAAAACCAGTTTTGGAGGCTAAGGACAAGAACTATGACCTTTGAACTGTATTTAAACGCTGTGTCTGTGAAATAGTTTCGGGTTCATTTAATTCGATGTAAACACTGTACAAACCCAGTTGCTAGCGCTATATATAGCCTAACTAAGTTCAACAATTTTCATTTTTGGACCACATGACTTGGAATTGTAGTTACAGTGGTTAAATACGTTTTTTTTCATATTTTTATACAAGCTTTTACAATCATTTTATTTAATTTTTTTTGCTGTTTCTGTAGGACACTATACTGAGTAACTGGCCGAAGCAATGCAGACCAATCATAGAACGCTTTTCAAATCCCGCGAATTTCCAACGCTGGAGCTGATTGGTTAGGAATTTGTGGAATTTCTCGCATTCAAAATGACTGCCGCACGATTGTCTCGAGTTTCTGGTACTGTTTTGATAGTCAAGAACACGTTTACGGACCACCTAATTGTCCCCAGAAGACTCCAGCTTCGTGTAGACTTGGTCCATATAGAGAATGTGCATTAATGCGGGTACATTTGCCAAACGTATACGCCGTATCTTCTGACGAGTGCACGTGCCCATTTTGGTGTATGACATCAACACACTTGCTAAACACATTTGGGACTCTGCCCAACTTCTTTATTACATTTACAAGAGGCAAAGTGACCTATTCAATGCAGCCTGTCGGATTTCAAGGTAACAAAGAGACAAGTACCACCTGCTTCTTTCTACCTGACTGAACTTCAAAAGACAGACCAACGCAAACATTTCCTACGGAAACAAAATACTTTCTAAGATTAACCAATTGTCTACCAATTATAAAACCAGAGTCTAGCTCTCCTTCTGGCACACTGTTAGAGTCTGGCGTCGCTTTAGGAAGGATTTGGCACAACTCTGACAAACACATTGTGCGTGTGCACTGTGCCTGCCCTGTGTGGACTTCAACATAAAGTAAGTGTTTTCTATTTTGTTTCTAATTCAAAAAAGACTATTATGGATCGTGTTTCAATACGTCTATGTGTTTTTGTGCTCATATTATTTATATCTCCTAAATTCGCCTATCTGAATTTATTTCGCACAATCCTGGCCAAGTTCTCTTTTTCTGTATGAAAAAGAAATACTCGAAAATCTTCAATTTTGTATTTCTGTATGCAATCGGCCTGATTGAACAACTATCAGTGTGTTCGAAACTCATACGAGGCTTTTATTTTTTACAAATATGTCATTTAGCTGCAGATGTTGTGTATTGCTCTTGCATTCCGGCCGGGCAGCTATAGGGTCCCTGGCGGGGTCCAGGGGTGACCCTGGTGGGTTCAAGGCTGGTATGCCCCTGGCTGGTATGGTGGGTTGATGCGCAGACCCGTGTATGGTCACTACTACTCACCGTTGATGGAGCTATGTCGAGAATATCATTGCGACTTTAAGTCCTTCCTGTGAATAACCTCTATAAACACTTTCTTCTGAACAATTGAAGCATAGATCAGCACACGTGACGTCATAGCCTTGGACAGGTGCCTGTGCGGCCGCCTGGCGGCACCCGGCGGCTAGGTTACGGCTTCGTCAAGGCGAGGGGTGATTTTACGTTGTGTTAAAATCGACTCGGCGACCGCACGGGGCCAAAATTAGGCCGGAACCCCGCCAGTGGCCTTCCAGGTGCCGTTCGGTAGTGCCAAAAAACAGGCCGCAAGCACGCCGACCTGGCCCCTTTTTTTTAAACGTGACTCTTAGTATATATCAGAATGTTCAGCACAATTTAAAAATATTTCTCTATTGCACTCCTCTGGTCAGACAGAACCGTGTTACTTTCACACATACAGTTAGAGCGATCCATTATTCTCCCTCGTATCTTCAACCGTGCCCATAACTGGCGCTTGAAAACGTTTGACTTTTTTTCAGAACGATGCTCGCTTATGCTGTTCTCCTTTCCCCTCTTCTGGCCATGGCGCGCGGACACAGCTCCGGGGCGCCCTCGGTGGCCTGTGGGGATATGACTCCGCATCACAATTTGCACAGCCCGCAGGAGCTCCACTCCGCTCTCTATCGGCTCCACACGGTCACCACCTGCAGGCGCGGAGAGACCGTCGCAGGTGAGACTTTCCGAGTGGGGTCGTGTGGCTTAACGGTAAAGGGTTTGCCTCGTAACTATGAAGACCATGGTTCGAACTCTTCCATGCCACCGATCTTGTACCCTTCGGGAAAGACACTTTTTCGAGGTGATGTTATTTATTTCTTTATGAATGAAAAATGTACAATCATTTAATTGATAAAATTGTGATATAAATGTCTATGAAATTTGTTTGTTCTATTTCGTGTCAGAATCAAAATTTTTCCAATGTAAACGCGGACATCTGAAAACTAGTCGCATATGTCGTACGACGGTCGTGCTATCGCAAACTGAAGACGTTATTGGAATAGTCGTGCAACTGTCATAACTCGTAACATGCTGCTCTACTCCTTTGTCAGGCTGCTATTTCTCTAACTCTCTACATATACATGGGTAGAAGCAAACATTGTCCCTGTTACTTAGAAACGTGAATATGCGGTAAATATTTGTTATTTGAATACATTTTAGAAAAAGCGCACAAACTCTCTGCCATTTTGTGTTACATCTTTTGTTGATATATCAGTTTGGGTTCTAACGATCCTGCCTTGTACTTGCAGTGAGAATCAGCGGGGCAGAGTTTAAAGGCTTCATGCTAAAGGCTACTGGTGGAGCTTTCCAGGTACGGGGCCGCCTCGTACCTATCCTGCCCTTTATTCAAATTAAATTGATTTTTTGGAAATATGAGCCAGTCTTATCTTGGTGAAAGGTATCAGTTGTCTACAAAATAGAAATAAAAAATGACAAAGAAAACAGACACTATACTAAAATTAAAAGTATTAAAAAGTAATAGGTTACAAGTGAGACCTGAATAAGAACTGTAATGGATAATAAATACTTGTATATGACTTACCATTTTACTTTTATTCCTCCCACTTCTTCAATAAATCAATCTATCAACTAATTAAGCAAGCAATCGATGTATCAATCTTGATCAATGTTTAAATGTTACCTGTTTCTAATTGTTTATTTTCTTGTCCTCCGTCTAGTTGGGCAGTCCTGGTTGTGTATATCTGTTAATACAGTCTAATAAATCAATTCAAATCAACATTTCCCCCAGAACACGCGGAGTGTCAGGACTATGAGCTGTTCCGCCCTGGCAGACACCGCCACGCATGTCAACAAAGCAACAAAGGACTTCGTCGAGGTCATATGGGTGGCACCAAGCACGCCAGGGGTTTATACTTTCCGGTAAGAGGTGTATACTTTGTATTATAAATGTGTTCTTTGCAAATCATTTGATTCCACAAAGTAGCTACGAGTAGAAAGATAACATTGCAATGTCACTCAGATGTTGGACTAAATATCCTATGTGCTTTGTAACGTAGCTTCGTCTATATCGACTTATCTACAGTTTATTGCTACTACAATAGATCGATTCTCTATGAAAATTACGAACTCGCTGGCAGATTTGTGCTCATTTAATTCATTTACAGAAGTTTTATTTGTATTTATGTATATATTTTTGTCAGTGCCACCGTAGTGGAGGAGTTTTCTATGTTCTGGGTCGGCTTCAGCACCACAGTACGTGTTATCTAACACCGGCCTGGTAAGTTTTTATTTACAAGTTCTTACCCGAGGACTAGTATTGCAACATGAAACAGAGAACTTACAGATAGTGGAAGCTAACTATGGCAAAGTCTGAAACAAATGGCTATTCTAAGAATTGCTACGGAATATAATCTAAACTTTTTTACGTGATATAAGAAAAAAACAATCACTCGCTGTTTAATTGGTAAATCATCCATTCCTTGCAGCCTTGATTATTTTCTGTTAGTATGAGGGACCGTTTCAATGTTCTTTCAATTCCGAAACAGCCATACCAATATTCTTATCAAGCTTCTTTAAAGGTTGCAGCCCCTGGAAAGCCACAGACGCGACTAGAAGGAGTAGAAACCGTACAAATAAAAAGCCTGTTAAGTTGGTCCTCTAAAGGAGTATACAATAAACTGAGAAAACCACATTTGCGCAGGGAATGTTTAATGATTTACAGTACATCAAGGCAACTTCATTTCTTTTAATTTTCTTTTCTTTTTTCAGATTTTTGATTACGGCCTAACACTGAGCAATGCTGTGCTAAAGGAGTGACACATAAACAAGTTCTTATAATCTCAATAATGTGTTAACATATTTTGAATAACGACAAAATATAAACAAGAGCGTCAAAATTGATTATATTTAAGATTTTAAAAGTTAAAATCCAAAATACAATAAGTGACCATCCTTTTTGTAGCAAAAGGCAAATTGTCTTGCAGATTTTAGTGATAAAAGGTCCGCTTCTTATTAAAAGGAAACACGCGAAATTCTCAGAATCTTTAATTTAATTTGCAACCTGTATTATCATCGATGATGATAATGATGATGACTGGTTTATTATTCACATAAACATACAGGTTAAAACTCTGTGGCAGGCTAAATGGCTGAATTGTCAACTTCTTACAATTTAAAATCTTGAAGAATATTATAAATTCAGACTTACACTACATATACATATGAAATACAATATCAATGGTACTATAAAACCGTTCGGCCAGTATAACATCCGGTATGTTACAAAACTTACATATCGTTGAACAAGTTTGTCAAATAGTAGATCGAGCTCTTATTATTATAATTATTACTCGTATCTAATGTCTTTGGGTGGTGGGACTTTGGCGCACTGTTATATCAACTCTATCTGTTTATCTTTTGTGTTGTGTGGCGTTGTTCAAATAAGTTATAAACTTGAGTGCAGCACCAGACTGTCCTTGTTACTGTTTTGTGGTGCATTGGTGAATAAAAACTGCATTAATAATTTGAATAGCGATAGTCATAAAAATAAAGGTAAAGTCATCCTTTACCAGATGTACACTCCAACTTACTCTTGATAACCTGAGCACATGGGTTAGCGACCACAAGATGGCTTTGAACCCGAAGAAATGCAAAGTGCTACAGATCTGTTTCGCTAAGGTTCCTCCCCCACCTGAACCACTGATCATCAGTGAACAGACCCTGGTAACCGTGACATGCATCAAGGTTCTCGGCCTGACGATTCAAAACAATCTGAAATGGGACCAGCAAGTGGACAGTATGGTGAAATCCTCAAATAGGAGACTCTACATGGTACGGAGGCTGAAAAGATTCGGTGTGTCAGTTCCTGACCTGGTGTCTGTCTACACCGTGTACGTGCGCCCTTTACTGGAATACGCAGTGCCCGTGTGGCATCCGGCCTTGACCACTAAACAATCTAAGACCCTAGAACGGATCCAGACGAGGGCCTGTAAAATCATCTTGGGATCACAGTATTCGAGCTATAACATGGCACTGACAACCCTGAACCTCAGCTCCCTTGCTGACCGACGTCGTGAACTTTGTAGGGCATTTGCAGAATCCCTGCTGAACTCTGAGTTCCGTGATTGGTTGCCCCCGCTGAGACAGAACATTTCCGGTAGAAGTACACGTAATGCTAATAAATTTGATGTTCCACTCTGTCGGTCTGCACGTCACAAGATCTCACCAATTCCTTTTTTAGTTGAACTGTTAAATGCCAAGTAATGAATATAGTACTTGCGCTCAGACTTCACTTATCTGTCGTGTCTGCAGTACCTTATACACTGAGTGACCCAGCGGCACAGACGTCTTCTCTTCTGTGTTTTATGATATATTTTAATTTGTAATGTTATGTAATGTATAATATTTGTAAATGAAAGCGCATTTTACTTAAGATGATTGTCTGTAATCTTATTAACGTTTCCCGAATATTGTAATGAGCAACACAATTCAGACTTAAGTCTGCGAGTTGTTTAATAAAGACTGAATTGAATTGAATTGAAATATGATGATTTAGGAAATTGTCCTTAAACATTGATGAAATGACCTTGTTAACATTCCATAAATGGTTTGATTCGTTCTTTGTTGAACGTTCTTTATTGAACGTTCTTGCATTCTATAAATGGCACCTTTTGTTACTAAAACTGACAGACTACACTTGGCCTTCACACGCAAAGTGTATCAAGAGTTAAGTGGTACATGTAATTACAGATTTCCGTGACACAAAGCGAGGATTTCCATTGTGTCCTGCGGATAGACTAAATTGTAAGTGAAAACCACGATAAAACACAGAGTGAAGAGATGATGCGGGTCAATATATGTCAAAGATGATGCCATTATCATGATTACCATAACTACAGTAGGTCCCTTATTAGGGAATGTCACAGGGTTTTCAAGACTTTCTGACTTTTTAATTATATTTCATTCTATGCATTACTGGAATTGATGTCGACTTTATTTATTGGCTTAAAAAAGATACCAGTGCAAACAAAAGAAAGTCTGTTAAAAAAAGCCTAAAAAAACCTCGCCAGGTTTTCGTTGTACCAGAATCACTTCCACCTCAAAAACATGGCCAGACGTAAGTATTGCAGATTAGACGAGAAACTTGCATTTTTGTGTGAATATGTGTCTCTGAATAAAGTTTTGTCAAATTGTTTTAGTCATGCTTTATGTATCCTAAAGTGCAATTACACGAATTTTACAACGTAAAATAAGTGAAACTACACGTCCTTATTCGACATATTATATTGGAGGCGTAACAAATACATTTTGCATTTGTAGCCACTATAACACTGATTATAAATGACAGAGTCAACTGAAAAAAAGAACTCGCAGCTAATTAATCTCCACTTTATTTAATTTAGTCGACATTTACCGGAGCCAATGCAATAAACTGTGCGAAATTATTCGCTGTTTTGTTTGCCGTTGCAAAACCAGTTTGGAGGCCTATTAGTAAGGACAAGAACTATGACCTTTGAAATGTATATAAACACTGTGTCTGTGAAATAGTTTCGGGTTCATTTGCTCGATATAAACATTGTACAAACCCAGTTGCTAGCGCTATATATAGCCTAACTAAGTTCAACAATCTTCATTTTTGGACCAAATGACTTGGAATTGTAGTTACAGTGGTTAAATTACTTTTTTTTCATATTTTTATAAAAGCTTTTACAATCATTTTATTTGATTCTTTTGGCTGTTTCTATAGGAAACTATACCGAGTAACTGGCCGAAGCAATGCAGACCAATCATAGAACGCTTTTCAAATCCCGCGAATTTCCAACGCTGGAGCTGATTGGTTAGGAATTTGTGGAATTTCCCTCATTCAAAATGAATGCCGCACGATTGTCGCGGGTTTCTTGTACTGTTTTGATAGTCAAGAACACGTTTACGGACCATCTACTTGTCCCCAGAAGACGCCAGCTTCGTGTAGACTTTGTTCATATAGATCTCAACTTAGCGAACATACGTCACAGGTCCTCCATTACAAAAATAAGAATCAGTTGTCACAAATTACGAATCGAATCAGGAAGACATAACCGCACTCCTCTAGAACAAAGAACCTGTCAATTCTGTAGTTTAGGCCAAATAGAAGATGAAATACATTTCACCATAGATGGCCGCTTGTATAGTAGAGATAGACTCATATTTTTAGCCATGTATTAAGTATATTTCCCCACTTCAGATATTTGACTAGTAAAGGGAAATTTGTATTCCTTTCAACTTTTGATAAACCTACTCTAAGTAATCTCACAGCCGCATATATCCACACAATCAGTACTAAGTGAGATGAAGCCGAAAAGAATAGAAATTAGACATTTATTTGCATTCTATATGTTCATATGTATGTAATGTATATTTTTTATGTTCATGTTCTGTACCCATGCGACCTGTACTTAGTTCTGTAGAACGCAAATGTACAATAAAGGTCTTCATTCATTCATTAATGCGGGTACATTTGCCAAACGTATACGTCGTATCTTCTGACGAGTGCACGTGCCAATTTTGTTGTATGACATCAACACACTTGCTAAACACATTTGGGACTCTGCCGAACTTCTTTATTACATTTACAAGAGGCAAAGTGACCAATTCAATGCAACCTGTCGGATTTCAAGGTAACAAAGAAACAAGTACCACCTGCTTCTTTCTACCTGACTGAACTTCAAAAGACAGACCAACGCAAACATTTCCTACGGAAATCAAATACTTTCTAAGATTAACCAATTGTCTACCAATTATAAAACCAGAGCCTAGCTCTCCTTCTGGCACACTGTTAGAGTCTGGTGCGGCTTTGGGAAGGATTTGGCACAACTTTGACGATTACATTGTGCGTGTGCACTGTGCCTGCCTTGTATGAACTTCAACATGAAGTAAGTGTTTTCTATTTTGTTTCTAATTCAAAAAGACTATTTTGGATCATATTACAATACGTCTATGTGTTTTTGTGCTCATATTATCTATATCTCCTAAATGTACCTGTGTGAATTTATTTCGCACAAACCTGGCCAAGTTCTCTTTTTCTGTATGAAAAAGAAATACTCGAAAATCTTCAATTTTGTATTTCTGTAAGCAATCGGCCTGATTGAACAACTATCAGTGTCTTCGAAACTCCTACGAGGCTTTTTTTTAACAAATATGTCATTTTGCTGCAGACCTTGTGTATACTACACAGCCTGCTCTATAAGCAATGATACAGTGTAAATAAACCTTTAGAGACAACTGAATGCTTCAAATTTGTATATGATGCCACATATATTTTTGATCTTAGAGGCGCAATAATCTCTCTACTATGGTATAACCCTTAGGGCAAATTACATTTTTGTAATGAACATTACTTTTTGTAAGTCTGAAGGCCCAATGCGATGCGTCATAGACATGTTTTTTCATTATATAAAAAATGATAAAATAGCATGGGAATGGGTTCTGCTGTCATTAATCTGTCACATAAATAGACCTCTAAATACCAAACAAATTTAGCGTCATCTTTTTCTGAGTAAACGTAATCAATAACTAATTCCCTCTGTGATGCGTGCCATTTTGACATGGCCTTTATCTCTAGATTATCTGGTAAAGCTATTTCAAGTGCCTAATGTATTTTACATGTCCAGTGTGCTGTACTTCATTGCATTACAAATGTAGATATATAAGGGGTCTGCATGTTTGGATCGCGACAACGCTTGACGCTAAATTTAGGAGGACTGACAACGCTACATGGGCAATTTAGGAGGGACGCTAATTCTTTAAGAGTAGATTCTGTCATGACGAAAATGCTTGACTGCTCTTGATATGAGGCCTTGCAAGCGACCTTATTGGATTTTTTTTTTGTATTCAGGGCCGGTATGGCGTCTTTTGAAAGTTCTTTTGTATTCAGGAGAGTCTTCGCTTGGATGTTCTTCTATAAGGCTTTTGGAGCGACGTCTTTTAGAATGTTCTTTGTATTCGGGAGAATCTTCGCTTGACTTTTCTTGTATGAGACATTGAATGCGTTTGGAATGTTATTTTGTATTCATGGTGTGTTGGCCAAAACTAGTTTTGCGAACCTTGTTACAGGACAACGATTCAGGACAACAAATCTCGTTACGTAGAGTTAATACAACCAATTAGGTTTTACTATAGCTCGGCATTTTCTCAGTGTTGACGCCGGCCGGCGTTATGAAGCCAAGCGTGCGCCGGCTTTCAGAGTCATAATTAAATGTTCCTTTACGGCTCTCTGTCGGGGCACTGAGGCGGCTTCTATTTAAAATTCACAAAACTTTGTTCCCTTTGACGGCCGGTTTCTGCTAGGGACCTGTTGGACCCGTTCGATGCCCGGTCAGTCTCCCGTCTTGACCCGTGTGGAATGGGGTAGGGTGCCGACCGGCTCTTGCATTCCGGCCGAGCAGCTATAGGGTCCTTGACAGGGTCCAGGGGTGCGGCTAGTATGGTTGGTTCGCCCCTGGTTGATGCGCAGACCCGTGTATGGTCACTACAACTCACTGATAATGGAGCTATGTCGAGAATATCATTGCGACTTTAAGTTCTTCCTGTGAATAACCTCTATAAACACTTTCTTCTGAACAATTGAAGCACAGATCAGCACACATGACGTCATAACCTTGGACAGGTGCCTGTGCGGTCGCCTGGCGGAACCCGGCGGCTAGGCTACGGCTTCGTCACGGCGTACTATTCCCTCCGGGGCCCGGGGTGATTTGAGCATGTCCTCGGTGTAGACGCCGGCCGGCGTCATGACGCCGAGCGTGCGCCGTACTGTCAGGGTCACAATTAAATGTTCCTTTACGGCTCCCTGTCGGGGCCTGCTTGTGCTCTGGCCGGCGGCTCTCATTAATATTCATAAACTTTTCGGCCGGTTTCTGTCAGGGACCCGTCAGGTGCCCGGTCAGTCGCCCGTCTTGACCCGTGCGGCGTGTGGTAGGGTGCCGACCGGCTCTTACAGTTCGGCCGGGCAGCTGTCAGGTCCCTGGCGGGTTCCTGGCGGGAGCCCGACGGGCTCCTCTCGTGTTTTTGAGCAGGTACATATATAATGCTTAGGTCACAATTCAAGAAAGGGGCCCGCTCGGCGCGTGTTCGGCGTGTTTTTTGGCACTACCGAGCGGGACCTGGACGGAGACCGGCGGGCTTCCCGACGGCTGCCGGCCTATTTTTGGCTCCGCGCGGTCGCCGAATCGATTTTAACTCAGAGTTAAAAACACTTCGGGCCCCGTTCGGCGAAATACGCCGAAACGACACCGTAACCTCACTGCCCGGGACCTGTCGGGCGGCCGAACAGGCACCTGCCTAAGATTATGACGTCACATGTGCTGATCAGTGCATCAGATGGTCAGGAAAAGGGGGTTATAGGGAGCATACATAAACTCCTGCCTCAGACTACGTCGCACAGTTCACCACGTGTGTGTTACATCGTGTACTTGTGTGTGTTACACCTTGTATTTGTGTGTCAGAATGTCGAAGGGCAAGGGAAAACAGCCGGCACGGCTCTCTTGCCAACTTCATAAAACAGATCATAACAGGAATAGAATGTGTCTGACATTATCTCTTGTTACATCATATGCCTTCGTAATAAAATGGAATCAGAAGTTATTGGCATTTATTTTCAGTCCAAATTTCAACAGAAGTAACGATATTCAGTGGTTTTATTGCTCAATAGCAAGGAGCTGCCACGGCACACTTCCTGCGTCACTGCTGAAGTACTCCCTGCGTCACTGTTGAAGTACTTTCGAAAGTAGGCCCTCGGTTACTTTTGCGACGCACCAGTTCTGCCTGCCTCTCTTCTTCAGCTACCAATGCCAGAAGACCTACATGTAGGTTGTCACCAATCTCAATCTCAGACGGGCTTGTAAGTTGTTTGCAAGTTGCACTGAACGCTGCATCGCCAACTTCAGTCTACTCTTTACTTGACGTGTACTCTGTACTTGAAGTGAACGCTAGCAGGCAGTGCAGCGCTTATATATGTACCTGCTCAAAAACACGAGAGGAGCCCGTTGGGATCCCGCCAGGAACCCGCCAGGAACCTGACAGCTGCCCGGCGGAACTGTAAGAGCCGGTCGTCACCCTACCACACGCTGCACGGGTCAAGACGGGCGACTGACCGGGCACCGGACGGGTCCCTGACAGAAACCGGCCGAAAAAGTTTATGAATATTAATGAGAGCCGCCGGCCGGAGCACAAGCAGGCCCCGACAGGGAGCCGTAAAGGAACATTTAATTGTGACCCTGACAGTACGGCGCACGCTCGGCGTCATGACGCCGGCCGGCGTCTACGCCGAGGAGATGCCGAACGGGCGCCGTTTCAAATGTGACCTAAGCATAAGCGCTGCACTGCCTGCTACCGTTCACTTCAAGTAAAGAGTACACGTCAAGTAAAGAGTAGACTGAAGTTGGCGATGCAGCGTTCAGTGCAACCTGCAGACAACTTACAAGCCCGTCTGAGATTGAGATTGGTGACAACCTACATGTAGGTTTTCTGGCATTGGTAGCTGAAGAAGAGAGGCAGGCAGAACTGGTGCGTCGCAAAAGTAACCGAGGGCCTACTTTCGAAAGTACTTCAACAGTGACGCAGGAAGTACTTCAGCAGTGACGCAGGAAGTGTGCCCTGGCAGCTCCTTGCTATTGAGCAATAAAACCACTGAATATCGTTGCTTCTGTTGAAATTTGGACTGAAAATAAATGCCAATAACTTCTGATTCCATTTTATTACGAAGGCATATGATGTAACAAGAGATAATGTCAGACACATTCTATTCCTGTTATGATCTGTTTTATGAAGTTGGCAAGAGAGCCGTGCCGGCTGTTTTCCCTTGCCCTTCGACATTCTGACACACAAATACAAGGTGTAACACACACAAGTACACGATGTAACACATACGTGGTGAACTGTGCGACGTAGTCTGAGGCAGGAGTTTATATATGCTCCCTATAACCCCCTTTTCCTGACCATCTGATCCACTGATCAGCACATGTGACGTCATAATCTTAGGCAGGTGCCTGTTCGGCCGCCCGACGGGTCCCGGGCAGTGAGGTTACGGCGTCGCTTCGGCGTATTTCGCCGAACGGGGCCCGAAGTGTTTTTAACTCTGAGTTAAAATCGATTCGGCGACCGCGCGGGGCCAAAAATAGGCCGGCAGCCGTCGGGAAGCCCGCCGGTCTCCGTCCAGGTCCCGTTCGGTAGTGCCAAAAAACACGCCGAACACGCGCCGAGCGGGCCCCTTTCTTGAATTGTGACCTAAGCATAAGCATAAAATCGATTCACCGCACGGGGCCAAAATTAGGCCGGAACCCCGCCAGTCGCCTTCCAGGCCCCGTTCGGTAGTGCCAAAAAAACAGGCCGCAAACACGCCAAGCAGGCCCTCTTTGTTAATGTGACCTAGGCTAACTCTCAACAAATCTTAGTATATATCAGAATGTTCAGCACAATAGAAAAATATTTCTCTATTCCACTCCTGTGGTCAGACAGAACCGTGTTACTTTCACACATACAGTTAGAGCGATCCATTACTCTCCTACGGATCTTGTCTGTTCTTGAAGGTTCCGCATTTAACGTTGCGTTCGCCTACATTTATCGTTGTCCCGGATTTTCAATCATGCCCATAACTGGAAAAGTTTGACCTTTTCTTTTCAGAACGATGCTCGCTTATGCTGTTCTCCTTTCATCGCTCCTGGCCATGGTGCGTGGATACAGCATGGGGGCGCCCAAGGGGGCCTGTTCGACTTTGGCTCCGGTACACCCAAGAAGCAGCTCGCAGCTGCTCGAGACCGCTCCCTTCCGGCTCGAAGCGGACCACACCTCAGACACGCCCGGAGCGCCCGTCAAAGGTGAGACTTTCCGAGTTGGGTCGTGTGGCGTAACGTTAGAAGGTTTGCCTCGTAACTATGATTCAAACCCTTCAATGCCACTGATTTTGTGCCCTTTGGGAAATACATTTTGGACCACTTTTCTCACTTTACTCAGGTGACAATGAGTATTGCATTGCCATCTGTGTCAGTGGCGACATAAAAATGAAACAAATGTCAGTGTGCCGTCATCGTGACTTGTGACTTCATCCATACATCAGTCCCACAGCTAGTCAAAAGTCGACGTAAACTTGTGATCACATGTTTAAGAAATAAAAAAAAAGACTTTCCGAGGTAATGTTATTTATTTCCTTATGAATGAATAATGTACAGTCATCGAATTCATAAAATTGTCCCAAACTTTAAATGTCTATGCAATTTTTTTTTCTATTTCGTGTCAGAATCAGAATTTTTCCAGTGTACCCGGGGACATCTGAAAACTAGTCGCATATGTCGTACGACGGTCGTGCGATTGCAAACTGAAGGCACTATTGGAATAGTCGTGCAAGTGTCGTGACTCGTGACATGCTGCTCTACTCCTTTGTCAGGCTGCTCTTTCTCTAACTCTCTACATATACATGGGTAGAAGCAAAAATTGTCCCTCTCTCTTTAAGAACGTGAATATACGGTAAATATTTGTTATATGAATAATTTTTTGGAAAAAGCGCACAAACTCTGCGCTATTTTGTGTTACAACTTTTGTTGATATGTCAGTTGCGTTCCAACAATCCTACCCTGTACTTGCAGTGACGATCAGCGGGGACCGTGGGTTTAAAGGCTTCATGCTGCAAGGCGTAAGCACCGAGGGTGCCGTGGTGGGAGCTTTTCAGGTACGGGGCCGCCTCGTACCTATACTGCCCTTTATTTATAAAATTGATTTGTCGGGAATATAAGACAGTCTCATCTTGGTCAAAGGTAGCGGTTGTCTACAAAATAGAAATAAAAAAAGAAAACAGATACTATTACTAAAATTAAAAATGTAATAGGTTACAAGTGACACCTGAATAAGAACTGTAATGGATAATAAATACTTACCATTTAACTTTTATTCCCCCCATTTTCCCAATCAATCAATCAATCAATCAATCAATCAATAAAGCAAATAGTCAATCAATCAATAAAGCAAACAGTCAATCGATCAAGTAATCAAGCAAGCGATCCATCAATATTGATCAATATTTGAATGTTACCTGTTCCTAATTGTTTATTTTCTAGCCTGTCATGATCAACACTTTGAGCTGTTCCTCCGAGGCAGACACCGCCACGCATTCCAACCCACTTGTCAAGGACAGCTTCACGGTCACGTGGGTGCCGCCAGCCAATCTGCGCGAGCGTGTGATTTTCCGGTAAGGACTGTATACTAGTATTATTATATTAATCTGTTATTTTCTAATTATTTGATTCTACAAAGTAGCTAAGAAGATAACATTGCAATGAGACTCTGGTGTTTGACTAAATGTTCCATGTAGCTTGTAACGTCCTTCTCTTCGTCTCTGTCGATTCACAGTTTATTGCTCCCACAATAGATCAAGTCTATATAAAAATTACGAACTCCCTAGCAGATTTGTGCTTATTTATTCATTTACAAAGTTTTTTTAAATTATTTTTTGCTCAGTGCCACCATAGTGGAGGAGTTTTTTACCTTCTGGGTCGGCGTCAGCATCGTAGTAAGTCTTAGGCCTGGTAAGTTTTTATTGAAAAGTTCTTACCCGAGGACTAGTATGATGATGATGAGTATTTCAACATGAAACAAAGAATATACAGATAGTGGAAGCTAACTATGGTAACAAGTGGCTATTCTAAGAATTGCTACGGAATACAATCTAAACTTTTTTACGTTATATAAGGAAAAAACATCACTCACTGTTTAAATGGTAAACCATCCATTCCTTGCAGCCTTAATTATTTCCTGTTAGTATTAGGGACCGTTGCAATGTTCTTTCAATTAAGAAACAGCCATATCAATATTCTTATAAAGCCTCTTTAAGTTTGCAGCCCCTGCAAGGCCACAGAGGCGGCTGGAAGGAGTAGAAATCGTACAAATAAAAGCCAGTTAAGTTGGTCCTCTAAAGGAGTTTCCTAATTTTCTTCTTCCAGTTGTGCGACTTCGAGGAGGACACTCCCATGAAGGCAGAGTTGAGGTGTTCCATAACGGAGAATGGGGCACGATCTGTGACGACCACTGGGACATTCATGCCGCCAACGTGGTCTGTCGTGAGTTGGGATTTCGCGGCGCAGTACAAGCCCTCACAGTCACAGATGCATCTTTCGAGCCGGGGACGGGGAGGATCTGGATGGACGATGTCAACTGCAATGGTCATGAGTCATACATCGATGAATGTGAACACAGAGGATGGGGGTCACATAACTGCAGGCATAACCAAGATGCGGGAGTTATTTGTGACGGTAATTGTGCCAACTGTTGGAGTAGTATTTCCTCAAACACTGGGCTTAGGTCTCCTCTCTTTAGTCATGCTAAAATTCCATGAAAATTTTCGTTGAATTTCCTCGTAGTCTTCCATTAATTTTCTAACTCATGCTCTACATTTGCTTGATAAAAATGATAATGTTGCAAAATATTACAAAAGTGTAATACTATATGTCCCAACTGTTTGTACGAAGATATCAAATAAAACGAGGTAACTGTGGCGCAATACTAAAAGAAACAAATAAACACATAGGGTATAATTTATGAAACATTAAAAAACGCGTTTGAGGCCCTACGCTACATGGCGTCCTGCCTGGATGTTTACAGCCAGCTCACCATGGAATGCAGTAATGTGTAATGTCGTACTACACGAACTGAAACATCTTCACAAGCCAAATCGTACAGTCAAAAACCTTACAGATTTTCTACCATACCTACCTTCGTTTAATCAAGGACTATTATAATGTGTATTGGTCTTCATTTATTTCATTTCTTATTTCTTTCCTTTACACTATATTATTCAGCTGCTGGGAAATCCTTGGAGTGAACGTACACTCCGCCAGTACCTGCCGGAAAAAGTCAGGTGTAGGTAAGTAGATGACTAGTTTCTGTTAAGTCCTACTTTTTTTTAACCTAAGTACTTATTTTAGTGTTACCAGTGTCCGTCTGTTTTGTTATCTGCTATGATATTAATTTGCACTTGAAACGTCGTTGACAATATTTTATATACATTTTATGTAATGGGTCATTTCTATTTTAATCGCGTAATATGTCGTTTTATACAATAAATGTGATGCCCAATGCCAATTCAGCCTCTGGCTGCCATTTTTGGGAGTGTTGTTGTGTTTTAATGCAAAATACAAAAATAAACCATTAATAAGTTCTTATTTCTGAGGACCACTTGTAATGTTATCCTTAAAAGATCTGATATTAGGTATCCTTTTCGCTCTGCAAACGTTTACATGTAGTTCTCTCTGTTGATTTCTTTTGCCTGTATTTTGTAGCTCATACCAAGTCTTTGCTTGTAAGGACCAGCCATCGTAATATTGGATATTCTACAACCATGGCGATTTTAAACTTTTACTCGCTCTAACTGCTATTCTTTCTTACTAAAGGATAACTACTTATGTTATATTTACAGACATGGCACGAATTCGAATTGACGATGAAAATCTGTTATCGGACAAACATATATTTTCTTAGATGATGAGTGCCGTCATCTTGCAAACCTTGTCTAAAGAGGTTATGAAGAAAATGTTTATGTAGTTTTCTAGTATTTTAAACCTTCTTCCAGCGCCCTGGTGTATATGGTGCTTTGTATATAATAATATATATTGTAAATTATGATAATGAATACATTTCTCTATGGTAATTGATTAGACTTTGTCCATGATGTCATGGTATTCTTAACCTGTAAAAGATTGTTTCTTCCACACTCCACTCTGTCTAGATGGAAGAGTTGCAAGAGAATACACAGATGCATCGTCCACCACCATCGGTACTCAGTCAACTCCATTTAGGTATTATCAGCTCGGGATCATTTTTATGGGCATCTGTATGTTTCTACGATCTTAATCAATACCTGTATCTTTATACAACTTTATAAATAGACATAGATTAGTTGGCGGGTTATAACAATAATAAGAGGTACAATGGGGTTGAGACCTACTGCAGCTGACTTTTGACGTGCAAATATTATGCAAGTAGCAGTTGTGCCATTCTACTGAGTGGACTAAAACTGGGAGAGGAATTGGTAGAAGTAACTAGGATGGCTAGAAGACATGTCTGGTAACTAGGGAATTATTGATTAATCAATTTCAGTGGCAGGTAGGCTGGCAGATTGTTTTTCATTATTTTACGTAAGGCGATAGCAGGCTTAGGATTTTAGCTCATGAGCTCAGGCTATTTTAATCTTTGCTACCAATAGTGATTATGCATTTCTGAGTTTTTTCAGCGGTATACTGTAGCAATTAACACAGGCAACTTACTCTCGATACTTCGGTAAAGATGGGTCAAATTTCTACATGTAACTGTGTGGGTGCATGGGCAGTTGGACTTTGGTAATAGCTATACCTGCAACACATAGTCTATCATCATTGTTATTAGTGAGCTTTGCTTTTGAGGTGGAAAGTTTAAAGCTGTGCCATTATAAGAAACGATAGGCATATAGTCTGGAACAAATAACGACCTTGTGATGAGGAAACAACTGTTGAACATCTTACATCGGTTAGCATTGGTAGGTCACTAACATGAAGAAAACATCCAATGCTTTGTCGAAATTTACCATCACAAAGATTAAGACTTAAGAAGAAACGACAAGCATATTAAACTTTTCAGAAAAGAAATTTGTTATATATATATATATAACAACATCTTACATTTGGTTTAAAAGCATTGGTAGGTCACTAACATCAAGAAATCCTCCAATGCTTTTTGAAATTGTGCCATCACAAAGATGCAGATTTAAGAAACGTTTTTTATTAACGCATTAATGAAAAATTAAGAAACTTGTGATGAGAAAACAACATCCTATACATTCGGTTTAATAGTGTTGGTAGGTCACTAACATTAAGAAAACCTTTGATGTCTTTTTCGAAACTGTACTATCACAAAGATCAAGATTTAAGAAACGAACAAAAGAACATTCAATTTGACAGAAAGGTAAGAAACTTGTGATCAGAAAAAAAAAAATCTTAAATTGGGATCAACAGCATTGGTAGGCCACTACCATCAAGAAAACCTCCAATGCTTTTTAGCTGTGCTATTAGGAAACGATAGGCAAATCAAGTAAGGACCCTGTGATGATGAAAACACAATTTTTTAACACCTAAAAATTGTTTATCTTTGGTGGCTTGCCTCCAACACCTTTTGAGAAGTTTTGCCATCACAAAGATTATTTATTTAAGCTGTGCTATTAGGAAACTATATATAAGCATAAAACAAGAAAGGATCTTGTGATGTGAAAATAATTTCAACATCTAACATCGGTTAGCATTAAATTTGGTAGGTCAATAACATGAAGAAGCCTACGATGCTATCATCACAAATTCAGTTTTACGCTGTGCTATTAAGAAACGATAAGTCGTAACAAGTAAGGACCTTGTGATGATAAAAAGAACAATTAGGTGACACCTACATATTGTTCAGCGTTGGTGGTTTACCTCCAATGCCTTTTTAGAAATTTTACCGTCACAAAGATTAAGTTTATTTGAGCTGTGCTATTAGGAAACGATAAGCATATAGTTAGGAACAAGTAAAGACCTTGTGATGAAAAGTCAGTTTAACATCTACACATTGTGTAGCATTGGTAGGTAACCTCCATTAGTTTCGGTAGGTTACCTTCAATGCTTTTCAAGGAAATCACAAAGATTAAGATTTTTAATGTTAAGGTGTGCTTGCTATTGTACATGTGTGGCTTGTAAGGTATAGGTATGATAAGTGACAGCCCTGTAATTATGCAGTGTGTAACATCTGTCTTCAGTTGGAAGTCAAACTTATTTTTACAGACTGTCATTTTTTATATTTGAATTTATTTAGGAACGTTAATGTAACGTCATGAGAAGTACGTTGTGATGGAGTTAAAGTGTTAAACACCGGTTTGTTGAAAGATAATTGAATCCATCAGAATGGTTCTCCTCACGGAGCTACAACTCTTTAATTATATACTAAGTGCTATTTTTATACCTTATATGGCTTGATCTAGATCAAGTAGGCACCTGGCGATCATAGTATTGTTTATCGCCTAGGAGACACCTGGACTGAGCACTTTATTGTGTTTCTGGAACCATCTTTTGTTTGTTGCATTGCAGAACTTTTGCACTTTGTAAGACAAGTTAGGAAACAAATGTGTACAGCAGGACCAGTGTAAGGTAACTGTGGGTAGACATAAAGATACCTGCACAGTTCCAATTGAACATCAAACCTGTTTGATCTCAATCTTGTTCTAAAAATAAACATCTAATCTATACTTTGCAGTATTATACTGCACAGTATCTGTGCAACACAACCCCTACTATCGCACAAATTGTCTCCGGGGTATGTCAATTCAGATCGTCATGATTAAGTTATAATTTTATCATACTTGTTCTTTCATCAAAATAGTGTGTAGGTAAAAATGAAGCTACTATATGTTCGTACACAAAGAACACTCCGATAACATCCTATTAGTAAGGAGGGTGACAATGTATTTTTAACTTATGATTTTATTGACGGTTTTTCCACCATATCTGTTTCCCAGTTTTATTTTACATCAACCATCTGTTAGTTCGTGAAATATATTGTCAATTGAAGAACACAGTATTTGTACGTGTACACATGTAAAATTAAAATCGTCAAATATGTATCATCTTTAAACATCCGAGAATAAAAACAACATGTGGCTTCAATTCTATCTTGCAATATATCTTTCTTTGGGTTTAGGATAGTAGAGAGGACATAGGCAGGATCTAAAACAGGCCAGAGATATGGAAACCATTATCATTTACCAAAAAAAAATTAACAACGGTAACAGCAACAACACCTACAAGTTTAGAATATGAAATGTTCTTCGTTTTAATCATGAGTTATTACGAAGTAGTCGAAATAGTCTCTGCCAGGCTTCAAAATCGGCCTGAAAGAGTAGAAAGTGACCAAATAGACAGATATCATGCCAAGAAAGTTAGGCCGCTCCCCTGGTAGATAAACATTAGACTTGTAAAATGAAAGAAAAAGAAATGTTGAAAACAGTTAAGTTAAAAAAACCTACCTAAATCCTGTACTTGTCACAAAACGTTCTCGAGGTACACGTGTCAAGCTACAACCATTGTAGTATCACTCCGAGTCGTTATTCCGGCTTAGAAAACACGCGATATTTTCTCATTCAAGAGTATTGCGCACTGCCGCCAGCGCAACCTACCGTTAAGTTATCTGCTTAAACCCATCGGAAACACTATTGTGACACTAATGCCAGAAATTCGGGGCAGCTGTGTGTAGGTAACACGATATGTTAGGATCACTTAATATGTAAGCTGTACATTTTAACTAACCCGGCTTGGCAGCTGCCGTTCCTGGTTTAATCTTTTCGAAGGAAGTCAGGAATAAGGAAGAACGTCAGAAACAGATCCCAAAGACAGCTGCAGCTTAGAAAGTATTGTAAAGATCTCCTGGGTTTAAAGTACACTTCATGCCCTCTATTAGACATTTGTATGCAATAAACAATGTTCACCTGTAGCTATGAGCATTCAAGTTTGAACTAATGTTAAGAGCACACCGAACAGAGCTCTTCCACTAGTCATCAGTTTGCCCATCAACGACTGATCAGCGAAATCCGATGATCATGTTCAACAACATCTCGGAGTCGAAACCTCTACGGTTTGGCAACATCTCGGAACCTCTACGGTTCAACAACAGTTCGGGCCCTCTACTGTTCAACAACAGCTCGGACCCTCTACGGTTCAACAACAGCTCGGACCCTCTACTATTCAACAACGGCTCGGACCCTCTACTGTTCAACAACAGCTCGGACCCTCTACTGTTCAACAACAGCTCGGACCCTCTACTGTTCAACAACAGCTCGGACCCTCTACTGTTCAACAACATTTCGGACCCTTTACGGTTTGACAACAGCTTGAACCCTCCGCAGTTTGAAGATTTGGTTCAGTGTTACCATTGGCACCTCCGCCATACAAACATGTCCTACCTTCAGGCCAGCCAGGCTTGCCCCGCATACGACACCGTGTTAGGGAGTGAAGGGTGGCTAATGTACATGTTTGGAGTCATGGGGGTCTTCATCATATTAGCCAATGTTACGGTCCTTTTTGGCATCATCGGAACACGGAAGCTCCACAAGGCCTTGTATCTGTACATTGCAAACCTCGCGACTGTAGACCTGCTGCCAGGGATTCTCCTCGTTTGTTTAGCTTTCGGACAATTAGGTCAATATGGAATGATTGCTATGTGGTACTTTTACACTTGTTTGATGTTTACCCAGATAATGTCTGCATCAGCTCTATCTTTGTTATCTATAGATTGTTACATAGCTGTGAGGCACCCTATCTTCTTCCACAATAACGCTCCTAAGGCCAAGCGGAATGCTTGTGTAGCAATTGTATGTACATGGATCGTCCTGCCCTTGTGCGTCTTTTCATCTTTCATGGGCTGGAATTGTGTATATGATCGCTCCATCGCCGTAGAAAGCTGCTATACTTTAGTGCGCATCGGCTATGTCATTTTCTTAGGTCCCTTAATTATATTGCCAGGTATTGTTTTGATGTTCACAAACATCAGCGTTTTCGTACGCATCAAACGACGACAAAAGACAGGACCGCGACAGTTCAGAGGAGGTGGGACTCGACGGGCGGAAGCTAAAGAAAACCAGGGCAGGGCTGGGGAAAGTGAAGACGGCGATGCACAGGACAAAGCTCAGCGGAAACTGGCCTCCAGCGCAAGAAAGGCAAGAACAGTGATGATTCTTGTGACGATGGCATTCGTCCCTTGGTCGCTGGGTTTTGCAGCTCTCCCATTTGGACATGTCTGCTTCAGGAACAGAGATGTGTGCTCACCTGTGGCATTCTCAAGTTTGGTGCTTTTCCTTCTGTTGTCAAACTCGGCACTCAACCCATTGGCAAACATAATTCGCATGGCCGACTTGAGAAATGCAATCTGGCAACAACTCACTGGTCCTTACCGTGGATGCTTGAACTGTTTGAGGATATTTGGTCGGGAACAAACAGAAGAGGAACAGAATGGTCCAGGAGACGGTCAAAATAGTTAGGACAAAAAAACAACAGGTTACTTTACAGGACTAGACAATGCGCCTAACTACTTCAGTGAGTTCTGTGTAATGCGTAGTCGTTAGTATATGTATATTAGAGCACAAGACTTAAGATCTACCAGTAGACAACATTCTACCCATCGATCTGACAAGGGAGGTGGCGTTGCAGAAAAGAGCATGGACTTAGACACGAGTGAGAAATTTTTCTTTCAGTAATTAATTCATTGCGTTTTTGTACCACTATACAAAAGTTTAGATATGGCCGAATGTGTGTTTTATAAAGTATATAATCAGAAGCCAATCATTTTTGTGTGAGTTTTTATGCATATTATTATGTCACGTGCAAAAAAGAACAAACAGAAAGTATAATACAGTTTTTGGTTAATTCATCTTGTCTGCCTTGTTTTGTGCCGTCCTGTGCAAATGTCTAAAGTCTCTACATCGTGAGGAGGTAGTTAGTTTCTCCCTGGTCAGCTTAGTGGATATATGTAGTACTGTATTATGCAAAACGGACAGAAATCATATTCCTTATCGAAATGCATAACTTGTTTAGGTACAGCTACAGGTCCGGACCTGTACCTAAAGCCGTATACCTGCACCTGTCACAAAAATGTGGTGAGGTACGTTCACAGCTCTACCTACAGTCCTTGTAGTATTACACGCTATTCCTACTTACAAAACGCGCTAGATTTCCCCCATTAAAGAGTGTTGCGCACTGCCGCTAACCCAAACTGACGTTATCTGCCCAGACCTTACTTTATTGTTTGGATATCTAATTCGCCGTGTTAACTTTATATTATCTTGTACCTATTTTGAGATAATTTGTTTGCTTGTCCCTTAATACATTGCAAGTTAAATGTAAATGTAAGAAATGTGTGTAAATAAGAGATCGTAAAATTAATAGGATTTGGGAGAGTCCACTAGACAAACCTTCAGGTTTCTTGGGCTCTCCAGCATATCTTTGCTTGTATATAATTTCTTTTGATACTGTTACTTTTTTATGTGCAAATTGACAATAAACAAACAATAAAGACCTATAAGAAAAAGAGAAATTGTGACACTTAAGTCACGAACTCAAGATAGTGAAAACCAGTTGTATGTCAGATTTCTTGATACGCCAGGATTACATGTTTAAGTGCATTGTACATTATGACTCTCCCAGCTTGCTAGATGCCAAAGCTTGTTTCATTCTCTTGACGGAAGTCAGGTAAAACGTTAAAGAGCCAGGTTTCAAAGACACCTGCAGCCTAGGCTGTGTTACCTGCGACTTTTGTGTTTGAATTGCATTAGATTTCCTCTTTCACTTCCGCAACACCGCCTTTCATACATACCAGCTGTCGTTATTAACTTTCAGGTTAAATCTCATGGAAATATCAGAGGATTAAGTCCTTAGACAAACATTCATCTTAAAGACAGCTGCAGGTCAGATGATATTATCTACTTTGAGATACATTATATCCCTCCTCTAACGTGTATTCATATATCAACTGTCACCTGTCCTTGTATGCTCGTATAACACCGCTTTGGGAAAATTTCCAGAGCCTCAGTAAAAAGGAGTAAAACCCACGCAAGATACTAGTGAAATAGCATTGGTAACCCACCATGAAGTGTTTAATTTGTTCCTTGTTGAACTTTCTTTGTTGAACGTTCTTGCATTCTATGAATGCCATCTTTTGTTACTGGGACTGGCAGACTACACTTGGCCTCCACACGCAAAGTGTATCAAGAGTTAAGTGGTAATTACAGATTCCCGTGCCATAGAGCACGGAGTCCCATTGTGTTCTGCGGATAGACTAAATTGTACGTCGAAATCACGATAAAACACAGAGTGAATAGAAGATGCGGGTCAATATATTCCAAAGATGATGCAATCATCATGATTACAGTAACTACAGTAGATCCCCTAGTGAATTTAAAACACACATTGGTGATGTTACAGGATGGTCAAGACTATCTGACTTTTCAACATTTTATTGCATGCATTACCGGGTTTATCGACACTTTTCTCTATTGGCGTAAAAAAAAAGGTACAAGTAAGTGCAACAAAAAGAAAACCTGTTAAAAAAGCCTAAAAACACGCAAAAAATTACCCAAACTTAGGCTTGGAGGTTTTAGATCAAAGCTGTCTGTTTGGATGAGCCATATTCACTCTGTAATTGTAAACTTTTTAAGCACTTATCATATATATAGCAGAAGCACCATGAACATAGAGTCAGAATGTTTATTTGATATACAGTAAAATACAGAAAAATTTTACAGAAAATATTGAATTCGAGAGAGAAATTACCTGATTTCATAACATATTGTCTGCAATCTACATGTCAATTTAATGACATCATCAACTAAGCATAATTATATTATAAATATAAATTAATCAAAATTAATGAACTTATGCCAGCTGCTATTATTGTAAAAATATGTTCTTAAAGAAGAAAACCTGGAAAGCACAGTGAACCAAAGTATCCCGTTGTGCTCTACAACACACTTCTAGTACATAAATGCAAACGTGTGTGTATAAACAAGAGTAAAATACAGCCTTTATTCACAGATCAATGACACCTATAATAAAAAAGGTACTTAAAAGTAAATTGACAAGTACGGTGCAACTTTACTTAGAGACTGTAATGACCTAAAACCTACGGTCTTCAATTACTTCTACCATAACCCTGGTCATGTGCTACAATATGCACCATTTACAGTGTTCTTGCTCTCCTGACGGTTTTTCTCCAAAAGCAAGACGGCATCGCTTGAGGTACTTTCCTGATGGTCCATTGCATTTCGATAGACTGTTTCGTTTACGGTGGACTGAACAGATTTTGCACCTTCCACGATATCAGCTGTTTCGTCACCAGTGTCTGATAAAAGTACAGGTTCGTGGGTTTCCGATTGGACCGTTTCTGTTTGGCAAACGCCTTGCGAATTTTCCAGCAATCCAGGAATTTGGGAAGATTCCAGTTCTTCAGTCGGCAGTTGTAAGTCAGAGACACTCAGTGACCATTATATTTCAAATAACTTATCTCTTTCGGCGCTATAATTAGGGCAATGACAAATAAAGTGGACGTCATCCTCCACTGCATTTCCTGTACAATTATTTTACATATTCTGTCCTTCGAGACAATGGTTTGTATTTACCCTTTTCTATTTCTAATGCATGTATAGCTGCAAGAAAAATTAAAACTTTTATTTTACAGATCAATGCCATGTAAATAGTTTAAAATAAGCCTGGCTGCTACAACTTAATTTAGTCACTATTTACTGTTACTAACATTACTTACTTGTTATGACCTAGCGAAAAATGGCTTCAATATGGTCTTCAAAATGTCCTCCTTAACACCAATCATGAAGCACAATATGCGCCATTCTCAGTGTTCTTACTCTCCTGACGGTTTTGCCCTGAAAGCAAGACGGCTTCGCTAGAGGTACTTTCTTGACTGTCCGCTGCATTTCGATAGACCGTTTCGTTCACAGTGTTCTTTCTGTCCTGGCGGTTTTTCTCTGACAGCAAGGCAACATCGCTAGAGGTACTTTCTTGACTGTCTGCTGTGTTTCGATAGACCGTTTTGTTCACAGTGTTCTTTCTGTCCTGACGGTTTTTCTCTAAAAGCAAGGCAGCATCGCTGGAGGTACTTTCTTGACTGTCCGCTGCATTTCCATAGACCGTTTTGTTCACAGTGTTCTTTCTGTCCTGGCGGTTTTTCTCCGACAGCGAGGCAACACCACTAGCGGTACTTTCTTGACTGTCCGCTGCGTTTTGGTAGACCGTTTCGTTGCTGGTGGACTGAACAGCACTGCCACCTTCTTCTGCCACATCTGTCATTTCATCATCAGTGACTGTTGGTACAGGTACATGGGTTCCCTTTGGAACCGTTTCCATTTGGAAAACGCCGTGCGAAATGTCCAGTAGTCCAGGAGTTTGGGACGTTTCTATTTCCTCAGTCACCAATTGTGGTGAGTCAGAGACACTCGGCTGTAATGAGTCTGGTTTTAATGTTTGTATCCTTACCATCGTCTCTTGCGTGACATTCGACTTCTGCGATCACAGGTTCCACAGCGATGTTTGATAAAGGTATTTCCGCGTACGGCTCAACACCTGTACAGCCCAGTTCGTTTGGAATCGTTTCATACCTGCCTTGTTCGTCGCCATGTTGGTTTGCCTCCACTAACTGCCTGGCAGAATGCACGTCATCTTTGATATACGTGTAGGTGTGGTAAGTAACACGGTCCTGACTTGTGGACTCTTCAATTCTTGATAAGGGTACTTCTGCGTATGGTTGGACCTCTGCACACCCTGCTTGGTTTGGTACTGTTACGCGGTTGTCAAGCTGTTGTTGGTTGGTGCCGTACATTTGGTTATGAAGAAGCGAGTGATTTGCTTGTACTTGTAGCAGTGCCCGCTGCAATGCTTTAGCTCGCTGGCGTTGAAATCGTCGCCGCCCAAACCACCACGACAACACAAGCACAGCTATCATAAACATGGTTCCAGAAACAGAAGCCGCAATCGGTAGGATTATGCCCTGCTCTTCTTCCAAAGTATTACCTATAGACACCGTTTCAAAGGTACTCTGGTCTACCGAAGTTGTTTGGGTGCTAACAGGGAATGAAGAGAAGACATTTAGAGCTGCGTGAGTTGTGTTGTACGGTGTCATCAGATCCACAATGTGCGCAGTCGTGTTCATTCTTGGCTCAATGACTTGGCTCGTGTTCCTTACTGTTGTCGTGTCATTATTTGAGTTGCACAATTTTATCAGTACGTCTGTCATGAGATCATTTTCAACATGTTTAGGGCTCGCACATATCATTCTACCAACCCCGCCTTGAAACAAGCTTAGGTAGATGATACTGGCAGGGCATGTGGGGCAACATTCTCTAAAGGTTGGTATAACCACTACCTTGCTAGTACACCGAGAACACTGTGACAGACACTGTAACTCAGCCAGTAACCAACACAAGTCTTTGTCGCAGTGAAACGGATTCTCCTCGATGTTCAAACTAGCGAATTTCGCGGTTAACAGCAAGAAGGATTCCTTTGGGAAAGAGGAGATTCTGTTGTACATGAGATTGATGTACGTGATATTTGGCAGTAAGTGAGACTCGAACCTTCCTGAGACGTGAACGATCCGATTGTAGGATAGATCCAGGTGTTCCAGACAAGGTGCATTGGTGAGCCAGGGCCAGCGGAGTGTTGTGATCAGGTTATGATTCATGTCAATTGTCGTCACCTTAGGTAAGTACGGAAGGTTTGAGATGTCGGTAATATTGTTCCAGCTTAAGAACAGTTTTGCGATGCTCTTTTTGTCGATTGTGGGAAGTTGCACTAACTGGCAGTAGTTGCAGGTAAATACGACAGGAACCGGGGCAGAAACGGACGTCGCAGTGCAAGAGATTGCTGATAAAATGCTTGATATAGACAGATGTAAAAGGAATCGGTTTATTCCTGCCATCTGTGCTTTCTTAGCTATTGGCTTTGCAAAATTACAAAGGTGGCAAGGTAGTTAGATTTGTTGTTGAATCTGAAGGTTCTGGGTTCGAATCCCTGACAGGTCCTCGTACTGTTCCCTTGTAACAGGAAATTTACACCTATTTCTCACTCTAATCAGGTGAAAATGAATACTTGTCTTCGGCCAGGGGCGTCTTCTTGGATAGGACGTGCAAAGCCGGATGTCCCGTGTTTGAGGAGGGCACTTTAAAAAATCATACGAAACTTACCGAAAAACAGGGGTCCTTCCCAGTGGTTCAAATCTCACAGTCTGGCCTCAGGTTTCAGATCTTGAATATCCGATATTCACCTGTTATGCCAATCCTCCCACAAATGTAGTAAATTCTAACAAATAAATAAACTGTCAATGAAGATTTCTCCCGAGTTGTGTTGTTGTGTCGATGGCAGCTGTAATCCCGTTTGAAGAAATGTTTTTGATATCATTCTTTTATGCACCCATACCTGTTGAATAAAAGAATGATATTAAAACCCTGGTAATAATTAGACAGGATGCTGAGACCAGTGTCCGGAGATCACATATTTTCCCCACGTGCCTGACGGCACCAAATAACTTCCTCTTCGTCTGCAGATAGTCGACTGTTTTGTTAGTTCCCTAACAAGTTTGCTAACTTCTAACAAATAACTACACTGTCTGTCAATGAACATACATTTGCAGATCCCGTGTTATGTTCAATTTCTGTGTCGATGGCAGCTGCGGCACCGTTTTAAGAAATAGTGTGTGATATCATTCTTTAATGCACCCATACCTGTTGAATATTAAATTACAGTTGATGATTAGACAGGATGCCAGTGTCCGGAAATAATATAGTTTCCCCACGTGCCTGACGGTTCTATTGGACCAAATGATTTCCTCTTTGCCTGCAGTTTTCGGAAACACAAAATACACACATTTCTTCCCAAAATTTGATTCTCAATTTCGAGCATGTTTTTTATTTTTGTTACAGACCAGGTGAATTTATTTTGGCGGTGGGATGTCTATAGACAATACCAAAAGCATATTAGATGCAATATTCAATCTACACCGTATTGGCCTTTTCTCCTCACTCAGGCCACACTGATTTAATATTATGGATGACATCCTCTGAAGACCCCCAAACTAGTGCGCGCGGGCGAATAAAAAAAAATTCCGGCCAAAAATAAAAATGCTACTAAACCACAGGAATACAAAGATCGTATTGTGAATTTGAGGCAGTACATAGGGACGTATACGACAAGCCGGCACATGTTGGCTTTTTGCGGAATGTACTGAGTTCTTGAGTCGTGGAGCTTCGCGTTAGTAGCCTGGGTGCCATCCTCTAAAGTTACCGCCACCGTATTGTCGCTAACTACCATGGACTACGCAAGCCTAGAGCCAGGCCAGAGCCTTGGAGGACGTGATCTTTTTTTTTTTTTTTTGGAGAAACAGGCGAAAATCAATGCGCGCGCGGATGTCATCCATAAAATTAAGTCGGTGTAGCCTCATATGACTGGAAAATATGGCAACTAGGGAATGTGCAATATTCGCGCACTGACTCGTCATTGACATGTATTGAAAAGAGATGGACACGAAATTTTGAAAAAAATTGTACAGAAAATCGCTAATATCTTTCTTTCAGACGATGCTACAGTGACCAATGGGTAGTGTATTACATGTACCCAACTGACATTCGGTTGTCTTTGATAAGTGTCCACCTGGTTCCACAGCGCTTGTTAACGTCACAAATGAAGAACATGCAGCCTGTAAAGATGTATATCACTTGTTTTATCCCACTCTTACCCCTTTCATTGAAATCAAACGGTAAATCCAATTGAGCGAACAAACGAATGTCAAGCACCGTCTGTAACAACAATTTCTAGCATCAAATTGAAGAAGAAAAAGTACAACTAAAAGCAGAATTCAATCCGTATTGGGGGTTTAAAGTTTAAATATGTTTTTTTGTGTGTGATCAATATCTTTATAGCTAGTTGTGGAATCATCTCACCAAATAAAACAGAAAACTCACAACTTTAACGGCCTTCAAAAACTCATTGGAATTGGAACTGACAAGCACAACAGTTTTGACACGGATTTTGCAAATTCAATCACTGAAAGGTTAGAAAATTTTGATAAAAATTCACCCGATAGTAGTTTGCTAGATATTCCGTTTACTACAAAAGACGTTCTCGATGGAATAAAACAATTAAAGTCTGGAAAAGCCTGCGGAATAGATTCTATTTCTAACAACATGCTAAAACACGCAGCAAACTCAAAACAATTATGTTTATCATTGGTAACCAATTTCAATACTATTCTCACTGAAGGCACTTTTCCGTCTAACTGGAACACTAGCATCCTAACTCCAATTTTTAAATCAGGTGACAAGTCCAATGTTGATAATTACAGAGGAATCGCTCTATCTAGTTGTCTTTCGAAATTGTTCACTCGTCTCTTGAATACCAGACTACAAAACTTTGTAGAAAACAATAATCTGTTAGCCGAAACACAGTTTGGTTTTAGAAAGAAGTGCCGAACCGCCGACAATGTCTTTATTCTAAAATCGTTGTTTTTCTAAAATCCCTTATTGAAAAATATACACAAAAAAAAGAAAGGTAAATTGTTTGTCTGTTTTGTTGATATGAAAAAAGCATTTGACTCCGTGTGGCGTGATGGATTGTTCTACAAATTGTTACACTATGGCATCGGGGGAAACTTTTTTAATATACTGAAATCTATGTACTTGAATGTTAATTATGCAGTTAGAATAGAGAATGGCTTATCAGATACCTTTGCTTCAACTTGTGGTGTAAGACAAGGTTGTAACATTAGCCCGTTGTTTTTTAACCTATTCATCAATGACCTACCGCAATGCTTTGATAATGACAAGTGTGATGCCGCTACATTAACATCTAAATCTATCAATTGTTTATCTTGGGCTGACGATCTTGCCTTGATTTCTTTATCAAAGCATGGTCTTCAGCAATGCATAAATTCCCTAGAAACATACTGTAGCAATTGGAAATTAACTGTTAACGTCTCCAAAACAAAAGTCATTGTCTTCGCTAAAGGTGTTACAAAGAAAATGTCCAAAGAATTCTTCATCTATAATAGAGAAATAGAAGTTACAGATAGTTATACATACCTTGGTATCCCCTTTACGTCCTCAGGTAAATTTAAAACAGCCAGAAAGTTCTTAAAAACTAAAGCTATGAGAGCAATATTCAAATTAAAATCACTTTTATCATCGGAAAACATCTCCATCAAGCTAGGTAAAAATCTTTTTGATAAATTTGTAAAACCTATCCTTTTATATCGAGCTGAGTTAACATGCTTCGACCAAACCTCAAAATCACTTAAACTTATTGTGTCTAAAACATTCCTGTGTCTTCCCCTAAAAATATTTTCTCTTTTTTATTGACTAAACTCCAAATTGATGATAACATTCCAGTTTTTATTCGAAAAAGCACTTGCACTGATCTAACTCATACTTATATCATTAACTTTGAAAGAAGATCAGACAAAGACATGGTTCTGAGACAGGCGTCTGGGTTTAATCTAGAAAATGATAATTTTACAATCAATAACATACGCCTCTCTATAGCCATACCAGAATTTGATATAATTGACATACGTTTTCAAAAATTTCTTCTTGGAGTCCATTCAAAATCATCCAACGACGCTGTACGAGGAGAATTAGGATCTTTCCCCATTATGATATCTGCTAAAATTCAGCTCATTAAATACTGGCACCGTTTGACAAACTTACCTGAGGACTCTCTGCTTCATGATGCATACAAAACTGTATTTGCTGATGACCACGACTGGAATTAATCATGTTAAAGACACTCTCAACTACCACGGCTTTGGACATATATGGATGAAACCTGAAGTTTATAAAGCAGATTATATTACACACCATCTTCGCAACCGGCTTCAAGATACACATATACAAGAGTGGTTTAGTTGCATTAGAAATAATTCTAAGCTGTCTTTTCTTAGTAAATTAAAAACTGTTATGACCAAGAAACATACCTCTGTGATATAGATAACTTCGAAATTCGTAAAGCAATAACTCAATTAAGAATCAGTAGCCATAAATTGAATATTGAAACAGGTAGATATTACAATATAGCCCCCGACCAAAGGTTCTGTCCATTTTGTCCAAAGCATATAGAAAATGAATTTCATGTTGTAATGGAATGTACCAAATATGATGTTATACGTAACAAGCTATTTACATTTCTCGAATCAAGTACCATAGATTTTAAGAGTCTCGATGTTGGAGACAGATTTGAATATATCTTTACATGTAACGGTCCCCACAATGCAAAAATAGGTAGATATATAAAGGAATGCTTTGCTATTAGAAAAAATACCGAAACTTGTGATTAGCCCACTTGATTGTAACACTTTATCAACGACTTGTGATATCCCTTATTATTTGAATGATTATGATATAGATATGTTAGGTTTTATTCGACATTAGGTCTTATTCAACACACTTATTTTATTGTTTTTATTCTCTTTATGTAGTTTGCCATACAATGTACCATGTGCATTTGTCGTGCAATAAAGTTCTTCATTTCCTAAGCACGGTTGTATTGTTATCATTGTGCATTCTCGTATGGATGTGTGCGTTTTATTGTCCCAGAAGTACCTGAAAATCAGGTCAAATGACCTGAGTGTAGCCTTCTTGTAAAATAAATAAACTTAAACTAAGTAATAAGTAATTATTGTCGGACTTTTTACGTTAACAATCTTTTTACCGCCTAATTTATTTTATATTTAGATTTTAAACGTAAGAAGTATAAACAAAAAGAGGTTATTGTAGCAGCAACAGTTTCCATGCTGTATCATATGTAAGGCCACACCGACTTTAATTCATGGATGACAATAGCGCGCGCATTGATTTACGCCTATCCCCCCCCCCCAAAAAAAAGGATCACGTCCACCGAGGCTTTGGCATTGCTCTAGGCCTGATTAGTCCATGATAGTTAGCAACAATACGGAGCTAGGCACCCAGGCTACCGAAGCTTCACGACTCAAGAACTCAGTACATATAGTGCCGATTCATAAAACTCTCAAATAGCCAGTATAAGCCGGCCTGTCGTAAACGTCGCTAAGTACTGCCGTAAATCTAAAATACCAGCTTTATATTCCTGTGGTTTAGTAGCATTTTTTGACCGGAATTTTTTATTCGCCCGCGCGCACTGGTTTGGGGGTCTTCAGTGGATGTCATCCATAAAATTAAGTCGGCGTGGCATAATTGTGTCGTCCTGTAAAAAAGATGTCTCTTTAATATTCAACGATATATGGTGACAACGTGCTCGAGACAGGAACCATAGTCACTTCCCGGAGATTAAACATTTTCTACATTTCTGAGTTTCTAAGTAACATCCTGTTTGTCCGAAATGTGATTACTGAAGATGGAAATATTATATCCGTCGTACGAACATCTGCCACATATCTTGGGGATGTTTGTCATCAAGTCGCAAATGTAAAAAAAAATGCAATGTTTGAAAATATTAAAATTCCCCCAACCAAATACACATGTATTTTCGATTATCTCAAAAGGATTGTTCTCTCTGTACATCCGCCTTGTATCTTATTTACCTTTATATTCAGTTCTGGTTGCTGATGTCAACCTGTACTTTCTTTACACTCATATCAGTCTAAACAAGTAAAATCTGAGATTTTATACCTCCGGGCTTTTAATGTATATTCTTATATGTTGTTTGTTATGAATAGTTGATGGTGTTAAATTTTATGTGTTAGATTTAGCGTTCCAGGTTGTGTTAAAACAGGTCAAAATTTTCATCTGCAGCTTATATTAAACATGTCTTTAAAAGAGTCTGTACACTCTCCAAAACACTGAATGAAACCATAAAAAACACGTGATACATGTAGTAGATTTGTCCTTTCTTGTCCTTTTTCTACCCCCATGGTCCTTGAAACCGAAACCCTGGAAAGGGTTCAGCACCAAGGAAAGGCCCGCTAACCATACACACAGGTACGTAAGAGTAGCTGTTCTCAAATGATTACAATAGAATTTCTTTATGCTATGTTAGTGAAGTGCTCTATTGGTGTTGAAAATCCATATGTTCTTGAACGTTGGGATTGTCGGATTTACAGTCTTTAAGAAACAGAAAAGAATTTTCTGCTATTGGTGCTAAGAATACTGTTAAGAGTATCCGATTACGCACAGAAAGGCACTCTGCATGGATCCATCCGTAACCTACTTCAGGGAATAACAATGTATCCTGAGTGCCTAACAAAGTTAAATTATCAGTTCAACCAATGAGAGAATGACAATTAGTGATTCAACCAATCAGAAAGGGACCATATGTCTTTTAACGCAGGTGAGCGGAGCTATGGGATCGGCCTGTACTGTGGAAGCGTCATTTACAGACATATGACGTTGCTTGCCCAGTCACACAGGCATTCATTCCCTATTACCAAAACCTTCAGGGATTAACAATGTATCCTGACTGCCTATCACAGTTAGATTATCAGTTCAACCAATAAGAGAATAAAAATTAGCGATTCAACCAATGAGGGGCCATACGTCTACTGACGCAGGTGGGCGGGGCTATGGGATCAGCCTGTACTGCGGAAAGGCCATTTACAGACAGATGACGTTGCTTGCCCAGTCACACAGCTGTAGACCCTGGTTGAAGACCAGCCCGGCAGGACAGGCGTTGGTGCCGTAGTGCAGACCGCCTGAGCACGTGTAGAACTGGGTACAGTCAGCGGGGTGTTGGTACATCCCGTCCGTCTGACCGACACAGGTTGGCTCGGTACCTGGGTCTGGTATGATAATAACGTAAATGTATTGTTACGAATGTGACAACAATCAATCGTGCTGTAGCCAACCAAAGAATAAACGACATTTCACGGACAAAACTAACCTAAATACTCCTATCGAAGGTCACTGACCTCCTTCACGGAGTAAAACGTAGTAAAAAGTAAGCAGAACGTTAAAATTTTTGTTCGTTGGAAAAATTTATAAGGTAAGCCCGCATGGGTAACGTATAGAAAGTGCTAAATTTAAAACTTATGCTCTGTTTTAAAATATGGCCATGTATAGATTCAAGAAACAAATTGATTATATTACTTAGCCACGTATATATGTCATTGTGATCTTCGGATGCGGATGTATTTCTTTACGTTGCTGAGGTGTGGGTTTGTGTTTACTTGTCAGAGTTGGTTGAGAGCACGTGATAGAAAGATAGACGGGCAGAATACTAGTAATCGTAGGCCAAAAGGTCAGACCCTTTAAATGAGGTTGAAATTGAGGTGAGGTTGACAGCACGTGGATAGTGGAAGGTTGACAGGCAAAAATCACAGGAGGTCAAAAATTCTGACACAGTAAATGGGGTGAACTTGAAGATCACAAAAACCCAAAGTAGGATCTGAAATCTCCGATTTCTTTTTTAAAGTGCTATCATAAGTGTATATTAGATAGAACTACACCAACCGTTGACGACGATGACCACAGACTGAGCGTCACGGTTCAGAGGCCCCAGGTTAGAGTAAACCTCGGAGATGTCCGGGGCGCACCAGTACCGGCCGGCGTCGCTAGGGCGGATGTCGGTGATGGTCAGGGTCGGAGTAAAGGAGCCATATCCATCCGCAGCTGTGTTTCCGGTGAGATACATTAAAATTGGGGAAAAAAGGGAAATCAGCACCAAGGACGGATATAACCATCCTCCCAGTCATATTTGGAAAACAGCGACAAACAAGGAACATGCACTATCATTCCTGCGTAACCGGCCAATCAGCACCAAGGACAGATAAAACACTCTCAAACCTATATTTGGAAGATGACGGCGCGCCGGCTTTGAGTGTGTAAGAAACAATAAAAATACTCCATCGATGAAGGTTAGACATCAAAGTAATGAGTTACGCAAGAAAACAGTTACTGAAGCAACTGGGTAGATTACACTACTTTTTGTCAGTGACTGGTAGTGGATACTATTTGAAACGTCTGATTTTTAAAAATATCTCCAGTTGCTTGAGTAACAGTTTGTTTGTCATATTCAGTAGGGCAAGGTTTTCTCGAAATGAATTTGAAACCTTGCTGTTGTGTAACATACTGATAAAAGTTGTAGAGAGAACACCATGTTTAATTTTAAAGCTATTTAATCATATGGAAGTTGCCTTTTACTCACCCAGGGAAACCCTTCCGACGTAGTTAGGAGAGATGGTGATGTTTTCCTGTTCTGGATTACCAGCGCCCCACACGGCAGACTTGTGTATTACAGTCTCGTAGATGTCACAGCTTTCACCTGCAGACGTTTTCAGCAAGATGCATGCGATTAAAAAATCGTAAAGAGAGGAATTAACATAGCTTATAACATTTAGACCGTGCAGTTTGATACCAGCTAAAGGGCGTCGGTTTGCCTACTTGTTCGGACAGATTAGGTTGAGACCACGTGGGAGAGGAAACTTGGCAGTAAAGTTGAAAATAGGTCGACAGAATGTGGTAAAACAACTAGAAAAGTAACTTTAGTAAAGTAAATGCAGAATGTTTACCTTCACATGGTCTCAGCCTAACAAACTACTGTTCTATTTATTACTCACATTTATCGATCCCCTCCAACTGCAATTGCAACTTGCAACATTATGTAACCCGAAACCACAGGGTGTCTGGGACTGTCTGTTACATCACAGTTACCATGGTGACAGCCGTTTGGTTCAGGTCATTGACCTTATGTGCTCGGAGAAGAAGAAGAAGAAACTGAGAAAAAACAATGTTTTCCTTCTGCGAACTTCAACGTAACATAAAAACGAAGTTTACCTTGAGTACAGCCGGTCGGACCTTTGGCCCAGAGAATGGAGGCTTCACGGCCGCTGGTTCCCGCACAGTCGAGTTGGACAGTCCCGCCAGCCGCCACGTGGACTGTGGTTTTGTCCAGGTTAACGACGGACAAACGGGTCGGCGGATCGTACCCTGGACAGAAAACATCGGATGACTATATTGTTGTACAGCTGTTGGAATACAGACTTCCTGCTAGAAAATTGCACAATAGTAGCTATCCACAGATACAAGTTTGGGTAATGAGAGGGGGCGCTGGATAAAACATGTATCATAAAATGAGTGTAAATTTGGTGTAACGTCGCATTGTCTTTGTTTTGTCTGTTGTTAACAAAAAATTGCACAAAAAGCGTTATAAAATAACCTACCACACTTTATCAAACATGTACCAAGAATTTAAAGATTTTAGACCTCCATGTAAGTGTTTTGGGTTTTTCATTAATGGATTCAGGAGGTCTGAAATCTTCAAATTCTTGGTACATGTTTGATAGTACATGTTTGATAAAGTATGGTAGGTTATTTTATAATTGGGACTGTGGAGGGGATTGTACGATGTGATGTAATCGGGTATTACAAAAATAATACCACTTTCTGAATTCTTCCGCATACCGCCCACTTATTTCCACCCGGTTTCAAGCCATATACATGATCCTGCCAAATACATGACTCCGACACTACTTGAGACAGGGGGTGGGAGAGGTATAGTCGTGATGTGGGAGACCTAACCTAACCTAACCTAGCCTAGCCTAGCCTAGCCTAGCCTAGCCTAGCCTAACCTAACCTAACCTAACCTAACCTAACCTAACCTAACCTAACCTAACCTAACCACAATCGTAAATCTAACTCTAGCCCCGAACAATGATCCTAACTCTACCCTTAACCCTGTTAAACCCTAGGCCTATCTCACGTATGTGGCAGCTGAAGGCTATGGCTCATGAACTAAATGGCTTCCGTACCCAGAAGTAATATCACATACCCAACTTGTACCAGAAGAGGAGAGATTCCTCGTCCGTGCCGAACTCGTCCGGCTGTTCCTCGTTCGTGACCCGACACCAGTATCGGCCCCAATCGTCAAACTTCGTGTCGGTCAGTACGAGAGTCGGCCGGGATCGGGACTCGATACTGACGCGACCTGCGAACTCGGGATGGACGTAGACTTCTCCTGACGAGCTCCACTTGTAGACAACCTCACGGTCTGCGTCGGCGAACACCCCCTTAAAGGCATTCAATTCAATTTGCAATTTCAGGGCGGCAAAACTGAAAATATCCTTTATATCGCAATCTGTATGATATTGACACGTACTGTCCCACATTAGCACATTTTGAATCAGTATTTCATACTTTGGGCATTAACATTTAAAACTGCAAAAACAAATCCCAAGATTAGTCCTTTCTGGATGGTACCCTAAAAATCTGGTTTCCAAACCCTAAAAACTGCACTGGATGCCTTTAAGGAGAATAAAGCCCCTGTCAGAACGTCTCCTCAAACACCTGCCGACCAAGGTTTGCTGAAGTTCGGAAGCAGACTGACCAGATGTAGGCCATGCTGTCGATACGAATCAAATCGTTTGTGAGTTAAATTTGAGTCAAATTTGAACACTCAGTTGACCTACTTCCAAACACCAGCCGAACATCAGCCCGAACCATGGTCACATTTGCAAAGCAAATACTTAAGGGTTAATGTCCCGCCCCGAGGTGAATATGGTGTGATAAAGCCTTGTCAGTTGCTGTAACTACAGAATAAAGCCACCAAGTGAGCGCAGCGAATGAGGTGGCTTTATGAGGTGGTTATAGCAACTGACAAGGCTTTATCACACCATATTCACCGAGAAAGAGTACATAATGTATTTATAGTATTTAGAGTATTTATAGTACATAATGTGTACTCTCACATGATCTAGCATAACTACTGTTATGTGTGTGTGCGCGCACACACACACGCACATACACAGACAGACATACACACACACACACGCACACGCACACACATTTGCGAAGGCAAACATAAACATCTTACTAACCCTGAGCCAGGTGATTGTTGGAGTAGTGGTTGAGGCAGGTGAGATGGAATACTCGCACTTGAACTCTACCCTGTTCTCCCAGGTAGGGTCACCCGGGCGGGGCCACATCACCACCCAACCGCCTCGATCCGGAACCCTCACGGTAGTGATGGACACCGCATCTAAACGTGCGTTGTGCACATATACGGTTATTCTTTATTTCTGTCTGTCTGTGTCTTTTTCACATTTTCCAAATAATAGGTGATACAATATATATATACGCTCAAGGGAGGGTAGGAGTGATCTACTGAACTGCACTGTAGTATCTGTCCAGACTTAACAAGTGACAACTTAAGGTACATGGATACTTTCCTATAGTTATCATCGGCGGCTGTACAAGAATAAACATTGATAGCCATCAGTTTTATCACACTCAGGGGAGGGTAGGAGATCACTCCTACCCTCCCCTAAGTGTAAAGTGAACAAGCCCTGGGGTGACAGAAGTAGGCCATCCCCGGCAGCCACAATGTCCCCATTTCCCAAAGGTCTCCAGGAAGTCTGACTGTGGGCATAAAGTGTGTTAGCAAGCCGGGAGACATTCCTATGGACATTCCAGGCCTGTTGATAAAATGCCTGTACAATTCCTAGAACTCTTGCAGACTGCACACAATACTGTACTATTAGGCCCGCCATTGAGGCGTCGCCAAAAAAGAATTAGAAAATTTAAACTACACAGCACGTAATTTACTTATTGCATATCTGAACATGGCTAGCTGATATGGCTGGCAAATATTTGCATGTCTACCTTCCGACGGAGGTAGGCCTGGCTGAGGGTGGAAGAATGACGTCGCATTGACGTCTGCCCCAAGCTTTCAAAGGGACGTACATGTAGGGCAATCGACTAAAAACTGGTCTGTTGACTTACCTACACTTCCCGGGCCCATGTACACCAGAGTGTACAGAATAAACAACACGTACAGTGCCAACATTCCGACTCTATCAACGTATTCCAGTCGTCAACCTGCCAAAAAAAAAAAAACATAAAGACTGCTGTCCTTGCATGAAAGGTTTGGGGTGGTAAACTACATTTGGAAAGTAGTATTTATCTATCCATGAATTTATGAATGTAATAATGTTATGTGTTTATTTTAATATAATGTAAATAACAACGTTATAGTTCTATTCTGTATGTTGGTATGCAAATAAAGAATTGAATTGAAAAACAAAAAAAAGTTAAAGTGAGTGTTCTCCAACTGCTGTCCTAATATCCTCAATGTCAGAAAAACACCTTGACAATATGGAGAAAACTAAAACTAAACTAAAACATGGCATTTGCTTAAGGGTAAAATACAGTGTGTCGTTACAAATGTACACCAGATAATAAAATGATATAGAAATATCGACACCGCCGTTCATACCATTACGTCTAAATATAACGAATGAATGAATGGATGAATAAAGACCTTTACTGTACATGTAAATCTTTGCCCCACTGGGCTAAGCACAGGTCACATTATTACAATTATATACATATATATATAACTGTTACGTATTTATACAAACGTCTAATGTGTTCTATTTCTAGCCTTTCTACTTCCTCTCGCTTCTAAATACAATCTATAACCTATACTAGATATAGTAAACCTTACACTGAACTCACTCCGGCAAACCAGTAAAACCACCGCCTGTTGAGGAGACCTTGCTCCGCCCGTTAGCCGATGGAGGGCTCGCTACATTGTGATTCTTGCAGGTGTGACATACGAACACGTTCCCACCAGTATCAGGACGGAAATTTGCTAACACTGTGTTTATCTTTAGTCATAGAGTTCAAACTTCGTCCCAACACAAGACGTAAACTCACCATACATTTTCGGTCGATCTCGTCAACCGTCGTCAGATGTATAATGCAATCACTGGCTCTCCGTAATCGGAAGCGTGATCGATGACGTCAGGAGTGCATAAAAAGTGGCGGGGAGACGGAATCTCCCACCGTCAAGATTTAGAGAGCAGGGCTCGAAATTCATTTTTTGGGAATAGGTGCAATGGTGCACCCAACCTAAGAAAATTAGTAGAATGTCAGTAAAAGTAATCATGTTGATTTCTAAAGAAAAGTACTGTAACAATAATTTTATTGTTTTTCTGACACTTAGATGTTAAGAATATGTCGTGTACCACTATACATTTAACATCTAAAATGTAAACCTACAAAAACATTTGGGTGCACAAGTGCACCGAGAGAAATAGATTGGGTGCACAGCTCCAAATTTGGGTGCACTAAGGTGCACATGCATCCAGTATTTCGAGACCTGAGAGAGGGTTGATCGATGGACCCTAATGTAAACTGCCTCCTCCACAACCCACACAAGGTAATCTAGCAAAGAGTTAACTTCTTGTGTTGGAACAAAGTTTGAACTCTATAACTATGGATTCTACCAACACAGATGAACTTTCATTCAACTATGTTTTTAATAATTATCTATTAGTAATTAACTAGACTTACAAAGTTTTGTTCCTAATCTAATGCTGAAAAAATAAAGGCATAGGTAGGTACATGTACTCTCTCTTTTTTTTTTAATAAAAAATCTTTTTAGACTCTGGCTGAAGTGGTCCAACAAATACACTGTAACGCTGAAATGCGTAAGAGTCAGGTCTAGAATGGTCTGTTACAATGTACTTTGTCTGTATGGCAAAGCAGCTTTTTTCTTACAAACAATGGGTACTGTAGATAGATTTACATTACAGGAAGTAATGTGATATATCCTTAAGCTTGGTTTTAGTTTAGAGAAACTGTATATAGTCAAGTGAAGATTGTCGGTACTAGATGGTCACAGTTGCCTCAGTGTGAATTCTGATATGTCGAGTAATGGCAGACTTACAGGCTGCAGAATAGTCACACTGGTCACACTTGTAAGTTTTTTCTGATATATGCGCTCTCATATGATGGGCTAAGGACTTCTTGTGAGCTGTCCTGTATCCACACTCCCCACACATGTAGGGTTTCTCACCAGTATGTTTTGTCATATGTCGGGATAAGTCGGACCTCACAGCTGTCCTGTATCCACACTTCCCACACATGTAGCGTTTCTCACCAGTGTGTGTTGCTAGATGAATGTCCAATTTATCTTTGCGTGCCATAGAACAGTCACACTGGTCACACTTGTAGGGTTTTTCTCCTGTATGAGTTCTCATATGTCGGGATAAGCTGGTCTTGTCAGCTGTCCTGTATCCACACTCCTCACACATGTAGGGTTTCTCACCAGTGTGTTTTGCAAGATGTAAGTTCAAATTGGATTTTTTTGCAGCAGAATAGTCACACTGGTCACACTTGTAGGGTTTTTCTCCTGTATGGGTTCTCATGTGTATGGACAAATAAGACTTGTATTCTGCCCTGTATCCACACTCCCCACACATGTAGGGTTTCTCACCGGCGTGTGTTGCTTTATGGTCGTCTAAGGTGCATTTAAGTGCAGCAGAATAGTCACACTTGTCACACTTGTAGGATTTTTGTCCTGTATGGGCTATCATGTGTTGGGATAAGCTGGACCTGTAAGCTGTTCTGTATCCACAATCCCCACACATGTAGCGTTCCTCACCAGTGTGTTTTGTTAGATGAATGTTCAAGGTAGATTTCCGAGCTGCAGAATAGTCGCACTGGTCACACTTGTAGGGTTTTTCTCCTGTATGGATTCTCATATGTATGGACAAGTAAGACTTGTATTTTGCCCTGTACCCACACTCCCCACACATGTAGGGTTTCTCACCGGCGTTATTTAAGTTGACTTGCTGTGCTGCCATCTGGTCTTTAACATTGCTTGTTTTGCTGTCACAGTCGACCTGGGAAACCCCAATAGGAGACCCATTACAGCAGTTCTGACCAACTCCGGTGGGAGACCCGCGCCCTGTCGTTGCCATGTTTGGTCTAATGAGAAAATGAAGACATCAAAATCAAATCAAAAATATACACAAGTTTAACCTAATCATTTACATCTCAGCAAATGGTGAAAAGACAAGGTGTTTTTTAGCTGAATGCCTTATGGATATTTGCAATTTAATATCTTACATTTGTTTAAATATCATTTAAATAAGTTCTTCCTAGACCTTCAGATCAGGGCAATCCAGCCAGGGCAAAAAGATATGCCCCCTGCACAAGAGAGAAACAGAAAAAGGTATGAAAGGAGAAGTGGTCCGATCTCTGTGATTTTCAAGAAAGATGAATACAGTCGATACCGGTTGAATTTTGTTTCATCGTTGTCCTAGGTTCTTCCTCAACAACCATCTTTCTGATGTACGACATACATACTAAGAAATGTGGCCAGACTGCCAGAGGCCCATTTCGAGTACCATTTGGGGAGTGCATCCAAACCAACTGAAAACAGCCTTTTTCTTTGTACATGTATGTGCACGTATGGATAAATGCTGACATTTTACAGTTGGGGTGTTATTTCTCTTTCTGTTATGATATAGAACATTATGATTTTGTAACAATGTACTTACACTGTAAGTTACAGTAGTGTGTAGTCCTATTTCGTCAACAAAACTGGCTGTTAATCTTGTTTTTGGCTGCCTGGTAGAGCTCTCAAAGCAATGCTATGGTGATGTTTTGGTGGTGTACGGGGGGGGGGCAGAAGTCATGCCCTCAGTGTTTCCATCTATTGTTAAGGCCATGTTGATTTGATTATATGGATGACATCCGCGCGCGCATGAATTTTCGGCCGTTTCCAAAAAAAAAAAAAGTTTTCAACCATACTGTAAATCGTGCAAAACAGTTGCTAAATGAGCAAAAATATACCATAAGTTGCAAGGAAAACATTCAGAAGCGATACCAATGTCGTAGAATGCCAAAATCAAAGGAAAAAAGACAAACATGTAAAGAAATGAATTCGAAGAGTAGATTATTCGCCATAACATATTCTGTGCCATTTGTTCAACCTTCATGACCACGTAGATTTCATAGTGAAAGCAACTTTTTTTTTTTGCAAAACTTTTTTTTTATTCGCACGCGCGCATCAGTTTTGGGGTTCCCAGAGGATGTCATCCATATAATCAAATCAACATGGCCTAACTTACGTAACTGATGACAAAATGAGATTTTTGGGACTTAGTAAATGGAGGTTGGACTACTACTACCTTGTTTATGTGAATCTGCACTAGTTGAACACTCAAATAGATGATTTGTGACAGCTCATTTATTAGATGTTAACCATAAATTTCAATTGGAGCTCGAAATACATCATGTAGTGGTCTGGCCGACAGCTTCATATGCTTGGTTTTGCCCCCCTCCCTCTCATTAATTTCCACCATATTCTTATCCCGGAAATGGCTATAGATTATCGCCCCAATGCAGTTCTACTTCCACAGAAATGGTCTCAAACTATTGCCCTTGACATGTAAATACTTTGCTGTTGGTTTCTAAGCCTTACCTGCTTCCTGTGATGGTTTTTTTCTCTTCAAGTAACCGGGACTCGGACAGCTTTGTCTTGTGTGTCCTTCTGTCGTCTCGTGAGGTCAGAAGTGAACACAATGTGGGTCAAAGGTTAAAAAGTGTAGGCCTGATTACCCATATAAGATCATATAATACATTTCACATGTTGTCAACATTTTGCTTTTAAAACGTACACATGTTTGTTTGTGATCTGACATTAACTGAAGGGCAGAGCCCTGTATCCACACTCCCCACACATGTAAGGGTTTCTGACACTAGATGCATGGTGGCCCAAGGTCCCTTTCTGTATTGCAGAATAGTCACCCTGGTCACACTTGCAGAGTTTTTCTCGTTTTTGAGTTCTCATCAGTTTGAATAAGTCAAACTTTTAGCTGTCATGTAGCCACACTCCTCACACATGTAGGTTTTTTTTATCTCACATGTGAGACTGTTCCGACGTTATAGTGGTCATCAGTTATGGGTCAAAGGTCAACGCCAACATGGCGCGTCGTAGTGCAAAACTGACGAAGTTCAACGAACCTTTAGAGCTCGTGACAGACGATATTCCCAGTACTCCTCCCGGTGGCGCCGTAGTCAAGGTCTGTGTACAACTTACATCACTTCATAGATGTAACAAATTAGGTGTTTGGTCGGTTTGGTGGCGGGTATTCAAACAGTCTTTTTGACTTCGAAGGGAGGGCAAAGTTCAGAATTTGTTGCTTCCGGGTTGAAACTTTCGGAGAACTCAAGTTGGATTTGGCTGTTAGGTTTCTTTGGGAAATAGTGTTTAGCAAAATCGATTAAACAGTCACTAATTACGGATATACTTGCTGTATTACGACCAGTTCAACTTCAGGACATAAAGTTTAGATTCAGTCCCAGTATATTAAAAGTGGTAGATGTGCTAGCCGTGGCGACTGTGCAATTAACTGGCTTCTCTTGCTCCCTTGCTCCCAGTCTTATATATATATATATATATATATATATATATATATATATAGCCACGTCTATGTGCAAGTATCATAAGTGTGCGACATAGACGAGGACTTGAACTGCTCAACCCCGGGTCTTGTTAATACGGTTTTGAGGGTTAGGATAATGGAACACACTCACACAGACAAGCATACCTGTCCCTGGTGCTGAACACCATCCACCCACAGGCAAGCATTACCTTGTACCTTGATCCCTTAACCAAAGCAAGCATGACTATCACGAAATGCAGACTTTTAACCTTGCTATCAGGATTTTGGCACTTAAAAGTCTTTAATTTTACAGATAAATGATGGTTGCAATGTACTGGTTGATATTCATGAATGTTTGAGTGCTCTAGGATGCTTTACTTTTTAACAAATAGTACACTAACATTTGAGTTTGTATTGTTTCCCTTGTAGGTCTACTATGCTGGTCTGTGCCATAGTGATGTTGACATAAGTAAAGGGGAAAACCCCAACTACAGCCTCCCTTTGATACTTGGTCAGTAAAAAAAATTCTTTTGCTAAAATGGGTAAGGGCCTGGTCACAATCACATGATTGCAAGCGAAAGGCATTCCTGGGAAAGTTAATTATGTCATAAAAAATCAAATTGTTTTGTTACTGAAAAAAATCATTCAACACTCCTATGAAGAATGTGACTGCACCATACCACAGAAAGGACATGGTTATCATTGAACAAAAAAGTAGAGGATGATCATGATGTGATGGCATAATGGGGAAATTTGCATATATCCCATGGGGCTTTGTAGACTTTGGATCCCATTCAATTTTTCCTGCAAACCAAGAAGTTAGCAGTAACCTCTGAATCATTGTTCAGTGGCTCAAGTTGGTGAAAATGCATTGTTTTTAGTGGAGAAACAAATGAACTACCTGCTACTGAAGCTACATGTACAGATTGAATGATTATGCCAGCTTGTGATCAAATACTTGAACCACTAATGCAATGCATGTCAGGATAATATTACACATGTAACATCCGTGTCCATAATATCACCATGGTCCATAATATCGCCACATTGAAAAACGGTGTGCTTAAAGATATTTTTACTGCAACATACTTTTCATTTGCTATCCTTCACACATCAAATGTACATACGTTGAGGGTATATTGCAGTAAAATATCTTTAAGCACACTGTTTCTCAAGGTGGCGATATTATGGACCCTGGTGATGTTATGGACACGGATGTTATGCAGATCCTCCTTTTGAAGCATCAAATGAGCAGTTAAGTCTGCTGAAATCTAAGTCATTATGATTTAGAAGGTCCTGTCTATAAAGCATAAATCTGAGTTGGTCAATGGCATTTTAACTTACTAATTATTTGTCTTGCATTAAGTGGAATAAATTGTATACTTCAGGCCATGAGGTTTCTGGAAGAGTACACAGCATAGACCAATCGGCTGTCAGCAGCAATATCAAGGTACTACTATTCAAACTTTGTAGGTTGCATTCTAAAAGTTTCATACTCATCTCAGATGATTGGTTGGACATGGTGTTGTTTTGAAATTTGGTACAGTGTCACTAACTTATAGTCTAGTACATATGGAATTTCTTCGCAATGATTTGGTTTGTTGTCCTTGTAAATGTTAGTATCCTGTTGTGTAACACTGTACATGGAAGGGCTGTACTTACATGTCTTAACACTGTATACTGTGTACATAAATGTGTGGCACATAAATGGGTGTGCAGTACATACATGGGTGTGTAGTAATTCTCAATGTTTAATGTCGTTCCCCTATAGGTGGGTGACCAGGTAATGGTGTATGCCATACATGGGTGTGCAGTGCATGCATGGGTGTGTAGTATGTCACTGGGTGATAGTGTAATTGTCACATGTGGATGTGCATTTTATACATGTACATGGGTGCACAGTACATACATGTACATGCATGGGTTTTGTCCCCCTCAGGTGGGTGACCAGGTGATGGTATATGCCATACATGGGTGTGGAGTTTGCAGCAGATGTAAGGTGGACAAACCTACCTACTGTCTGAACAGGGTCAGGAAGGCTATTGGGTTCACAGAAGATGGAGGGTAGGTTTATATCCTAATTCATTTACCTGCCAGCCAACCTGACAACGCTTGATCTGATATTCTCCCTGCTGCATAACAGTGTAGCCAATACATTTTTGCCATCATTTTATACATGAAGTGTTTGAAGTAGACCCCAAACAAGCCATAAATTGACAACATTGTCCCTTTATTTTTTTGTACCACCAACAAATAGCTAGAACCAGCCTACAAAACAAGCAACAGTTACTGTTTTCCATCAGTGACATCACATTTTTGCCTCAAAGATGAAGAAGAAGAAGGAATCTTTATTCAACTTGCAGAGTAACATAGCCTGAATTTTGCTGAATTTACCAAGTTCAAAATATACATAGTTATATTACTAAGTATTACAAACATTATCAATTATTAACATTAAAATATACTTATCATAAGATGTTCTGGAATATCCTGTACTGATCGGGATTGGTGCATTAATATATATATAAGATAAATTCATAAGTACATGTTGTACATGTATATAAAATAAGTACATATATACACAACAACACACAGATATCAGTAATGTCATGGGATAGGGTTGACTCAACATTTTTTGGGATGGCAATTGACTTTGAAAGTCTAATGTTACTGCCTTAAGTTTGAAATACTCAATATCTATTTTAGGTGCTTGTTTTGTACAGGTACTGTGAGAAGCATGTCGGCAGAACGCACTGTGCCTCACAGCGCAGAACCCCGCATTTTCACGTTTTTCAGTGGATTTTTGGTCAACGTTGCATTAGAATTTTGTCTGTTGCAGAGGGTATCTTTTCCAACATAACATTTGGAAACTACAGACGAGATGTTTTCTGTATATGCACGAATATGACCTTATATGAGACATTCTGGCAAAGTGCTATGTACAATACATTACGGGTTTCGCGCAGGTGCAGTGTACATTCTGCCGACATAATGCATTACCAGAATAAGTGATGTTCAGGATTAAATCTAGCATTTCACTATGAACCACTTTGGGGTTGTATTGTTCTAAAAATTGTTGACATTCTGTTCCTGATAGATTTTCAGATTTTGTGACTGTAGCTGATGTGAGAATGTTGATGCGGGTGCCAGAAACAGTTGCCATGGATACAGCATGCTTGTTGCCATGTTCAGGACTGACGGCCTACAATGCAGTCATGTCTGTTCTCAACACTGTGGAGGGGTTTGTCAAGGACCATGGAGGTTGGTGAAATATTCAATTTTTTTTGTTTTTTTTTGTTACAATGATTGTTCTGTTCAACTGTAATCTGTAGGCTTTGTATTCAATGCTCAAAATCCTTTTTTCTGTATACCAGATTACCAGTGCACTAGTACAAGTGGCATAGAAAATCACCTGCACCAGACAAATTTTACCTGTACCTTTGGCCACACCAATTTAATTTCTTGGTTAACGGATTTTTCTAGAAAAATAATGGAGCGGGTGGGCAAAAAATAAAAAAATAAAAACAGGCCTAGGCATCCTGTTATAGCCCAAAATGGTACAATAGGAGCCATGAAGTCAACATACCAGGCTAGTTCAAAATTTAAACAATGAAGTTTGAACTTTTAATGATACCATGGCATTGAAAGATGGAATAACTGTAACAACTAGGATGAAAAAGACTGTTTTCAACTGTTCAGGGCAAAATATGAGCATTTTGCAGTTGGTTCTGAATTTTCATTTTTATTTGCAAATCAGAAAAAAATGGAGCGGGCGAATCCGTTAGCCAAGAAATTAATTTGGTGTGGCCTTATGAATGCTGTAATACTAGACTAAGTATACCTCATACTTTGAAAAGTGTTCAGAAACCATAATGCCATCATTTCTCCCATACGTACTTCATAGGTGCATGTGGTGACAGCCAATAGTAAAAAATATCTACATAGTACACATGAATTCGTATCCTGATTTGTATGTTAACAGAGATATAAAACAGAGATGGGAATCCCTAGATGCACCCAATCTCTTACCTTTTTGATTACCAGAGCCACGTGAGTTTTTTTAAGGGTCAGAAATTTCTGTTCACAGTTCCAGAAGACTGTGCTGTGTTACTGGTGGGAGCAGGGGGCCTTGGCCTGTGGGCTGTCCAGATCGCAAGGGCAATGCTGCCTGATGGAGTTAGGGTTGTCTGCGCTGATAAAGATGTAAACATCATTGTCTAATTTTCCAATGCTTTTAGAGGAAAGTTGTAAATGAATTTCAATGTAGAATTTCTATTGGAATCATAAGAAAACAGCAGTTGTAGAATGAAACAGAAATGCAAAACATCACTATTTTCAACAGTAGTCCACTGCTTTGAATTGCCACTGTTTACTTTAATTAGTGACATTGAAGTATTGATATTATCATAATGATGTTTTTCCCAATGGTGCATACATGTAGCCAGAAAAGTTGACTACAGCAAAAGGAATGGGGTGTGATGAAGTGGTGCACTGGAATGATAAAGGTAAGTACAAGAACCAAATGCAATTTGCAAACATATCTCCTAATATAGTATATATATCATACTTGTTAGACATAATGTACCCCCGGTGGAAATGCTTCTTTATAAATGCTTTCATGGTGAAAATATTGACACTTGTTATAGGAAAGTTGACTTCCATACTTTATACTGTGTATACTTTTACTATAACCTCTTATATATACAAAACTTCTGCCAGAACCAGTATAAGCAATAATATCTTCTGGAATAAATAGACTGAGAATTGTATCAGTTGTTAAAGATACAAAAATGTAACAATTTGTCATTTCAGGATGTGTTCCTTCATTGCACATTTCAGAATGTGTTTCTTCATTGCACATTTCAGAATGTGTTTCTTCATTACACATTTCAGAACGTGTTCCTTCATTGCACATTTCAGAACGTGTTCCTTCATTGCACATTTCAGAACGTGTTCCTTCATTGCACATTTCAGAACGTGTTCCTTCAAGTTCATTGCACATTTCAGAACGTGTTCCTTCATTACACATTTCAGAACGTGTTCCTTCATTGCACATTTCAGAACGTGTTCCTTCATTGCACATTTCAGAATGTGTTCCTTCATAGTATATTTCAGTACAAAAAGACAATTGACATGTCATTTTTATATTTATTGCAGAAACAGAAGACCACTTGATAAGTGTCACAAATAAAGCCTGTGGCAGGGTAGGCAGGGCTGTAGCTGCTGTTGACTTTGTGAATACATCAGGAACTTTCAGTCTGGTAGAGAGAATCCTCATCTGGGTGAGTATCAAGATGCATTATAAAACATTCAATAAATATGTTTAAAATATTATTAATAATCAAAAATATTAATATCGTAAAATAATCAAAATATTAATATTTTAAAATATTATTAAAAATATTATAAAATACATTTCAATAAAACATGAAATGGTATGCTGGTTGGCCAAATTAGATGAATCCCAAATTGATATTGTTGGGAAAAGATAAATGTTAAGTATTTGAATTACATTTAATTTTGGCTTACATTCAAGTATTTCATTTGAGCACACATATCTGCTTGCCGTTTTTTGATGATATAACTTAACCGATACACTACATAAGAAACAGTGTGTCTGCCTGTTAGTGACAGACTAATATAAGTAGTAGGGCTCCAAGCAAGTGGGTGGGCATTTTGATACTGGGTTTTGTAGAATTGTTAACACATTCTATTGCTGACAGACAACCAACTAGCCATCATAGACCTGTGCCTCAGAAACCTGCGCAGGAGGCTAATAAATGGATAATAAAAACATTGGAAGATCATCTACAATTGTGATGAAATTTAACGCTCTATGTATACCATTTATGATTTCATTAATGTTTTCTTTCTGGTCTTGTCCACTTGTTTATTAACAATGTTATTAAAATGATAACATTGTTTTGTTGTTTAACCTTTAGCACACTGTCAGTTTGTATACTGATTTCATGTCAGTTATTTGGTTAAGCAGCAGAAAGAAAGTTAAGAATAGTGACTCTGATAGAATTTGTTATTTTTTCAGGGAGGCATCCATGCGACTGTAGGGGTGTTTGGGGATACAGCAAAACTTCCCTTGAAGCCCTTTACTGTCCAACACCACACAGCAGTCGGTATCATGGTCGGTACACAACAGCAACTGAAGGAACTCCTCAAGCTTGTTGAAGATGGAAAGGTAAACATGTCAGGGGTTGAAATAGATTTTGGGATTAACTTGCACTGTCCAGGTGCAGATGAAAAAAAAATTGCTTGCACCAAAAAAAAAATAGTTGCACCCCCCAAAAATAATAGGTACGCAACCAAAAGTACATAATACAACTTTAATAGTATCCAATATTTGCTTACACTGTAGTGGGAATAAACTACTAACCTGTGACTGTGACTTAGATACTAACCTTCTAGTAATCATACAAAATATAGAAAAACTCCCTGGATTCTGGTTTTACCCTTTCAGTTCTTTATTGGGTATTTCTAAGGGTAGTGAGTCAACAGTTAAGTAATGGATAAAGCTTACTTGTACTGATGCACATCGGTAAAAAAATTAGTTGCACGGCACCAATTTCACCTGCACCAACTTGCACACAGAGGTATTTCAATCCCTGCATGAAGGTTGGCTCAAATTTTGGTGCAGTCTAACCAAATTTAGGCCTACCTCTTGATACATCTTGATACCTACGAATCGATTTTAAGTCAAATTTGACTTCCAACTATGCTTATAAACATACCCAATTCTAACAATAGATATATTGTAACAGTAGTAGGCTTGTGTATATAGAGCTATGATAATGATAGAATAAGTTTAGCATGTTATGCTGATTGTATGTAACATCAGCTTGGATTATTTTCAGGTTAAGGCACCTCCGATTACCCATCATCCTCTAGAGAGTGCGTGGAACGTCCTGCAAGACCTGAGAGATGGAAAGGTCAAGGGTCGAGCTGTGCTAGAAGTGTCCAAACCAAACGAATAAACTCAACGGCTTGTAGTTTGATGCTGTGAAGCAACTTGAAGTTAACTATAAGTTTCCAAGAAAAGAAATTTGACTTACTCAATTTTTGACTGTACAACTCCAGTCTTTGAAGAAGGTCTATAGGCCATGCTTTCAAAGTAATATACAAATATTTAAACAGTATTGTCTTTTTAAACAGTATTGTATTTTCATGGTGATTATGCAAATTATAATGACAGTCCAATCTTAAGAAATAAGGCTATTCTACAAAATTATGTAAATAAGGTCCTGATTTGAATAAATTATGTCTAGTGATGTTCACCTTCACTGAACTTCTAAATCTGACAAGTGTTAAATTCCCAGGAGATACACTATAAAATTGTATCAATCATTATGGTTAAACGCCATACTGTCTGTAAATAGAAAGGTCTATAACCTGGACTACTGTAACCTTACAAACCACATGCTCCATGTTAAAAAGAACACAAAACTTGAATGTGTGTGTATGTGCGTGCGCACGTCTGTGTGTGTGTGTGTGTGTGTGTGAGAGAGAGAGAGAGTGTGTGTGCATGTGCGCGCGCACGTCTGTGTGTGTGTATGTATGTCCCTCTCTCCTTAAAATGCATTACTTTACGTTGGAAAAAAGAAATCTTATTCAGATGTATTTTTTGCATTATAATTTAGTAGCACCTCGAGGTTTGTATCCCATTGTCATATAGCCAGAAGACGTCGACCAATCAGAAGGCTCCATTTCCCATTGGTTATCAGGCTGTTACCTCAAAAGTGTAGTCTCCACCAAAAGAAGTCTGGTGGAGACTATCAAAAGTGGTCGGTTACTGGAAAAAGACTCAAATCTGCAGTACCACTACTGACCGCGGGGTGGGGACGATGTTCCATCATCGAATGTAACCAAATCCTAGCCTCTACCAGGCACCGCGGATCGCTGGAAAATAGTAGAAATAGGCCGAAATAAAGGGATAGTATACCAGAGAAGATCCAGGGCCATAGAAGCTCCAATTTGCGACCCACGGAGCTTCTATGGCCCTGGATCTTCTCTGGTATACTATCCCTTTTCGGCCAATTTCTACTATTTTTCCAGCGTTCCGCGGTGCCTGGTAGAGGCTAACCAAATCCCCCAAACCCATTTCTGTGAATGGAAAATGTGTAGTCTCCGCCATAACACCGCGGGTTTGAAATATAGGTAATAATTTGGAATTTGAGTTTCACCACCGTAGAGTTCATTTGCCCGCAGAATTAAACCAGCTCCTCATTATTCCTTTTTTTTTGCCGATTTCTACGACCCGGTCCTCCGTAGGAGGGCTTGGTGGAGGCTAAAAAAATTGTTTATAACCATAACATTAGCTGCCTTCCGGTAATCTTATTTGCAGGCGTTCCGGGAGTGGTCAGCATTTGGGTTGCGCTTTTTTGCAACTTCAAATCAAATGTCGCACGTATTAGAAGCTGTGGCCACCATCCCTAGAACGCCATCCTTGGAACAATATTTTATCGAGGTGGTATTCTAATGTTAGCGGCAAGAGCTTCCATTGCGTGAGATCCCCGCCCAAAGAAAGGCCGAGCGCCCCCGGAACGCCTGCAAAGAATAGCCTCTACCAGGCTTGGGGAGGCGGCTGGAAATAGTAGAAATCGGCCAAATAGAGAAATAAGCATGCCAAGGGAGTTTGTCCGTTGAGAGAACATTTCGCCGCCCCACAAGCCTGTCGGGAGTCACCATTTCTTTGAAGTCCACTAATCGCTACCTTATAGGTGCCAAGTAGCTAAATTGGGGTGCGGCGAACTGTTCTCTCAACGGACAAACTCCCTTGGCATGCTTATTTCTCTATTTGGCCGACTTCTACTATTTCCAGCCGCCTCCCCAAGCCTGGTAGAGGCTATGCAAAGAAGGCTACCTTCCAATCTGCACCTCAGCCACTTGTCATTGTACCTACACGACCAGCTGAAATACAGTCTCATTATTGTGCTCACCAGGTCGTGTCGGTTTTACCGTATCATTGTCACCAGTCGAGTTTACGGGCGGGACAGTTAACCGTTTACTTCCTACGTGCTGTATCCTTTATGGTCAACGTAAAACGCTGGGGTTGTGCATGGATGACACAATATTGTATTAAAACAAATCAGTCTGTATGCAGAAGCTGATTGGGTCTTTAACTATTGTTCCTTGCCGTTGTTTTTAATACCAAGAGTTGTTTTGAGGTTGTAACTTTTACCTCCAGGAAAAAAAATGGAGGCTGATTTTGGTCAGTCTGTGTGCCTGCGTCTCTCTCTCTCTCTCTCTCTCTCTTCCCCTCTCTCCCTTTCTCTCCTTTTTCTCTCTCTCTAGCTCGCCCACTCGCTCTCCCTTTCTCTTTTTCTCTCTCTCTCCCTCCCTCTGTGTGTGTTTTCGCATATTTGTGGTTTTGCTTCAGAACGCTTGGATCGGTGTGTTGATATTTGGTATGTGGGTAGGTATAAGTAGATCTAGGTCAAGGTCAAATGTGGGTCTCCCGGCTGTTATAACCTCGGTACTGCAACAGAACTTCGGTATTTGTACATTTTGTCCGTCCTGGATATGCTAAATGGTCTTTATTCATGGTGCCAGATAGCTTTTCATGTCAGGAAAAAGTGGTTTGGGTTCGGTTCCCCTAGCAGCTTTTAATGGAACTGCAGGTGAGTTTCTTCGTACCTCGATCTACTAGTGTGCTGAAACAATTACTGCAATAACTTCACAGGGATGATCCTTTCAACATGACATACCCTTGTCAACAACGATATTACGATGCACCTGCACAAATTTACATTTTCTCTAATTACACTTCCGATGATTTGAAAGTGAGAAGCATGCCCCAAGTTCTGTTTAATACATTAAACATAATCATATCACGCGGATAATTTTACAAGGTGATTACTGGAAATTACTTCCTGTGATGACTTGATATCACTTAAATGATCATATCCATAAATATTTGCAGTTCTAATATCACAAGTCATACCTTAAACGGCTGGGGGTAAGAACGTAAACTACACTGATGAATTCTATACATTCTGTTAAGTTCACAGCAAGTAAATTTTATGGATGACATCCTCCGCAGACTCCAAATCTAATGCGAGCGGGCGAAAAAAAAACAAGGTGGGCCGAAAAAAACAAGGTTCCTACATTTTAAAATTTTGACTCAATCATTGTACAAATGATTTTGATTCAGTGGGAACATCACATATACACAGCCAGCATCACACATCACTGCATCAAAGTAAGAAACAAAACATCAAATCAGAGCCTTTTCTTGTGTCCTCTCTTCATAGTTATCTGCCATCCACCTTCCGGCATGGCAACAGACATCTTTGTCAATTTTCGGCATGTTGACGACTGTCAGAAGGCAACACATTTTTTTTTCCCAAAGTCAGGCGAAAATTAATGCGCGCGCTGACGCGCGGTGCTAGTGTCACTGAAATGAAAAGAAACCTACAGTGGACCTCACTTGAAGACAGAAGAAAGATGTCTAGACTATGCATGATGTACAAAATGACTAATAAACTGGTGGATGTCCCAACTACTAAGTACCTAATACCAGCTCAGAAGAGAACAAGAAATAGCCACGCATTCAAGTACCAAAGTTATCAACCAAGGATTGAGGTGTTCAAGAATTCATTCTTTCCTAGAACTATCGCAGAGTGGAACTCACTGTCACCAAGTACAGTAGGAGCACTGTCAATAGATAGCTTTAAACAATGTCTAGAGCTAGAAGTTCAAGGGTTAGGTGTAACAAGTCGATCGGTGTAATATAGCCAGCTGCCGCCGCGCCGCGTGCCTGCGAAGCTGGTGTGTTACGCCGAAAGGCGGTTATACCGGCTATACAGATACAGATACAGATACAGATCCATAAAAATTACTTGCTGTGGCCTAAAGTGGTATTGAAGCAAACATCCGCGAAGACATTTGTGTGTCATGTCTGACTTTTATTTCCTTACTGTTATCATTTTGCAACTAATTAGATTTTTCATTAGAAATATTTGCCCAATATGTCTAATGGTGAGGTATCTAATTTCGTCAAGTGTAAGACCATGTTGATTTGACTACTAGTATATGGATGACATCCTCTGGGAACCCCAAAACTGACGCAAGCGTGCGGATAAAAAGGGTTTGGCAAAAAGAAATTCCCTTCATTATGAAATCCACATGGTCATAAAGATTGAACAAATGACTAAACACACAGAGTGCGGTATGGTGAATAATAATACTCTTCTTTTTTATTTCTTTACATTTTCTTCTTTTCCTGAACTGATTTTGGCATTCTATGACATTAGTATCGTTTTCCAATCCTTTTTTTGCAACATATGACATATATTTTGTACGATTTACAGTATGATCGAAACTTTTTCTTTCGGAAACGGACAAAAATTCATGCGCGAGCGGATGTCGTCCATATAATCAAATCAAAATGGCCTAACGAAACGAGGATCTTTGGTGTTAAGATCATAAGCGTTAAAAGTCTCTTCGAGCGGTTATTTTTTTTTTAGTAACTGCAAAGTTCACGGCTGACTATTAGCCTGTACAAGGCATCAGAGGTGGCTGGAAAGAGTAGAAATCGGCCACATAGACAGAAAACATGCGCCAGGGAAGTTAGTCCACTCAAAGCGAAAAACTGTACTCTTCTAGCGGACCAACTCCCCTGACATGTTATCTGTCTATTTTGGTCAATTTCTATTCTTTCCAGCCGCTTCTGAAGCCTGGTAGAGGCTAGCTAAAAATTGATGCTTCCACAAAGACACCGATATCTCAAATTATGAGTAATAAAGGGAAAATCAGCATTTATCTATCAGTTTAATTTTTATTTATGTATTGTCGATTAATTCTGATCAATTCAGTTTGCAAATAAACCAAATACGAGTATAAGTTAGATTTCGGTCGATAACTGACTATAACGTTATTTCGGTGTTCTGAAAATATTCTGAGTTGATTCTCGTCGTCAATTTCGGCATCCAAACTTTGTCTCTGTGAAATCCTAAGGCTTACGGTCGCTTTTGACAGGCGAAGACGAAATACTTCACGGCAATATTCCCAAATAAAGTCAGGGATACATCACGCAGCGAAACTGTTCAAATATCCATCCGAGTTTACGTCTGTCAGACTAACGGTCAATTTATGTGGGCCGAGTGATTTCCCTGGGGAGCCCCGCTGTGTTTGATTGACAGCGGCGTCTGACGTGCTTTGACAGTTGACTGAGCCGCTACCTCATCGTAACCATGGTGACGGAGGGAAGTCGGTACGGTTCCGCGGGCCCGGGTCTCGTCCCCAGGGTAACCCTACTGGCGGGAAATCCCGTCCATAACTCTCTCGGCTCGCGGTAATTTGTCGTGTACTCGCAGGTGCTTCACGGGCGAGCGTGTTGTGTTTATTAGATATAAATTGCCGCTGTCGGTGTAAACTTTATGCCTGGGGGGAAGGAAACAGGTTTTCTCGGAAATGCTTTGAATTCTGTATCTGTATAGCCGGTATAACCG
>NW_017804220.1:1579558-1621912 GCF_001625305.1 Branchiostoma belcheri
GAGAGGGGGAAGGGGAGAGAGGGATTGGAAGAGGGGAGAGAGAGAGAGAGAGGCACACACACACACAGACAAGCACACGGTCAGACACACCTTAAACAAAACTTCAAGAAGGTTAGAGCTGGGCATAAATATACATGTATTCATGTAGGCTATACATCGTACAAAGCACAGCTAGCAGTTCCGTTTAAGAATGACCGGGCGTTGCGTCATCACTATAGAATGTCAGTCAATAGTCGTTTCATTCCTCAAGCTAACCGACATCTCGCACACAAGTGTCGTTTCTCATTAAGACATCTGGAGACCCATACATATATAGTACCTGTTTATGGGTATTTATCAGCCTGTCCCACAAATCGACCTATATCAAGTCAATGAACTGAACCAGACGTCTGTCACCATGGTAACTGGTGTATGTTACATCATGTTGCAATTTTATAGCAGGAGGGATTTAGACTCCAGTCTGACCATGTCTATAGATGTTTGAGTAAGAAACAGAGCAGGCCATATGCGAAGGTAAGCATTATGCATTTGCTTTGCAAATATTACCTTTCTTACTTATTCTTCTATTCGAAAATCAACATTAAAGTTTTGTCTACTGGAACTCTTGTATGAATTTTTTATTTGTGTTCGAATAAGCTCACCCTTGTCATATTACCATATTAGGGCTGGTACCCGGGGTCTCTCGTGTTTAGCGGTCGCCCTCCCCATCTCGTTCCCAGCATCCCCCTGTGTGCAAAGTGCTCGTGAAAGGTCACGCACTCTGTGTTCAAGGTCACCTCACAGATAACTTCTGCTCTCCAGAACCACTTAAGCACCACTGCAGCCCGCGCTAATGGCTGTTTGTCTAGAATTTATCAAAATTCTCAGCCGGGGCCGATATCTCATGCGGCGTGGCATTCTCTCGGGCACGTCGGCAAACTCTCGTGTTGTCTCGCGAGACCACAGAGAATGGGGAGAATTCACCAATTTAACACTTCCCATAATGCCTAGTAAAGATCACGGATATGACGTAAGGCCACCCCCTCCTCCTTCCTCGATGTAATATTTCCATCGACAAACTGGTCAACTATATTGTTTTGAATTATTTATCTAGTTTAAAGCGCATGCCATAATTGCATTTTTGTTGGAATTAGAGAAATGACGTACCTTCTATAGTTCTACTTTCTACCGAAGACACTCCTACTCGCATTACCGATTACGTATATACCCTTCTTACGTCATACATATCCCATCCATATCCGTGATCTTTACTAGGCATTATGGGAAGTGTGAAATTGATGAATATGCACGTTGGCAGAATGTACTAGTACTGCGCCTGCACGAAACACGGACTTTTCAAGGTTTCTATTGGATTTTTTTTTCTATTGCAACATTTTTACAAGACATGGCGTCGGCACACTGACGTTTTCCAACTTATATTTATGCCGCCACCAACGCAGACAAACGCATGAACGGACAACACACATACTCATTTTCACCTGAGTGAAGTGAGGAAATTCATTGGATGTCTAGTCAACGTTGCATCTGAGCTTTTCCCGTTGCAGACGATATCTTTTTCGACACAGCATTTGAAAACTATACACAAGGTTAAAATAAGAGAGAAAGTCGAAGTTCTACATGTATGCACAATACATTACGGGTCTCGCGGAAGCGCACTTCTAGAACGTTTTACCAACATGCTCATTTTCTCAATTCTCTGTCGTCTCGCGAGACAACACGAGAGTTCAAATTCTGGCCTGTCACGGAAACCAAACGGCGGGGGGCGCCACCCTAAGTGGAATTGCCAGTTTGTTAGGTCAGTGAGTCAAGTGGAGCCACGAGCGCAGAGACGTACAGAAGTGGGGTGAGCTATCAAGGTCCTTGTCACTCTGAACTTCCGGGATAGGGCAAGGCGCCTAGCCTCCTGTGCAGGCTCCGGGGCGGGTGAATTTCGATATACAGCATTTTGTCAATAGATACACCACCAGCAGTGGAAAAACGTGGCCAAACAGCATGCTGCTGACTAAGCTATGGGAGTGAGTGAGTGAGTGAGTGAGTGAGTGAGTGAGTGAGTGAGTGAGTGAGTGAGTGAGTGAGTGAGTGAGTGAGTGAGTAAGTGATTGAGTGAGTGAGTGAGTGAGTGAGTGAGTGAGTGAGTGGGTGAGTGAGTGAGAGAGTTTTGAATTGAACATGAATGGAACCTTCTTTCGGCGGCTGGTTGTAGGATGTCCGGCTATTAAAATAACGCGTTGAAAGCTCTTCAAAACGCTGTATTCCCACCCTCCCCGGAGCCTGCACAGGAGGCTACAAGGCGCCTGTGTAACACGCTAAATGAATCAGTCTGAGAGTAACTTGAAATGAATCAGAAACTAAAAAGAAAAAAAAAATGCTTTTTTAAAAAAAGCTGGCCGGAGACAATAAGGGAATATCTGGCATTCTCATAAAATCCTTCTTTTGCTTGAAGCTTTTTGTCCAGTTTTGAGACTTTGTTTTTTGGTTACTCTAGGAGTTTGAGCTGGCCCTTGTGACTTTCGATCAAATCAGATAATTTTTTTTCAAAATAAACTTTGCAGACGTGTACGTTGTTGAATCTCTTAAGACACAACTGAACGTTGAAATTTTACATATTGATCAATTTTTGCATAATCCAAAAATTTACAATATAATGCACATGGGCTTACAATACAATGCACATTCACAATGTAATACGTAATCTGCATTTGGTAAGTCTTTCTTGATACAGAAGAATTTTTGAGATTAAAATTTAGCAAAGTACTGGTACTTTTATAATGCCTTGTTTGAATGTATCGAACTAAAGCTTGCAGTGGCCAAAAGTAATGGTAATATTAGCCTCCGTAGCAGGCTTTTAGAACTGGGGGTTTTGTGGTCTTGGCTGTTTTCTGATTAGCCTAGTTCAAAAAAATAGGGTAATTCAACCAGGCCGGCTATGTTGTCTATATGCAATCAGAAAATAGCACATAAAAGCTCCCAAAGACCCTGAAGACCCCCATTTTTTTTGGCATGCTGTGGAGTCTGTGGTAATATTTGCCCCTACAGAGATTTGTATGTATGAGTAACCATGTATGCCTGGTGAATGTCAGCAACACATTCGCTAACACAGAGATAATGATAACAACCGACCGACCCTGCACTATAACTGCGATTGTTCAACCACCAATCTGACTTCGGAACAAATTTACCACTCAAAATATCTATAATCAACTGGAATTTCCACCCAAATCAACGGAAAGATTATTAGTGAAAGTTCAAAATTATAGCAATTAAATTGTAATGTCTATTGCTACCGGTTAATAAATGACGAGTTTTTAGTGATTTTCCGACTACTATTTCTTTTAACATTTTTTTTTTTGATAGCCAGTGTTTTTCCTCGATCAGAAGGGTCAGAATTGGCAAGGAATAAACATTATTGACATTCTTTTCAGAGATTGGCACGGTAACGGTATCAAGTGCACATTCGCCGTTAGGCCATGTTAATTTGATTGTACGGATGACATCATCTTGGAACCTCAAAACTGACGCGAGCGTGCGAATAAAAGTTTGGCAAAAAAGTTTCCTTCATTATGAAATCTACGTAAAGGTTTAACAATTGTCTGAACACACGTATAGAGTATGTTATGACGAATAATTATAGCCCGCATGCCCTTTTCCGTAGAGCGTAATCGGCCGTTTTAATTCTACGTAGAGCGTAGACGGACCGCTCTAATATTTTTGCGTACAGCGTATTCGGCGTTTTAATTCTACGTAATGCGTTGTAGCCACTTGGAATTTATCGTAAAGCGTAATCGAGAGGTTTCCGAATTCAGCGTGGAGCGTTGTCGGAAGCCCCCCTAGCAGGCCCTTATTATAGACTCTTCACTTTCATTTCTTCACATTTTCTTCTTTTCCTGAATTGATTTCGGCATTCTTTGACAATAGCATCGTTTTCCGATACTTTTTTTTTCAACATACGACATATATCTTGTACGATTTACAGTATAGTCGAAAACTTTTTTTTTGTCAAACGGACGGGAATTCATGCGCGCGATCCATATAATCAAATCAACATGGCCTTACGTTGCAACATGATGCCGCACCACAGAAAGAGTTGCTCATGGAAAATCCCCATGTATATAGTGCTTATCTTATCTTTTGAGTCGTCAAAGTTTGGGCATTCTTCCCCGTGCAGAACGATACGACAAAACCGAAATATGTGGATAACATGGGGCGGCATTTCCGTGCACGTTTAGTGTGTCTGGGTGGCATGTTCATTCTGGAAGGTCCTACAAAATTGGTACAGTATCCAAAACCGTCTTTTATCCAGAACAATGCCCGGACACGGTTCTGGATGTATAGAACCGCGCCTGAGGTAAAAGTACGTCTTGGATACGCGACGACTATCCAGAGACGTCCATAATCCTAACCCTAACCCTTAACAGGCAACAGGCATAGATAGACATGGTTCTGGATAGGCGGTTCTTAGAGAGTTAGAACAGTGCATTACAGTTAATAACTATATCAGTCCCGATTAAACACACACATGTCTATATCGTTGAAATGGACGAAAACGTCTTTCTATCCATATTCGCAACGTTAGGTACTATAGAATACACCTAGCTATGGCACATCAGTATGTAAAAATCGGACATTTTGTTATGTATAGAATAATACAATTGCAATTTAAATTTGTAATAGATAATGAATCTGCCTCGGCGTTGCAGCGCGAGTGAAATGTTTGTCTGTCACTATATTGACACTTTTGAAACCAGGAGGAGGAGAATTTGTTATTCTTTTCTAAAAAGGTTATTTTCCCCCAACACCGCAACAATCCGTCGCTTAATACATTCCGATGCCCTTTATAGGAATTCATTCTTTTGGAAGACCTACCATTTATTATGCTTTTAGGTTTCTTCCTGTTTTATTTGTATGTCTGTAGAGTTTTTTTGTATTATTACCTCCATGAAATGTGTCATGGAGGTTATATTTTCAGTTGCGTTTATCTGTCCGTCTGTCCGTCTGTCCGTCTGTCCTTCTGTCCGTCTGTTGGTCAACAAGATAACTCAAGAACGCCTGGATGGATTGGTTTCATACTTGGTGTGTTGGTAGGGTGTGACGAAAACTGGAAATGATTAGATTTTGGTCCCCCTAGTGGCTTCCCTTGGTACTGCAGCGCAACTTCCGGTTTTGATATCTCGCGATCTGGACATGCTAGGGTCATGAAATTTGGATGATAGGTAGCTCTTGTGCTTGGGAAGAAGTCACATGAGTTTGGGCCCCCTAGCGGCTTGTTCTGGAACTGCAGGATGGTTTCTTTAAAAATATTCGAGAGAGGATAACTGAACAACTGTTTGATGGATCGTCATGATTTTTGGTATGTAGGTAGCTGAAATGATGCTTGACGTGATTAAAATACAATTATGCAAATTAGGATCTAATTTTCATAATTAATGAGGAAATTCTATAAATCTGCTGTATTCCATATTAGGGCTATGAAACACTTTAGACATATGTAATTAAGAACAACAAGATCATTGGTAGATATTGATTATGTAAATGAAGACCTAATTTGCATAATTAATGGCAAATTGGTACAATTTTATGGTGGTAACTGCTGTGAATCTAAAACTTGCCATACTTGGAAGTTCAATTAAGGCGAACATCACTAAACATAATTTATTCAAATCAGGACTTCATTTGCATAATTTATGAGGAAACGCTAGAATAGCCTTATTTCTTAAGATAACCCTGTCATTGGGTGGAGAATATGATCAAATGATATAATATATGCAAATGGGCTCTTATAATTTGCATATTGGCAGTAAAAAATGTATAATTCGTCAGCAAACATGAGTTGGCAAAGGTATGTCAGAGGTCATACTTGCATATAACCAACAATATCATACGTTGTCCATGTTAAATGGTAAGGATTTCACCAGTGTGTTGTATGTTACTAGGTAGGGGCTATGTGAATAATTTGTATAAAAATTTTGCTAATGAGCAGGATTGTAAATGTAAGCCATTTATGCGATCATCACTATGCATATTAAGCTTTACGAAAGCACTAAACATGTCATGGAGGTATGAGATTGTCGAACTCTAGTCTTAATGATGTATTGTACATGTGTTATATGTTTTTTTTACCTGAAATAAAGAAATGAATAAAAATGAAAATGTAGATTGTGTAGCAACGGGAGAAATGAAATGTATAAGTTTGTAAAAATCCCCTATTTTATACGCTTAAGCACTAGAAAATTTATATTCCTGATGCAACTTGACAAATCTTCCTTCAAAAACATATCTGTTCTTTTTATCTTTACTATAACTGAAAACCGAGAAGTTTTTATAATCTAATGATAGTTTTATTTTTTATCTATCAATCGCATCTGTTAATCATATTTTGTTGTGACCTGTACTTGTAGTCCAATACTACATAAATGTGCAATAAAGGTCGCCATTCATTATTATATACTAGTAGATTACATTCGTTTCTTTCAAAATCACGCCCGAAGGCTAATTCCTTTCACAGAGTCAAAGATACCATACGGTATAATACATTAATGATATGATATGAAACATATGATATAATACATTAATAATGATATTAATAAAAAAAACACAACAACGATCTGGAAAAACTTATACTTCTACAACTACGCTTGCTATATATGAATAAAGTTTGACTTCTTCTTTGGAGGCAGTGGATAAAATAAAAGTAGAAAATCCGGCGAATTCACACCAATCGTTGGGGAATTGGCTTCGTCTCTGACGGGTTAAAATTTCCCCTCTATAAAAATCCAGGCGAGTTAGCAACCCTGCCGATACCTGCGTGCCGTCGCCTTGGTTCCCGCGCGAGAAATTCATGCAACGACGAGTCCCCGAGGAAATTTTCCCCTTCGATTTTCACCCACGTCCAATGTATTCGAGGCGTCGGCTCGGTAATTTGAAAATTGTGCAAATCCAAGGTCCCTGACGACGAGGCACTGCCCTGCATAAGGTTTCACCGAGTTAGCTTTGCCGAGACCTTGGGTTAGCTGCAGTCACTATATATATACACAAAAACCGACGGTCAAACACCCGCAAGACTCAAGACTCCATTCAAGACCATCCTTGCATCTTAAAGGAGAAACGACGGCTTCCCTTGAGGTTGAGCTGTTCCTTAAGGTGAGAGTCTATAGCAGAGAATTGAGATGGTTTAATGTTGGCTGCTGTGAGTGGTGCATGTTGTCGCATAAGGTTCATCCACTTAAAACAGTGCACCAAGCTTTAACGTTGTAGAGCCGAAATAGAACAAGATGGCGACATTGTGTACTATAAAGATGAAACAAAAGTAGAAAATCCGGTGGATTCACGCCAATCTAGCGAGAGAACTGTACCCGTTATGGAAAAGTTGGCTCACACGTCGGAATTGAGACGTTTATGTCGGGGCATGGGGCAATTATTCTAATCGATGAAATCGCGCCCCAAATTGACAGTTAACGAGACGTCTCCGGACCTACCCGGCAATTACCGAGTGTTTAGGCGAACATGGGTCGGGACCGCGAGCCCTCCTGTCGGCCATTTCCGTACCGCGGGCTCGCGTTAGTCATAACAACCAGACCTAGTCTCCAAACTAGACTTCTTTGCAGGCTGAATAAGTGGTAGAAATCGGCCTAAAAAGGACTGTAACTTGCGTGGTAAATTAGCAGGGCATAGAGGGCCCAATTTGCCTGGCCAGCTAACTCCCTTGGCCAGTTACGTTCCTTTATAGGCCGATTTTTACCACTAATTTGGCCTGCAAAGGAGTCTGAGGAGAGACTAAACAATACCTGCGAGCCAGGAATGTGAAACTGTATTAGGAAACTGTATCCAGAACCGTGCTCATCTAGTTCTGTGCCTGAATGGGTTGAAAAGGTTAGGATCAGGCACGGTTCTGGATAGTCTCTGCGTATCCAAGAACGTAGATATGTCCAGCTGGGTTTGGTTCTGGATACGCGTGGACTATCCAGAACCGTACCAGAGCGTGATTTTGGATAAAGCACGGTTCTGGATACAGCATATAGTGAGATATCCATCATACCGCGAGGCCAGCGCACCTGACAGGCGGTTATAACGTGAGAATACCGTCCCCTGGGAGACCTGGGGTGTTGTATGGACAGAGCTCCTGCATTATTAATGGTACAGTACAGAGGGGAGGGACACAGTCATCCCAATGATAATACAACCACCAAAGGAGAATTCCGATTCATATATAGATATAAAATTCCGTTTTTCAAACGCTGGGCTTTGTCTAGTTTATGGGAATTCTGTAAGATCTCGGACTCATTCTCAAACGCAAGGAGAGAGGTATTCTGACAGAAAAAAAAAAGAAAAAAAGAGCAACCTTTTGTCTTGCGTTTTTAAGACTAGAGGAATAACGAAATGCTAGGACGGTGTTCTCAATAATATTAGAATTATGCCGTACGTCCAACCAAACTAGTCTTCGGCAGATCTTTTGGTGGATGCCTGATGGTATTAAATTGGCCAGGTAGTATATAAAGAAGTATAAAAAGGAATTACCATACACGTCAAAAATCCATCCATCCATCCATCCTTCCATCCATCCATCCATCCATCCATCCACCCATCCATCCATCCATCCATCCATCCATCCATCCGTCCATCCATCCATTTTTCCATCCATCAATCAATCCATCTTTCAATCCATCTTTCCATCCATCCACCCATCCATCGGTCATAGCTATTCGATAGCCGAAGCCTGTAACCTCTGCTTGGAGAGTACAGCAAAATTCCAGTGTCGAACGATCCGCCCCCGTTAATTGAGACATGATAGCCTGAGTGACAGTCACCACGCCCAGGTAATTTACTGGTTATTTAGCCAAACAAACAGATCATAAAAGAAGTAATACCCGGCGCGTGTGCGCCATTATTCAGGCCCCGCCCTTGTGTGTGTGTCTGTGTGTGTGTGAGGGAGAGAAGGCAGGCCGACCGGAAACGCCAGAAGGCGAATTGCTCTCAGCCATGCCGGGCTGGCGGAAGTTTCCTCCGGGCAACATTCCCCCTGCCACCCCGCACACTTGTACACCCGGCAGTCATATGGCTCAAGTCTGCACCAGACTAGCAACGCGGAGTCAAAACAGTAAAATGTTGCCACAAGCAAAATAATCAGCGATTTACCACCGTAGACTTCATCTGGCCGCAATTGTGGACCTGTGACTTCCCCGGCCAGTCAGACCATATCCTTGCCTAGCTCCCTTTAGGAAGGCCTGGTGGAGGCTAATACGGCACTCTTCGCGACCCACAGTGGCCTAATTTGTACTCAGCTAAAATACGACCCCCCTCCCCCTCCATCCTCCCTAGCGACCAGGTAAAGAGAAACGGGTCACCTCTAGCACAGGCGAGAAATTCAGACCCCTTTTTTCTGATCTCTGCCATGAAAGATTACCTACATGCTAGAAAACAGTGTCGACACGCAGTGCGTGAGATATGTGTACACGGTCTGTGAAACAGAGCTTATATCTCATCAGTTAGAGATTAGATTTCTAAATCAAAGAGAAGATTGTGGTATCCAGACCCGTGCTTTATCAAGAACCGTGCTTTGTAGAGCGTAGCCAGAATTGGGCAAATCTACGTTCTTGGATACGTGAAGACTATCCAGAACCGTGCCTGATCCTTACCCTATAACCCATTCAGGCATAGACTGAACTAGATAGGCACGGTTCTGGATACACAACCGGGGCTAGGCACATGTTTCATCCGTTACAGATGAAGACGCTTTCCGTGGGCTAGGCCTGACTTTCCCCCGACTTTCATTAATGGCTTGTAGAGGCGTGTAGCTATTGGTGGGTTCCAGTTCGACCGCCTGTCCGCTGAGACATGTTGCTCTCTCCTCTAAAAGCCTAGCCTCCTTCGCAGTCTTGTTGGGCGTCAGCGTTATTTTTTCTGTGAGCGACGCGAGTAATATGCCGCGGAGGGACGATTTACTGCCGAGGGAGTTTTTGCCACGGAGAGAAGGTGTTGGAGCGCGAAACCTTCTCTCCGTGGCAAAAACTCCCTCGGCAGCAAATCGTCCCTCGCGGCCGCATATTACTCGCGTCGCTCAGAGAAAAAAAACGCCGACGCCCAACAAGACTGCGAAGGAGGCTACTAAAAGCCCCGGCAAGCCGCCAGGGCTCCTCTTGCGCATGCGTTCTCTCCCCTCCGGATATGATAAACAGAGTTGCAATATTTATGCCAGGCGTCATCAAATAAATAATTCGGAGGGGGCTTGATGTAAATTCAATTAGCTAATGTGAGATGAGACCGAGCTAAGTGATCACGCTTTTCTCTCTCCTCTCTCTTTCTCTCGCCTACAGAACAGCCTGAAAGAGTCCTTCAGACGTGTCTCTTTAGACATTGTCTGTTCTGGTACGGTCCGTGGTTGTGTGACGGAGGAAGGACAGACAGCGTGCCGCTGCCTACAGTGTGTCCCAGCCCTGTACAGGGTCCAGACGCCGCGCAACTTTGTGCGTCTCGCCTCCGAGCCGAACGCGAGAACATGACGGTCTGTCTAGCAGCCGAGCGGGCCTGAGCATCGCCCGGCTCCCTCCCCCCGTACCCCCAGCGTTCTGTTAGTCCGAGAAGAGAGAGTGTCGAGTCTACAGCTTGGGCAGAACGGACGGAGTACGTACAACATCGCCATGCCTTTCGGAGGCTTCGATTCGCTGAAGGAAAAGGTCCTAACGCCGTGGAGCGAGAAAGACCCCATCGCTAAAGTCAAGTCGCCGATCTCAAAGTGAGTACCACATCTTATAACACTGTACATCGTTAAAACCGCTTCTAAACTTCATAAGCTCTCATTTATTAAGGCAATTTGACCAGGGATTCAGTTTAATCTATAGAATAGGAATCTAGGCTTTAGGAGTGTATGAGAAGTCGACTGAGCTGCCTAGTTTTATTAGGAGGGCCCAGTTTCGTAGCCTCCTCCCGTTTGAATACGTGCACACCTGTTCTACTGCTAGTGCTGTAGTGGCTACGGACGTAGTCCGTGGGTCGACATTATTAGTTGTGTTGCCAACTCGGCCTGCATATTCCCCGGCCGGCCGCCCGTAACTTGTACTCCGGGCACCGCTGCCCGCCATGTACGGTTTATAAACGGGAATTGACGTATCGTATAAACATGGGGGCGCCTTAACTGGACACGTTATCTATGGCCCGACGTCAGGGGTAGTTTCTAATGGACCAAGAGAGCGAGGGAGAAGCCCAGGGGTACAGGAGGAAAACCTCAGGGTGGGGACTAGAAATCCTCACCGGCTATCCAACCCACCTGTCCCGGGCAAAAATAGCCGAGATGAGCGCTATAAATTTTAATGTCCCCGAGAAACACTAGACATAGTCGCCATTGTTGGTTGCCACGCAAGGTTGACAAAGGTGAACCTTTATTAGCTATGCAATGCAGTCGGGCGAGGCCGGTGGAGGAATGTGTGTGTGTGTGTGTGTGTGTGTGTGTGTGTGTGTGTGTGTGTGTGTGCGTGTGTGCACGCGCGTATGTGGTGTATGTCATTGTGTGTGTATGTGTAACATACCAATCAACCACAGCCACTGCACCAGAGCGCTAGCAGAGAAGACGGATGGGCTGTTAATGATGTTAGGCAACAATGTGTATAGACCGGGGCTTTCCACGTAATTAAATAGCAATCTGCTGCGTGTATCGCTCCTGCCATTACGGTATTACCTCTTTAACCTGCCCACAGCCAGCCACTATGTACATGACGGTAACGTTACAGCTACAGCGAAAACTGTGGAGTGGATTTTAAAGGCATCCCGTGCAGTTTTTAGGGCTTGGAAACTCTATTTTTCAAAGTCAATATTCCAGTCACTTATCTACATACTGAGTTGAAAATACACGATACCAATGTATATTGACCATCACGGAGCAAAAATACCCAAAATTCTGACGGAAAATGGTCACTGGAAGGGTTGATTTTTAGGGTACCACCCATAAAATGAAGGACTCATCTTGGGGTTTGTTTCTGCAGTTGGAATACCCTTACTTACTTAGACTTAGTTCCTCCCGTGCAAGGCACATTGGGCAGCAAGTCTTCTCCACTCTGCTCTGTCTTTGGCGAGAGACTCGGCATCCTTCATGATACCCCCTTGCTTTCCAGATCTTTTTGGAGGGTACTTTAAATGTGCTAATGTTCAAAGCTTGAACCTCTGCTTGGAGAGTTAGCCTCCGAAGCAGGCTTATAGAACTGGGGGTTTGGTGGTCTTCGGCTGTTTTCTGATTAGCCAAGTTCTAAAAAAAACAGGGGTAATTCAACCAGGCCGGCTATGTTGTCTATATGCAATCAGAAAATAACACATAAAAGCTCTCAAAGACACTGAAGACCCCCAAAACCTCCAGTTTTTTGGCATGCTATGGAGCCTATTGGAGAATAACGTTAACTGGGCACGGCGAATTGAGATCAAGCGCTGACGGTGAAACCCCGTCACACACACTTACCCGCCGCATTGTCGGCAACAAGTCCGGCTACCCAGCCCGACAAAAGGGGCAGGATTGCGTTTTCACGGCTGGAGGGAGGCGAGAAATTGCGTTTGGGAGCGGAACGCTCGTCTGTGTTAGCCTCCATAGCATGCCAAAAACGTGGGGGGGGGGGGGGGGTAGTTCAGGGTCTTTTATGTGCTATTTTCTGATTGCATATAGACAACATAGCCGGCCTGGTTGAATAACTCCTGTGTTTTGTAGAACTGGGCTAATCAGAAACAGCCGAAGACCACCAACCCCCAGTTCTATAAGCCTGCTACGGAGGCAACGTCTGTGTGGTTACAGGAAAGATGTGTGTTCAACCGGAGGATTCAAATTGGGTATGTCGGCAGACTGTGTCACTGTTAATACATGGCGGGCAGGGCTGATGTTTATATATGTGTGACACCTAGTGGCGGGTTTAAGGTCTCTATGAATATAGAAAATGTCAGGAATCGCACAAACAGTGACAAATTAAAACAGGAATTGCTCCTCTAAAATCATGAAACAATTGATAGTCACATTGTGCACGTTTGTGGGAAAGAACTCTTTTCCAGCACGTAATGACCGTATAAAATAATTGACAAATATTCTAGGTAATTAGCCTATATAGTATTCATACGTATACACACATCAAACAATACTTTTTCTGACATTAGTACACTCACGTAGGCAATCGTTGTAGATTTATAATCTATGCAACGGATTTATATTCAAATATTCAATATTAATCAATATTTGTGTATATACAGATAAAATTGTACATTAGAAAAACAGTAGCAAAGAAAAAGGAAACACATCTATGGTACAGAACAGATTTGTGTTGGCTTGTTTTATACCTTTGAATAAATAAGTAAAGGTCAATTTGTCTTCTGATGTAAAATTTGACAAGGCTCCGTGCCTGTGTGGTTATAGTAGTATAAATATTAAAGTCTCTTACATGATACTGCAGTGGAGATAATATATTAACCTTCTCCCTGCTAACCTAAGTCCGTAACCGATACAAACTTGGCGACAAACAACTACTTTAGCAGGTTGAGGGTTAAAGTCACAACATTGATCATTACGGATTTGCTTTGTCGTAAAATAAGAACGAAAGGGGAGGGGTGAAGTAAAAGTAAATATAGAGTTGCGAAAAGAACAGAAAGGGCTTTAAACAAAAGAAAGTAACATCAAATGACTCTTCCTATTCCTCTCCTTGAGCCGTCCAGTTATTATTGCAAAAGTAGTACCTTTTGGTAACTTTATTGATGTAAAATCCTCTCAAAGTTTTTAAACTTAAAAAAAGGTGTCTGAACACTATAGCAGTGGGCTTAATAGGTGATATACTAGTATCGTGATTAAGCTCACCCCACCCCCCCTCCCAAAGTAACATGAAATGTGCTAGAGAAACCTTACAAACTTTACGAAAGACGGCATTTTTTCTTTAGTCATTCGGTTCTCCCTGAACTGTAGAATTTTTTCGGAAGCACCTGTCTCCCGACATGAAGCAGACGTCACATGACGTGTCCATCGTACCGTGCCCCCCTCCCCACCCTGTCCGCCATGATGGATTACAGGGATTTCTGGGATATGCTCTTTCCACACACCGCACCCATAAAGCCGGATAATGATATCTGGAAAATGTATGGGGGTCAGCGCGGGAGGGCACAATTGTTCGACTCCGGACAAGCCTGCGCTGCATTATTAAAGCCGAGCCGGGTCCGCCGGGTCCCCGCAGGCACGCTGTGATTGGCCCGCTACGATATTAATCTGCGAAAACATGTCATTAGGTCCAATAAACCCGGCGTTGATGGCATTGATCGTTCGGCGCGCGGCGGCTTTTCGCACCCGGGCATGGCGAGGAGTAACGCCTGCTTAGCTAGACCGCCTCTAGTCTGAAACGGGGCTCAGAAGTTCCTAAATTTCTACCACAGAACTCCCCCCCTTCCCATATTCCTCCAAGGTACAATTAGGACGTGTTTTGATGCCCTTGCAGGTGACACATCTTCAATGATGCCGGCTTGGGTAATAAAGTGATAAAAGATAGAGTAATGAGCCGGGGTGTTCAGATAGGTATGATTTATGGACTTGAGTGCTAGATTGAAGGGCAAGATATTCAGACACGAAGGGAATAAAAACAGCGATTTTTGTAGGTGAGGATGAGAAGTTGGTGAGAGAACGGGACATTAAGTTGTACATTACGGGGAAAGCTATCGCTACAGGGCCGTATCGTTGCGGTATATTGACGCCCATGCCTCATGCAAGGGGCGATTAGCAATTTGTCCCGAATAAAGGCGCAAATTTGTCGCGCAAATTGGTAAATTGCGAAGTGAAATTGCGTAATTTTGCGGCTATTTGCATGCCTGATTGCCGATTTGTTGCAGGCCGGACCCGGGGTTATGAAGACGTGCGGTGCTGCCAATATGTCAGCAACTCTATCGCTACCATCTCTCTCCGGACCGGGAACCTAATTCTGCTCGCGCCGAAAATTGTCTTGTGTTTCTCATTTCTCTATCGATTCCGTGTTCCGGCGGCCTAATCTACCAGTAAGGGGAAGAAGATTACATTGCAAGGCTATAACCAACCGTGCAAAATTAGACCGGGGAAGTCAGAACCCAGTATTAACGACCGGGGGACGTACTGTACAACAAACTAGAGCGCGGGCCGACCTCAACTAATTTTCGCAAAGAGCGGTTGATACCCGTGGATCAGCTCGGCGCATTTGCGCGGATTTGTCCGCAATACCGGCGGATTTCGGGCAATGGAATTATGTGGATTAGGGGGAGGGTTTACGTTGATAGAGAGTGACGTTTCCGCTGTCTCTGGCTGGGAAAATTGTTCCGGAAGGGTACTGATGTCTCAATTTGAGCGGGCTGAACCGGCCTGAGCGACCGCTTCACACCATAGCCCGATGTTACGGAGACAAACAGTTTGAACGTATCCAGAACCGTGCCTATCTAGTTCTATGCCTGTCAGCAGGGTGACGTTAAGGTTAGGATCAGGCACTGTTTTGGATAGCCTCCAAGAATGTAGATTTGTCACGGTGCTGGATACGAATGGACTATCCAGACCAGACCGTGCTTGGGCACGGTTCTGAATGCAACAGGATGCGATGCCACGGTTCTGGATATGAATGGACCATCCAGAGCCGTGGCTGAGCATGGTTCTGGATGCCACACGATGTGATGCCACGGTTCTGGATATGAATGGACTATCTAGAACTAGAACCGTGGCGGAACATGGTTCTGGATAAAGCACGGTTCTGGATACAACAGGATGTGATGCCAAGGTTCTGGATACGATTGGCCATGGTTCTGGATAAAGCATGGTTCTGGATGCCACACGATGTGATGCCACGGTTCTGGATATAAATGGACTATCCAGAACCGTGGCTGAACATGGTTCTGGATAAAGCACGGTTCTAGATACAACAGGATGTGATGCCACGGTTCTGAATACGATTGGCCATGGTTCTGGATAAAGCATGGTTCTGGATGCCACACGATGTGATGCCACGGTTCTGGATATAAATGGACTATCCAGAACCGAGTCTGAACATATGGTTCTGGATAAAGCACGGTTCTGGATACAACAGGATGCGACGCCACGGTTCTGGATATACATCGACTATCCAGAACCGTGGCTAAACATGGTTCTGGATAAAGCGCAATTCTGGAGACACCATGATGTGATGCCACTGTTCTGAATACGATTGAACTATCCAGAACCAAGTCTGAACATATGGTTCTGGATAAAGCACGGTTCTGGATAAAACAGGATGCGATGCCACAGTTCTGAATATGAATGGACTATCCAGAACCGTAGCTGAACATGGTTCTGGATAAAGCACGGTTCTGGATAAAACAGGATGCGATGCCACGGTTCTGGATATTAATGGACTGTCCAGAACCGTGCCTGGCCATGGTTCTGGATAAAGCACGGTTCTGGATATTAATGGACTCTCCAGAACCGTGGCTGAACATGGTTCTGGATAAAGCACGGTTCTGGATACAACAGAATTCAGTATCTCAATTTTGAGCAGCCCCAGTCGGCCTGAGCGATCGCCCTACACCACTCAGGTGTCACGGACACAGTTTTCTCACGTAATCTGCCAACTCTAGGTCGATACGGAGTTCCCCGCTACAATGTGTCATTAAGAGATCACAGCAGCGGGCAATTAAACAATGCAATCATCCCAGGCTCGGTATCTAAATAAGAAATCTATTTCGCCCGGAACTAGGCGCCCTGTCCATTCAAATTACGGGAAAGGAAGGGGGTGAATGGTATTATTTCCCGGAAAATAAAATATCGAGAAGCTTATATAACAATGGATTTAAAAAACAACAACATGCAATTAGGTTATGGTCTACACATGTACATAAATGGGTAGTCTGATAATGATATGAATGCAACTTACACAACAATCAAACCATTAACGACCACTAGGAACAAATTATCATTTTATTGCACGCTGTACAATATGTAGCATATGTCTAGCTCATACTTTTTGCCGCAGGTGTTTTTTTTAAGTCTGGCAGAGGAAATTCTTTCATTAGGTTTTTGCTGATTTCTCAAAGTTTTGAAGGAAAAATTTGTGATAGGATTTGTGTCAATATAATGAGACGTTCAAGCACACATTTTTGCCAACATTGTTTTTGAACGTGCCCAACAGCTAATTGTAATGTCAGAAACACTACCGAAAGATAAAGAAGTCCAACACATGTTAGGTATACACTGATCACGTATAGAATATCTAAATATGAGTGAGGCATACCAGCAAGATCATATAAGGTGTGTTTTTTTTAAACCTGAGTCAACAAAGCATTCTATAAAGCATTTTTGTGAATATTTACTACCAATTTTTTTAAAAAATGTTTCCATGAAGGTTCATTTATTGATCATCATCGGTGTTATTCAATAGTGCTTTTATGTTAGATGGAGTATATAGACACACTTTTGCAAACAGACAATAAAAACAACATAATTAGTAGACATTAGAAGGTCCTTATAAAACATACAAGATATTAGAACGTTCTTCTATACCCCTATAGTCTCTACGTAATTTCTCTGAAACAACATACTTTACCAGCAATGATTACCAGCAACATAATACAAAAAGGTATTAGACTGTTCTACAACATGCCAAATATTCTTTTCGCAAAAAATAAGATAGCTCTAAAACAACACCCATTACGATATGATTACCAAGTCAGACACAGCAGCTAACGAAGAGTCGTGATGTATGATTCATCATACGGCAGTGCTGGGCGCTGACACGCGCATTCATCACTGCCAGGGCCCGCCTGCACGGCCCCACAGAGACCGGCGCTCGGGAATACATCAGCCGGCCTTCCTGCCGCCTCACCCGCTAACGAGGGACGTCTAATTTGTCACAGAATTTCCGTGTTGACATTTCATAGACTTAATGCGCCGAGAAAACTCACGTAAAGCGACGTGCCTGGATGGATGGGCTCGGTGCTTACAATCATTATTGACAACTTTCAACAAAAACCCGTTGTCTCTTTTGCAGGGTTTTAGCCAGCTCGAAATTTTTACCGTCAACCCCAGGTCAACCCAATTCGCGAAAAAAAATTACGTCAATGTGAAAAAAAAAATTCCGTCAATGATTACTTAAACTAAAGAGTGTCTGCCTTTCACGATCCGGTCCCGCACACTTCATGCATTCAGTGTTCTGAATACCCGTCAAGATTGCAGAAAAAAAAAACACAATCTGCAATTTTGCAGAAAGGAAAAAAAAATCTACAGTTCTCATAAGGAGACAACACACAATGAACAATCCGCTATGCCCTTTGTTTTGACCCGCTCAAATCCCGGCATCTGTAATACTAGCGTCCAGAATAGAAATGTCAGCTTACCATATAATCTCCAAGCAGAGGTTTAGGCTTTGGCTTAATTTTTTACTACTTGTTTTTGGACGTTTTATCTGGCTTCTTTTTTTTTAACTGAATCATTTTTTCGCCAGACAAACATACTGGATGCTGCATGGAAAATTATACTGTCTTGCCAATTCGATACTGTCTTGCAGCTACCGAAACATCTGCTTGGAGATTAAGCTAGCCAAATATTTAGGTCTAAATGAATTCGCATTTTATAAAGACTAGATCTGGTGTTACAGAGTTCTTTTATGTCACCATGGTGATACGCTGTATTAACCTCAAAGTTTTTTTTTTCATTCAGTATGAATTCTTGATCACAAAAATCCTTTGTCTATATTGTAATATTAGGGTCGACAATGGAAATGTTAGCTGGCCAAATATTCATGACTTTAAAAAACATTCGCTGATAAAGACTAAAACTGGGGTCACATGTTTCTTCCATGCCAACAGTGGCGTATATCTGGTATATGCATCTCAAAGTCGGCCTCTTCAGTATCTCAGATCTTCATTCTAAAAACATGAAAGTCTTTTTTTTTCTTCTTCCCCCTCACGCGAAAATATTCCTCATCTCTTCATAGCCCGTTAGTCCTGACATTTGAGCATTCTTTGATCTTTCACAAGGTTTTTCCCCAGACGACGCTGAACCGACTGCATTCATGTTTATTGGTACGCTCCGATTGATAGATGAATACATCGGGGGCCAGGCGAGAGATATTCTAGCTTCAGCCTGAATAAAGAGAACCCCACAACAGCATCAACTCGATAGGAGATAAGGTTCGGGTGTATTATTCAGTCGCCACCGTGAGTACATCGCTCTTTGAGCGGCAGTGAAAAGAAAGAGTGACTGATAGAGAGCCGGGTTTTCCGGCTTACAGAATAACACATTTCCGGAACACATTTTGATGGAAAATCTCCCCCTCTTCTCTTGGGAGCTGTGTGCGTTTTGTTGCACCAGCCATGTTATCTAGACTATAGACGGACTGTATGTTTCTGTCTTTAATGATAAAGGTACTTTGAAAAGCGATTTTAGGGCAGTAGAATTGTTTTTTAAGCCAATTTTCTGGTCAATATTTTTAAATGTAGTAACTTGAGTTAACCCTATCTCATATATGCATAGCATAATGATATCTGTGAAGCAATGGAAATCGGTTGCTTACTAGTATTTTATATCGTAGGCTGGATCTAGCTTTTTATTATTGGCACCAAAATCAAAGTGAATCCTCATGTGGCTTGTTTCTAGGCTTTTTCAAACACTCAAAGTATGAAATTATGACGAAAATGTGCTAAGACAGGCCAGTTAGTGTCAAAATCAGACAGATTTCCTCATCCTGAATATTATGCTGTTGTTTTTTTGTTTTGCTGTCCTAAAATTTCATTCTGTGCCTTTAATTTGTACAAACCAATTTTATACCAAAACATTCCTGAATAACGTGTTTTTTTACCAATCAGTCCACTATGTATGAACAACAGATTATACACACAGAAAACTCCCATAAGCAGATATTGCCCTGTCAGACTGGGTGATTGATGTTTAAGAGGATCTAAAAATATTACCCCGCCTGGGAGTTGGCAATTAGAAAATCAGCTTGAAAAGGATGAAGGTAGATCGGAGAATAAACACACCGAAACACTAAGGGGTAGAATAATAGTTTCCAGTCTTCAAAACTACGCAAAACACATTCATCTTATAGTTTCTTTCTTGTGAGGCAGTTGATAAATTTCAAAAGGCACCCAAAGCGATTTTAGAGTGGTAAAACTGTATTTTTATTTTCAAAGTCAATTTTCTGTGTTTTCTAAACAAATGTAGAGAGTTAAACGGGCTATATCCTATAGCATACTGATATCTGTGAGGCAAAAATGCAATGACACTGAAGGAAAATGGTTGCTTGTTTTGTAGTGTAGGCGGGTTCTATTTATTGGTGGTACCAAAAATTCAAGCCTTCGGAAATTGCTTGTTTTGGGGCTTTTTCAAACGCTTGGATTATGAAATGACGTTGAAAAATGCTACGAAATAGCAGTAAATGTTAATATCAGAGAGATTTCCTCATCCAGAATATTTCTTGTTTTTCGTCCAAAAATTGCATTGGATGCCTTTAAGATAACTATAAGACAATCATGATATAGCAAACACGTCAAAGCTATGGTTTAATCTGGAGATTATATTACAATATACACGTCATAAGTATGGTTTAATAATGGCTTATCTGATCAACCATAAGCACCTCGTAAATATGGGTTCATTCACGGAGTAACTCATGTGGAACATGTAATAACTGTGGTTATGTAATTAGTTAATCGCACAATGAACCTGCCATTGCAAAGCATTAACGTATGCATTACATCAATATTCCAATTATAACACCATTTACTTTTATTGAGCAGCACTTTTGCCTACCAGCAAAACAGCTAGAGACAGTATAACCGCAATATAGTCCGTACTTATAAACCTGGTTTTTTGACAACTCTTTCGTGGCATTTACGAAAAGTAGTGGATGCTACCTGAAACGTCTGACCGTTTCCGAAATCATATCCGGTGCTTCAGTAACTGTTTTTGGCGGATGACAATATCAATTCTTTGCTCAAGGAAGGTACAAAAATGTCAAAGCCTTATATCAGATATCCTGTGTGTCTACAAGGAACAACGGTAAAAGGGACAACGGTATTTTGAAAGTTTTAAATTGCTGGTGAAATCTGACGGGTACAAAGATGAAAAAAAAACATTTTGAATGACGTGATTTTCAGTGTAAGGTCATAAGTTTATACCGAAGATTTGGGGTAAATCCCATATCTGTAATCAAAGTGTTGGAAGTTAAAGCTTAGTCTTTATTTCATCATAAGTTTATAATATTTCTAATAACACTCTTTTGGCACTATCTGTAAAAATGTGTGATATAGATGTGTGCTTCACAAAGGTATAGCCGTCCTGTTTCTCCATACGGTTTCGTCTTACCACGCTTTCAGCACCAAGGACAGAGCTGTCATCAGATTTATACCGTAAAGCTCAATTTCTCAATTGAGTGAGAACAAAATAAAACCAAGATTGAAAAATCATCTTTAGATTTGCTGCCACATCTAACTTTTCTAGGTCCACTGAAGGTTTATTTCCATCAGAAACACAGGGTACGATAGAGGAACTGGGTTTCATCAACATTTCAGCGATGCATCTGTCTAAAACTGTCCGTCGATGTGAATATTTGCCCGTGTGACATGTAGGAACGTGAAACCCACACAAATTAACGCCGTGATATTCCGTAATATCATCCGCGGGACCAGGCGGGACTCGCGGGAGTTCCTGCGGGTGGGCTCATTACCGATGCCGAGAGATCCTTTATGAGCAGCCCGGTCCCCACGAGAGCCCGAGCCGAGCTCGATGATTAACTACGCCGTCCCAACATAAGGAGAGAAGGGGCTATGGGGATCACATTAGGCAGGTCCCACTCCCACCTACGTGTCCTTGACAATAGGCAAATTTGCTTTTCTCATCAGGCGGTAATTTGGGAGGTCTTTTCGTAATAAAATATGGAGATGAGAGCATCCAAGCGCGAAGGGCTCAATTTGCCGTCCCCGGGGTATCAGCGAGCGCTGGGAAGTGTGTGTGAGTGATGATGAATTGAGAGACTGGGTTGTGGCGTGACACGGCGTATACACAGAGAATCCCGCAGATATTATCTCTGGGAAAACGTAAACCTTTCAACATCCGGGACATTACAGTTGGTCCGATCCATATTTCCTGGATGCGTGCCTTTTCACGGTACACCTGTACAAATTGCGAGCGAAGCGAAGAAAATTGTTGATCTGAAATACGATCTTTTTAGCGTTTTCGTGCTTCTCTTTTCTTTTAGCGTAGTTGTAGGGCCAATCATACAATCATTGATCTAAAATACGATTTTTTTTACCTTTTTCATGCTCCCCTTTTCTTTTAGCTTCATTACAAGCTCAGAAGACTTAGATTTCATAAAGAATACGTGTTCTTCAATCATACTTCAATCATACAATCATTGATCTAAAATACAATTTTTTTTTTACCTTTTTCATGCTCATCTTTTCTTTTAGCTTCATTGCAGGCTCAGAAGACTTAGATTTCATAAAGAATATGTGTTCTTCAATCATACTTCAATCATACAATCATTGATCTAAAATACTATTTTTTTTTACCTTTTTCATGCTCATCTTTTCTTTTAGCTTCATTGCAAGCTCAGAAGATTTAGATTTCATAAAGAATATGTGTTCCTCAATCATACATTTTATTCATATTCGTGTCTCCTGTGCCGTATCAATCACGACCCTAAATGGAACACAAAGGTCACGGAGTCTTTTGTTGTTTCCTCCACCTGTTTGTAGAACAATGGAGTATTGTTTAGCGGGTGAAACAAGTTGATTGATAGCCATGTCTGGAGTGATGATTCAGGAAGGACCAATGGTGTTAAGAACGTAGCCATAGCCTCGAATCACGGGCTTTGGAAGAGGCTGGAAAGAGTATAAATTGTCCAAACAGACAGATAACATCCCAAATGAGTTGGTCCACTAAAGGAATATATTATGGAGAGGTAAATGTACTCCTTTAGCGGACCAACTACCCCGGTATGATATCTCTCTTTTTGGAAAATTTTTGCTCTTAGCCAGCCACTTCTAAAGCCTGGTAGAAGCTATTCGAAACGAATCATTGTGTGTTATATGTATACAACTAAGGGTCTACTATTGAGTGAACAAAACTTACAAGTAACACCAGCGATTTGACGAATAAGCAAGTTTTTTTCTGCAAGAATTGTGCGTTTTTTTGTCCATGAAACATATTTTTATATTTCGATCATATTCAATTTATATAAAGTCATAGGTCATACAAATCCCATGTGGTACCTTAACATGCGGTTTCCATACTTTTCATAATGTACAGGAAAAACTTTCATAATTTAATTGAATCCTCAAATATATTTCCTTCTGTACTAGCGTTGCCACAAATACACGTTTAGATTTGTTACATTTTTTTCTTTTCACCCCTTTACCATGCAATCACAAATTCCATAATTTTTTTCCACAGAAATCATAGCAAGCAGCTAGGTAATAAACAGAAATGCCATACGTTATATTTTCGTATATTCTGTGTAATTTATTTTTCTCTTGTTCTTCATGTTAGTGGTGCCATTAGTATTGAGTTCTTGAACGTGAGTGCGCCACCATTATGTATGTACTTTGTCTTATATATAAATATATTTGAATAGATAAACAAAAACAAAGATGTAGTCATTATAACAATGTAATGAGCTCATCCTTCAAAGAGATATCATATTTATCATGTTGAAATGGAACATTTTTCAAAATGATGTTTGTGGAGTAGTTCCTTAGTGTGAGCAGAAATATCAAGTGAATGCATCGAAAAAATGTACCCTTGAAAAGACGCCCATTTAGACAGTTTTCCCATGTTACTGAGGGCACGCCCTTCTACACAATAGAGCCGGAAGTCAGTATTATACCCAGGTCGCTTCCGTGCCTGGAGTGATAGACATTAGAGCCGATCGAGATTACAGGGCGTCTCCCGTACAGGATTTCCATCTGAACAGATTTCTAGTAGCCTCTACCAGGCTTCGGGAGGCGGCTGGAAAGAGTAGAAATCGGCCAAATATACAGAGAGATAACGTGGGAGAGAACATTTTGCCACAACCGAAATGTTCTCTCCCAGCAGACAAACTCCCCTGGCATGTTATCTCTTTATTTGGCCGATTTTTACTCTTATCTCTCTATTTGGCCGTTTTTTACTCTTTCCAGCCGCTTCCCGAAGCCTGTTAGAGGCTAGGTTTTGTAGTAGCAAAATCTTACCCCAGTGGCCCTCCCATAACTGCGGCCGACAACCTTTCCTCATTCATATTGGCGCCGTGAAAGCTGCGGTCGGCAGGCGGGGAGGGTCGCCCTCTCTCCCCGAGACAATAAAGACGTCGGCTCGGTCCTTGGAGAGGTGACCGGGAAGGCAGCTGGAGTAATGACTCGGCTGTATAACGGTGCTAATAACGCTACGTGTTAGAGGGTAGTGCCCGTTCGTGACCGGAAATTCTGCAGTCAAGTGGCGTGGTGTATTCATCAGCTATGTCTTGATTTTAATACGATCATTCTTATAAGTAGCACGGATGTATCTTAAAATGTGTAGATACATCTTTGGGCAACGGAGAACTTCCCGTCTTACAGGTGCTATGATCGTTGAATGTTTGGGTTCTTGAAAACTACCAGTAGGACCATGTATTGTCTCTGTAAATGTGACTTTTGTTAATCTGGGAAGCACATGTACATGCACACACAGACACACAGACACACACACACACAGACACACACACACACACACACACACACAAACCCTACTACACAAGCACGCACACGCACACACACGCACGCACACGCCGAGACACACACAGAAACAGTCACACTGACACTGACACACACACACAAACACACACACACACACACACACACACACACACACACACACACACACACACACAGAAAACTCTCTACCTCGCGGTTCAAACCCCATACCGATACTACACAAACGTGATTATCCTCTTACCAAATCGCGCCTTCTTTTATTCTCCATTAAGTTCTCATTATGATTTCATAAAGAAATGAATACCGAACAATATGAAGCAAGAGGTCCGTTAAATTGTCTTCATATAGAGTAATGTCAAACTTATCACAGAGGCGACAGGTGAACAAGGGAATTGTAGTCTAATTAGAATTCGCCTGTACATGTGTATTTTAACGCTGAACCATAATTTTGTTGCTATAACAATTTCAAAACATGTTATGGCGCGGTCACATTTCCCAGCCCGGGGCCCGGCCGGGCAGTCGTATGGAACGAAAATTATGATATATGACAGCAAAACACAAAAAATTTTTTTTTAGAAAATTAACCATGAGCACTATTTGTGTATACTCTTAATAAAAATTGTTTATTTTTCGTTCACGCAAACAACCCGGCCGGGCCCCGGCTTGGAAATGTGACCGTGCCATTATGTTTCATGGTTTCCGGTTTCTCGAATGACCCTAGCGAAACCGGCCAAGTCTAGACTTATATTCGGTCGACCCCTGACAAGGGACATGAATTTTAGGTCTGAGATCTCAATTAGTTTCAAACCCTCTGAAACATTATGTCACGCATTTTCAGACGCATTTTTTTCTACTGAGTAGATTGGGTGAAATATTTGTCCCTCTCCACAAATTAACAAAACGAGGAGTTCCTCCAAACAGCCTTGGTCCTGATTCAGATTCACATTGTTCAAGATCTCAGACGTACACCAAAATACGACCTTATCTGATTGTAGTTTTGACATAACCAGTATTACCTGCCCTTCAGATACTTTTTGCAATAAATATGCACTGTTCTCATGTTACATTCGAAATTTCAATGCGCCGAATCGACAAAGTCAGCACAAGCCAGTACCAGCAGACATTTTACATTTCCATATTCTATTTTTGTAATCCTGTATTTTTTTCTAAGCTGAAGTCACTCCATAAAAAACACAGAAATGCAAAAATAAAACATAGAGAAGCAAAAAAGAAGATATGCCTGAGGCGGTAGCAAGAAAATATACGGTTGTTGACTTACTGTCCATGGGGAATACGCCAAAACCACATTCCAAATGAAATCAACGTACAAATGTATCCGTGGAAAGAATTTCAGAATATTTCTAGGCAAATGACGGCTTTTCAGACTTCACATACAAAATCCACAGCCACTAAAAATCATGTATTGGCAAAATCTGTCCTGGTAGTGTATTATTTTGTGTAATCCTGTGATACTAGCCGTGACATGGCGAAAATTCGACATAATCCGATGAAATTGTGTAAGACGGTTTCAAGATCATTTGATTTAGATCCAGTCTCAATCCCAGGGTACAACTATTGTCAACGTCATTACCATATTCCCTGTGGTACCCTCATAAGAGCTGTCAACGCCCCTACCTTATTCCCTAGTGTACCCTTCTGCCTGCTGTCAACATTGCTGTGCTCACCTGCCCTCCCGCGTGGCGCAATTAGACAGCACATTTGATTTCAAAGGTTGCTCTAAATTATGCTGACATTTCCACATCACTTGATGTGTGGTGTAACTGACATCTACATGACTTTGACTTTGACTTTGTTGGGATCCATACTTAGCTTACAACAAATGTAGCTATTCTTCCTGTGGTCCTTCAAGACACACATGACACATTTACAAAACATAAATACATTGGCAATTACAACATATTAACATAGATTAAAATAAGGCTATATACATGTACACCATCACCACTTAATTTCATTCCATGCACTGGACATGCTGCGCCACAATCATTTTTGCAAGTTATTTCAAAGAGACATTAGTATAATGAAGCCTTTTTTGGAAAATAAATGTAATATGAAGACATTTCAAATGCAAAGATGAAAATCTAAGAGATTCTAAGATGTATAAATACTTTCTATAATTCTTCTTATTTGTTTATCGGTCTTAAGAACAATTGGTTAGTACCTTCAGTTTAGGACAACTGATTTCCAAGGTAGCCCAACAGAACAAGTTACAAAGGACATAGACATAAATCACATAAGTACATTGTGGGACAAAATTAACACAATAATAATCAAATCTTTTATGACATGGTTTTAATGTTATAAAATCGACAGCTTATATATTCGGTAGTACACAGCAGGCGCTATATGTTAAGGTTTGTTGTTTGCACGTATTTTGACGCAGATACTCGTATATGTTTCACAAGGCTCTAGGTGATTCTTCGTACAATAAAATTTTAATATGAAGGAAATGACAGCTTTTAAAAATAGTAAACTGTTCTTGCATGGACTGCTAACTGAAATACGTGTTTCTCGCTTTTTTATACAGTATTAGTACACAAACTTGCAGAATAAACTGATTTTTTTAGACTTTCTTTTGACAAACCGTGTCTAAACTTATGTCAATAAAGGTTAGACATCTACATTATGATATACACAAGGGGATTGTTACACAAGTAGTGGGGCTAATTACGAGTTTCAATATTTTTATTATAAAAAAAGTAGTATTTTATCTATTTACATATTTTTGCACTGCTGTAGTTGTTGCATCTAAAGATATATATTCAAAATATACATTCAAATCTGTCTGTACCATGTTTTTTTGGGATCTGCAAAATAGAAGTAAATATTACTACAGAAAGATAAAAGGAAAGACTTATGAAGACATACATAACGAACGAATTTATGCGCATGTTTACCGGTTTAGTTAACATTATTGTTGAATCAAGAAGGAGACATTTTTAAACACTTTTTTTTCAATCAAAAACGCCTGTACATATAGGTAGAATAGCTGACACTACATAAAAGCACAAGGCAAAATTACTTATTTCGCAATACTTATTGATAAATGTAGGATTTTACAGATTTGTTTTGTTAGCTAGTGTCATTTACGTAGTACTGTGTTTAGGCAATGACAGTGACAATAAACATTCTTGCATATTCACGCCATACATGGGCCAAATGCACTAGGTTAGATAGTCTAAAGTGCAAGGGTAGGAGGAACAAGTACTACATATGTTGCGTCTATATCTATAAGCTTTCTCTTTTTGAAACATGCACGAACACATTTAGTACGTAGACTTTAATTTAAATAGTATTTCTTATATGATATGATATAATATGTTTAAGCAATTATTTTTTTTCCGGAAGTACACATATTTCTGTTCTAATTGTAAGGAACGTAACATCTGTTATAATATATGTTATCTGTTATAATGTAATAGTATATTAACCTGACATATAAATGTAATTGTAGTAAACGCACGACGACCAGGCCGGATATTCTAGCTTGTTAACGTTTGGCCACAACATCTGTTATGTAGTAGTACCAGTAGTATGTCTATCTGAATTGTAACTGACACTGTTAACTGTTACCTGTTCCGAATTGTTTCTGTACTTGTTGTGAGGGCTAGCCCTTTATAATAGCCTCCGGCTAGTTGGGCAGTCCTGGCTGCATACATATGTATATGTGTTATCAGCCTAATAAATCAAATGAAATCAACGTATCAAAGATTTCCGCATGTCTGTGTATAGCGAGCATTCTAAAACAAAATGCGCTCCATCTTCTAAATATTTATCGTTACAAACAGTACACATTCTGTCATGTGGGGAACTTTGGTTGTACCTTAGTGCCAACTTCAATACATGTTTCCTTGTCCCGACAGTGTAGGTAATATCTGACAGACATTTCGTTTGACACAGAAAAATGTCAGATCTAGGATCACGCCGACCCCGAAAAGGTTCCACAATTTCTCCTTGCCATGGCTTGACCTTATTTCCGTATATGGGCATTCATAAAACTGCAATTTTCGTTCGATATCTTCTGAGCATATTCATACTCATTTCTGCCTTAAACACATTTTGGCATATTCGTTGGAAATGTGTATTGAGTGCGTATTATTATTTTGCATAGCGTTCTTGCATTTTCTTTCATATACTGGTTGCTGATGTATACATTATTTTGTCTATACCTCTGGTACATTATATAGCAGATATTGATATTTTTTCTGAATACTATACGATCTCAAAAAGTCATTGTTTTCGAACTACGTTCTGGTCTTTGACAGAATTTCTGCAATTTCTGAAATATAGAATAGTTACACTACGAGTATTGCAGTTAGCAAAATCTCTTCATGCAAATATTTTGAACGCATAACAAATATGAATTTGTTACTTTTTCACAAGCGTGCGTTGGTACGATGTGTTATAGAAACGAAGTATATCTTAACACATCTTGTTTTGTACGAATATATCCAAATTTGAATTTTCCAGCATCAAAATTAGATAATGCAACCTTCAAGAATTCAACCTTAAGACGGCTTCCTACGTTGAATTTAAAGACACCCGTCTTGCGTCGTCAGAGGAAGACTAAATGAGTTATCACCTGATAATAGTATGGGAAATACTGGAGCTCCCAGGGGTAAGAAAAATGCTTGTGCAGGGCCGCGTGCTATGTAGCGAGCCTGGGGGCCAGCGAAGGGGAAATATTCCGTACAACTATACATTCTGATGTTCAACTAAAGATGTTACCTTTTAATAGCACCCAAAGCGATTTCAACATAGTAAATCTGGATTTTCAAAGTCAATATTCTCGTCGTTTTTTAGTGTAACACTGTACGTTGATTCAACCAGGGGAAGGGGGAAATATTCCGTAAAACTAAACATGATGATGTTCAACTAACGATGTCGTCTTTTTAAGGCACCCAAAGCGATTTCAGGACAGTAAATCTGGGTTTTCAAAGTCAATATTCTTGTCGTTTTTTAATGTAACACTGTACGTTGATTCAATCAGGGGAAGGGGGAAATATTCCGTACAACTAAACATGCTGATGTTCAACTAAAGATGTAATCTTTTTATGGAACCCAAAGCGATTTCAGAACAGTGAATCTTTATTTTTAAGTCAATATTCTGGTCGTTTTTTTAATGTAACACAGTACGTTGATTCAACCATACCATATAGCAGGCGATAGCATAATGCTATTTCTATACCTGTGAGGCAACATTTTGATGTCGCTGATTGAAAAGAAGGCTGTTTGTTTCGTATCGTAGTTTCTAGATAATTACGGTGGAATGAAAAAAAAATAAGGGCGAACGAGACTCCTCGCGTAGCTTGTATTTGAAATATTTTAAATGCTTGACTTTCTCTTCAGGTATGTTTTGTTGCTGCCCTGAAATCACATTTGATGTCTTTAGGCACATATTTTGTTCAGATGTTCATGTGGCAAAAGAGTATATATTTTATAGAATGTGGTTATACGGGTGTGTATTACTGTCACGTTCATTGAGAGGAAATTAACCATCTCCTCTCCTCTGCTTCTCTATATTTTCCACCTCGTTTATATTTTTGTCTATCAGATATATAAGGTTCGGTGTTCAAAATTGAACGCAATACTATTGCTAGATGGATCATGTTTGATGCCACGGTTAACGCATCTTGCAGTGTACTAAACCTTTTTATAAGTATAACAAAAGAAACGAAATAGACTGTTGATGTTTATTCACCGTTAAAACGAGCTCATCACATTTTCTACCCCAAAACGATACTATACTGTCGGGCATATATAAATGACGATCTTTATTGTACATTTTCAACATTGGGCTAGTATTGATAAGGTAACGTATTTCATACGCGAAGAATATCACATATTGTATTGAATTGTTCAAACATATTATGACATCCAAGCACTACGATGTAAATGAAAAACTATGTCAATTTGTTCAGACATGTTTGAAAAAGAGAGAAGAGATCCTGTAGATAGATCCTGTTGTTTCTTCTACACTTGTACCCAAGTTATCTAACTCAATGCATTTGGTCCATGTAGGGCGTGAATATGCAATAAAGTTCATGGTCATTGTCATTGAATGGTGGAACAAGAATATACCTTTTTGTTATTAAATAAGATAACTTACACGAAATGACATATTTTTATACCATACCAAGGTGCCCTCCTCTATCACGACCATAGATTGAGAGGTAGCGAAAGATCGGCGAAACTGATACAGTGCAAAACCACTCTAGGTCCTGCTCTAAGTGCTCCGAAAATAGCCGTATCTTTTTCGTGTTTATCCTGGCAATGGCAGAAAAAATGGACCTGTGCATCAGATAACATCGATGTGGAGGTCTAAGCGAGTCATGTCGTAGACTTTACATACAGTAGCGTAACCAAACATCTAACAACAGTATTACCTTCGCCAAGAAGGTTATGTTTTCAGTAGCGTTTGTCTCTGTGTGTGTGTGTGTGTGTGTTTGTGTGTGTGTGGTTTAGCAAGATAACTCGAGAAGCAGTGAATGGATTGGAATGAAACTTGGTAGGTGGGTAGGTCTTTACGAGACCTAGAAATGATTAGATTTTGGGCCCCCTGGCGGCTTTCCTAGGTAATGCAGCAGAATTTCCGGTTTTGATATCTCGTGATCCGGACATGCTAGGGTCACGAATTTTGGATGACAGATAGCGCTTGGGGTAGGAAAGAACTGACATGAGTTTGGACATTGTATATTCCATGCAAATGAGGCGCTTATTTACAAAATCAACGATTAAAATTGTATAGTTCGTCAACCGCAAGGGTTAACATCATTTGGCGAAGGTATGAGATCGTGGAACTCTTGTTATACATTAGAATTGAGTCGTTATGCTTAGGTCACATTTCTAAACCGGGGCTCGACCGGGCTGTTTCGATTAAGGAGAAATCACTAATTTATATCAATAATATACGCAAATAGTTCCAATCGTTGTTATTTTTCAACTTGTTTGATATGTCTTCTATATCATACTTTTCGTTCCATAAGACTGCCCTGCCGCGGGCCCTGGTTTTGAAATGTGAAATCAGCATTAGTAAGAAAACCGTCAGCGAATGTCTGATAAAAATTAACTTGCACAGCTGATAAGGACGAACTAAAGGTCTGGATACGACTGATACAGGCTTTACATACAGTAGTGCAACCAATAACGTATTAAGTAACATAATCAGTGTATACGCAAGACTACATAATTCAGGATTATATAGTGCGGTTAGTAAGGAAATCGTCAGCGAATGTTTGATAAAAAATCAACTTGTGCAGCTGATAAAGACGAACTAAATGTCTATTTATACGATTGCAGTAGGCTTTACATACAGTAGTGCAACCAAATAACATCATCAGTCTATCCGCAAGAGTACGCACAATTCAGGATTATATAGTGCCATCAGTACGAAAATCGTCAGTGAATGTTTGAATTCTCTGACATATAGTCAAATCAAAATATTTTGCAGAACAATTGCATCAACAATAGACTATTTTAATCTTATTTTTTGATACATGATATAGCGGAAAAGTGCGCTTTACATTGTCCTGACACGCCTTCTATGTATATATATATTTGCTTAAGTAATCAGATATTCAGGATTATATAGTGCCGTCAGGAAGAAAATCGCCAGCGAATGTTTGAGTTATCTGACATATAGTCAAGTCAAAATATTTTGCACAACAACTGCATGAACTATAAACTATCTTAACCTTATTTTTTGATACATGATATAGTGGAAAAGTACGCTTTACATTATCATGACACGTTCTCCCTTTTATTTATATGTATTTGCTTAAGTAGATAGATACAGAGTTGGGGCATAATAAAAGTACGTTGAATATTTCTCTACTTGTTCCATGTAATGTTGTTTTGTTACATGGACATGTACCTGAAATCTTTTCCTTTCTCTATAATAAGAAGGACATATTATTAGGAAATGGTTTTCATCTTTAATATTGCATTTGCAGGTGGAACACATTCTCTTTTCAGCGGGTATATTTTTGTGACGATTTCTAAGCAATTGTGCAGCGATCTTTAGCCTTGTTCTGTTGATCGTTTTGATTTCTTTGGAAATGAGGTTTTGATTTGACAAAAGATAATTCTCAAGAAGGTACCAAAAGTAGTCATCATTTTGGAATATGTTCTAGGTTTACTAGCAAATGTTCCTTATATTTTGTCTCCAATTTGAAGAAACATATTTGGACATGTTCGCGGCTAGGATATCGATACTGGCGGTACGAATCTATCCAATGGACGCAAAGATGTTTTCTTGACACTGGAGCAAAACGAAAAATCGGCGAATGATCATTTTTGCACATCTTAGGCTTATCATACATTGCAGCTAAAATGCAACGGTACTGTGCTTGGATAGGGACTTCGGAATTTACACACGTAGGGAATAGAACGGTAGATTCCAACATACAGATATGCTGACATCTTCTCTTGATTGATTTTGGCTCACATCTTTGTAGGTTAGCCACAGATGGCGGTATTTCCTTTGACGGTTTTTCTGAGGAAATGCACGAATAACATTTTAATGGATGTATCTTACCACAGAATTATGACTGCAAAGCTTGCAAACAAACTAATCAGAAGATGTCGTCTACAACTTATCATAATTTCTTTATACTTACAGGCAAAGTAACTATTCATATTTTAACTACCCAAACCCCACTACTTTAGGAAAACATGGGACATTACGACTTCCATGGACTACCCTTCAGACATAAATGTAGACATAGTTTTAGACAATAAGCTTTTAGTATGTGGCTTTTGCAGTTATTTTGTACTCTGTTTCAATGTTCTGTTATCCTTGTTACTTGCAATTAGCCTTCGGGCAAGAATTTTTAATAAACTTATTGATAATAATCCGAAGATAATATGTGCTAATAAAGAGTGCTGTCGTCTTTTTCTCCTTGCGAACTATATGGTTGATAATTCTTTCTGAGTGAAAACCTTTGCCCACAACTGTCAAATATTAGAAATGGAGTTTTAAACTTTACATTGCAGGCAGGACATTTGATTTGATTTGTTTTGACTTCTACTAGTACACCAAGTTCTTTTACTCATGTACTCCTTTCTTTTCTTTTTATTATTGTTGCGAGTTTTATGTTACTTTCATTTGTATATGTAAGTAGAGGGCCTATAAGTAATACCATGCCCGAATCTGAAAAATATCAAATATAGATAAAGTGAAATAAAACAAACGTTGATATAGATAATGAAAACACCCACAAAAAATATTTATAACATGACACAAGAAGAACTTTATTGCACGACACTTGCACATGTTACAATGCATGACAAGAATATTTAAAAACAATAAGGGATAGAATAACAAACGTATAGTGTTACAATCGAGTGGGGCAAATCATAATTCTCTGTATTTTTCATACTAACAAAGCGGCCGACATCTTCTGTATATCCCAAATTTTGCATTGTAGTAATTGTTCCATCTGAAGATAAAAACTATGTTAAGGAATACACCCACAAAATTATTAAGTCAAACCCAACAGAATTAGTACCATGTATATGTTGTACAATGTAGTATAACTTATACCTTTGTACATAGTCCCCCATTTTTCATACATGTTGTTTGTATTTGCAAATAGCTCTCGGGCATGTATTTGCAATAAACTTTCAATATTTCGATATTCCACTTGCCATAGATTATAAACATTACATGTATCAAAATGCCATGATTAAAAACATGAGACACCCAGACGTTTGTTCTATCTAATTACATGTTCAACACCTACACCGTGAAACTAGTTCTCGCAGATGTCAGCAAATTGATGTCTGCTTTCAAACCCATTCCGAACACGTTCTCTGCCGCAGCCTGTCAAATTAAACTCCGGCAAGTGTGCTGTATTTTGTAGCCTCATCGGACGTTTCCGTGCCTGAGATTCGCAATAAAGCCTGGAGACAACGCGGGGAGCATACCGAACAGACTCCGCTTATCTCACGGCTGAGGGTCCGTCTCATTTCACGGTTTTCAGACGGGTTAGGCCATGCTGATTTGATTATATGGATGGATTCCTCTGCGAACCCCAAAACTGATGCGAGCGTGCGAATAACTTTTTCAAAAAAGAAAAGTTGCTTTCATTATGAAATCTACGTGGTCATGAAGATTAAACAAATGACAACAGAGTATGTTATGGCGAATAATCTACTCCTAATTTATTTACATTTTCGTCTTTTTCGTTTGATTTTGGCATGCTACGACATTAGTATCGTTTTTCAATATTTTATTTTTGTAACTTACGGAATATATTTGCTCATTTTGCAACTGTTTATAAATATAAAAATCCCAGCTATAAGAAATGTTGCTTAACCACAGGGATGCAAAGCTGATATTGTAAATTTGTGGTAGTGCATAGCGACTTTTACGACAAGCCGGCACATGCTGGCCTTTTGTGGCATTTATGAGTCGGCACTGTACTGAGTTCTTGAGTTCCGTGGAGCTTCAGCAGCCTGGGTGCCATCTTCCGTAGTAACCGCCGGCTCTATATTGTCACTAGCTACCATGGACTACGGAGGATGGCACCCAGGCCAGAGCCTCCCCGGAGGTGATTTTTTCTAGAACAGGCGAAAATCAATGCGCGCGTGGATGTCATCCATGCAATTGAATCAGTGTGGCCTAATAGCTAAACGTGACTTGATGACAACAGCGCCAGACATCAATGTAAACGACTTCGTGACTGTGCAACACTTCTTCTCAGATCTTCCTCATAACAATTTCCCTGTTTTATTACCAGGGTGTCTGTATCTGTATACCCGGTATAACCGCCCTTCGGCGTAACACACTAGCTTCGCAGGCACGCGGCGCGGCGGCAGCTGGCTGTATCACACCGAACGACTTGTTACACTCAATCTTTGCACATTTAATTGCAGGAGCTGTTTTAAGCTTTCTAGTGATGATGCCCGAACTGTGCTTGGTGGCAACGAGTTCCATTCTACGGTAGTTCTGGGGAAATACGAGTTTTTGAACACCTCAATTCTTGGTTGATAACTCTGATATTTGAAGGCATGGCTGTTTCTTGTTCTCTTCTGGGCTAGGTGTCTGCCAATTTGTACCCTGCGGGGTATTGTTTGGTACAAGAATTTGCAATCATAGCTGCAACACTGTGTATAATTTACGGTGTTTTTTAATTGCTTGGTATAGTTGTAGCGTATTTGTATTTATTGGCGATGAAACAAGACATTACAATGGTCAATTAAGAAAGGCAGACAAAACTGTTAAAGGCTTACCTAAAATAATTGAATAGACGCAATACAAGATGATTAAGAAAATTAGTATCCAAGATAAAATATAAATCCTGCAATGAAAGGAATATACGTTTCTATCGTAAAACTGCTTACTCTCCAAGCAGAGGTTTGGTCTTCGGTTTATTTTTGAGGTCTTTTGGGAGTTTTTGTCTGGCTTTCATTTTTTGTACTGGTATTCCTTCTTGACCTGTTTTTGTACGATATAATATACATAGCTAGTATTTTTTAATACTTTTCTTCAGATATTTGTGTGGTAATTTGATACTGCTCCACTGGTTTCATACTGTCTTTCTAGTTCGATACAAACATACATACATACATACATACATACATACATACATACATACATACATACATTAGCGGCCTATCAGCTCTATGCCAGCAACTCTCCGGTTCTCTCTGTCTAACATGACATTTCCTAATTATTCGAGTTCTATGCTAGTGTCTCTAGTTAATGTATCGGTAAAAGTCAGAGTTCTACAATGTACTCGACCTCTTTGCTTCCAGAGAAGGACAGAAGAAACGATTTCCTGCTTAGCTCTATAATAATGTCCTGCAAAGTTTACCCTGCGGTGGGTGAGTTTTTGAGACAGCCTCGGAAGGCCCCCTTAGTTCGGTTCTGTCCTGTGGCCACCCGAAGGTCTGCTTGGAAAATATAATTTACAGGGTTTGTTTTATAATCGTTTTCCCTATATTCTTAATACCAGCTTTGGACATTTAAATGAAGTAGAAAAATTCATATTTCTTATGAAATTTTCTATAACTGCGTCAAGAAGCGAGAACAATTTGAACATGTAAATAGTAGATCACATTAGTATGTATTGTTTAAGTGTCATTGCTGTATGCTTTCCCTTGTCTATTCATGACCTGTACTTTGCTTGTTATAGCACAAACGTATAATAAAGGTCTTTCATTCATTTATTGTTCCCACCCTCTCTATAGAATTAACATCCTATACGTAACATACACATGCATAGCATGTTCACGCATACAAAGCCAACAATAGATTGAACACGTCTTGCTTTCATATCCATACAATCCCTGTTGCTATTCAGTGGTTCAAAGCACATATTGACATCATGATAAACAGTGAGATTTGTATACTGAGGCTACATAATGTGTATTCGTGAATATGCAGAAAACTGCAATATATATAGCCTCTACCAGGTACCGCGGATCGCTGGAAAAATAATAGAAATTGGTCGAAATAAAGGGATAGTATACCATACAAGATCCCGGGCCATAGAAGACCCAAGTGGGTCGCGAATTGGTTCATCACATTGGCCTGATATTCTCCGGTATACTATCTCTTTACTACGGCCAATTTCTACTATTTTTCCAGCTATCCGCGGTGCCTGGTAGAGGCTACGATATATATAAAGGGCTGCTGAAACGAAATAGCAGTAACAGCGGCACATTTGGTTTGCATGACTCCCCTATCTGCCCTATTGATCATGTGAGGTCTCAGGGTTTGGTTGGATTTTGAGAGGCGTCAGGGGGTTTAGACCTTGCGTGATCCCGGCCTATTGTATCTAGAAATGTGCATATATCTAGAATGGGTAAAGCTCCTGTAACACATAGCCTAAAATGACCTTCCGAACGTGTGGTCGTGTCAGTGGCGTAAGGGTAGAGTGTTCGGCACAGACCAAGAGGTCCCAGGTTCGAATTGTTCTGGATACGGACTATCCAGAACTCAGCCTGAGTTAATAGGTGACAAAACACCTGCCACGGCACCCGTTAACAGGTGACAAAATACCTGCCATGCCATCTGTTAACAGATGACAAAACACCTGCCAGGGCATCTGTTAACAGGCGACAAAACACCTGCCACGGCATCTGTTAACAGGTGACAAAACACCTGCCACGGCATCTGTTAACAGGTGACAAAACACCTGCCACGGCATCTGTTAACAGGTGACAAAACATCTACCACGGCATCTGTTAACAGGTGACAAAACACCTGCCACGGCATCTGTTAACAGGTGACAAAACACCTGCCATGCCATCTGTTAACAGGTGACAAAACACCTGCTATGCCATACGTTAACAGGTGACAAAACACCTGTCATGACATAAGTTAACAGTTGACAAAACACTTGCTATGCCATCTGTTAACAGGTGACAAAACACCTGCCATGCCATAAGATAACAGCTGACAAAACACCTGACATGCCATAAGTTAACAGGTGACAAAACACCTGCCATGCCATAAGATAACAGCTGACAAAACACCTGCCATGCCATAAGTTAACAGGTGACAAAACACCTGCTATGCCATCTGGTAACAGGTGACAAAACACCAAAACAACCACTTTTTTTTATTATTCACCACTTGTTATGGCTTGATAACTGAAAATGGAGGCTTCTTATTGGTCGATGTCGCCTACTACATGATAATACACAATGAAGAAAGCATTAATATAAACACCCTAGCATGTCCTGTAGCGAGGGAATGTTTTCTCTCTGTAAATACTCGTGAAAATCTTTATTTCCAAAGTTATTGTTGAGCTAAAATCACCCTCTATCCGCCTCTGTGTAACATGCCTTGTACTGACGTCAACTTCGCGTGCGAGCTAACATTATGGTACTGCTACCTGAGGTCTCATCTTACAATAGTGCCGATTTTTAGTCTTTGAAAACCCGCTAAGAACAGGTTTATGCCGTGACGTCAACTTCTTACCAAACCAATTACGTAGTGCATTTTTATTCAAAACATGTAGTGACAAGACGTGGTGGCGGCACACTCAAGTTACACTTATATTCATGTCGCCACCAGACAATACGTAGTACATAAGACAACCAAAGCAAGAATTAACATTTGAAAATAAATACAATAATTATTCAATGAACAAGTGAAACAAATATATATATACTAACAGGACTGATCAAGATATTACAAAAAGCGATTGGATTCTAACAAAAATGTCTGTACATGTAGTAATATTTGAATATTATACGTTGTTGAGAAAACGTCCAAAGTAAATGTACCAGAATATCATCTGAAAGATCATCCAATTCAGTAATAAAGCCAATTAGTGTTTTCAAGCTGCCAAAAAAGGGTATTTCACTGTTGAGTGTAGTTGGGGGAGTGTAACAATAAGTGAGTGCAATTTGAGTTCTTACTAGAACGTGTGGCCCAAATTAGAATCCAACGTGACGCATTATACAGGGGTTCTATATACCAATCGGAAATGTATAGACTATTGAGATTGTATTATGTATAGACGAAGACGTGCTTTTTCAATTATACGGTGTATCCGGTATATCAGATAACCATATCAGAATGCGCCAGATTTTTTCATCAATGTTGACAAAACACATTCCTGCACCATGACGTAATAACATTCTATATGTGCTCAATGTTTGTTTTTTGCGTCACCGGATGTGATACTTGTATATGTGTGATACTTGTGTATGTGAGAAGTACATTGCTAATGTAATTAAAACGTTCTAAACGTTGTACGGTCACTATCTTTGATTCTTCTTAATTTATAGGAATAGAAGGAGTTTTAAATCGTTTAATTAATAGATTAAATCTTGGTTAAAAAAGAAAAAAAGAATTAATGTTACGGAAAAGGTGTGTCGAGATGCCTCATTTTTCCTACATAATTGTATACATCATTCATCTTCCGTCAACGGAATCTTTTTTTCAGAATTTGCATCAAACGGCCAGTAGAAGCTGCAACAACCTGTGATAATGAAAACATTCCTACCTATAGAATGTGCCATTGTTCCTCCGGTTCTTCTTTGAAAGCTAGGCGGGGAGTTGTAGCGTTTTTTTTCCGGCATCGCAACAGTCAGCCGCTGCGGCGTTCTCTACCGTACGGTTCTGACAGCCGAGGCCCACTTCTCGACAATACCTACATGTAAGCCTGGTATCCAGTCTTACGTGATTGGGGGTATTGGGGTGTTCAGGCAGGTTGTGTCTTCGGGGGCTGTAATAGCTTCCCCCGGTCCGGTAGGAGAGTTACGCTAATCAGAGACAGTATGCTTGGGGATTTGGTCCCCCCCCCCCCCCAACAATCTCTCGTGAAATACACACCGGGAAACCTATGTGAGGCGGGCGGGCCAGAGCTCTTACGGCCCCGACCACGATCAGACTGGATACCAGGCTAACATGTACATGTACGCAGCTTTGTTGTTATGTTGTGAGAGAGAAATTTACCGTGCTGCTACACATCTCTAACAGTCAGATGTCTGACCGTTTGTTCAGGGCGTTTAAGAAAGACACAGACGAGAAGGGGCTGGTGACGCACGATGAGGCGCAGGCTCAGCACGAGGAGGACCACCCGGAGCTGGCCAACCTGCCACCGGGAGAGGACGAGAAACGCCCCGGGCCCTGCGACCGGACTCCGTGCGCCAACTTAACGAAACGATATCAGGTACACTTTGGTTTATAACGGCATGGTCTAGATAGGAAAATATATCAGAGACGATGCAAATTCCCCAAATGATTGTAAAAGCTCCATACAACACACTATATAGAACCGTAGTTATGTATCTGTAACAGTACTGTTGTGCAATAGATGAATATATAATATTAGTCTTCCTTTGCGTACAGTTGGCAATTGTAAGATTCAAGTGCCGCATATGTAGTGCAATTCTGACAGTCACTACTTTACAGAGATCGCGATTGCTACCATTTATTGTTTATATTTATATTATAGATATATATAATATATATTATAGAACTGTTTATATATATATATCTAATACCACCAAAAATGTACAGAATGTACTACAAGGGTGTGGACAAAGTAGACGTGAATGGCTTTTGTCTGTTTTCAAACCACGGTTCAATGGCCATTGTATCTATCGAAAAGAATCGCTGGGACGGTATTTTTAACGGAACACTGCACATGTAGCTTCGTTCTTCTTGCAATTGTTACCATCGGTTGACGATGGACAATAGCATTCTGTAAGATAGGACTGGATTGAAACCCAGAATGCGGAAAGGCGACAGCAGGATGTAACTGTGTAAGCATTCTTGTTCTTCTAGCTATACGAACCATTGCGAATAGAAACATTTTAACGGCGATTCTGTGTGTGGAAGTGACAGTACCGATATATTTTTCCTTTCTCTTCACAGATCGCAATTCTGTCGTGTATTGGGTTCATAATTTCGTTCGGTATTCGTTGTAACATGGGCGTGGCGGTGGTGGACATGACCAACAACGTCACCGTGCATGTGGGAGAAGGGGAGAAGCCACACATCCAGGTGAGAATGACCTCTGACCTCAACGCCATCTTGGTTTTGGCCGCCATCTTGTTTTAGGCCACGAAATCTTGTTGTCATGTTTTGAACATGTTTTGAGTTGAAAACCGTTTAATGAACAATGTTTTTAAAAGTTCTAAATAGTGCCTCAATTCGTCCATGTTCAGTTTTCTCTAGAGAAACACCATATACAGGAAAAGCCTAACTAAGTATGTTTTTAAACATAAAAAAACAACATTTAAAAGAAACATATGTACCTGAATTATATGTATCCCATATTTGAAAACAGCATGACACATTGAAACACCAGGCCAGACATTGTTGTTTCGTTTCGTTTATTGTTGTGTTCTGGCAGGTCACATATAAGTTCTTTGTTGTATTGCTTGGGTACAACATGAGATATGACAAGTGCTAAAATCTTTCCTACTTTGTATCTTTGTAATCATACTACATTCGCAGACATATAACATAATATTGTTTTTTCTCCGTTTACACACGGCTGTCTTCGTAGTAACTAGTGCTGTAGCAGACACACCGTTGTGTTGGATTTCATTATGTAGCAAGTGGCAGAACAGAACTGAGTTTTCCTGGCTGGTCACCATATAAATGTGTTTGAGTAAGAATAAACAGAACAGTAGTGTTTTGAGCTAGACAAGCCCCAATGTGAAGGAAAAACATTGCGAGATTGGCAAATGTTACCTTTCTGGTTATGATCATCATAATGATAATGATATCGGTGGTATATTTTTGTTTTCTCCGTCAGAGGGCCGAGTTCCACTGGACACCGGAAGCCATCGGCATCATCCACGGCTCCTTCTTCTGGGGATACATCGTCACTCAGATTCCGGGCGGTTACCTAGCAACTAGATTTCCCGCCAACAGGTAGGACCCGTTGCCTAGCAACGCCGCCATGCTTGAGTGAATGTGTCAAATCTTGTGTTTTTAATTGGGGTATAACAAAATAAAAAAAGGAGGAAAACTAGACAGAAGAGACAAGAGATTTCTTAATCATTTTCTTTTTTTTTTAACTTTTCGACGTGAAAGAGGACAGAAAAAGGATGTCAAGACACAGGTTACTGTCCAAGTGCTCCCACCAAGCCACAACTTGACACATCAAAATAAAATAGATACATAATACGGCAGACATCTCACAACGAAATACTGATACGACGAGAGGGGGACAGGGGGTTAAAACCGCAAGTGCAGCCCCCCCCCCC
>NW_017804220.1:1621992-1650020 GCF_001625305.1 Branchiostoma belcheri
CCGACGACATGTACTAAGGTACAGCATTATCATTTAGATAGGAAAGCTACCTAACCAAGGTGTCCCTTCTTTGCGATTCGAAGTATCGTCATTAGTCAGAAGATATTTATGACACACCGCAAGGCTTGAAAGCAGACCGGTCTAATGATTGCGTTCGTAGAAGTAACCATGCCTTCCAGGAACCGTCCGTCCTTGCCGAATTACGGCTCGCATCACTCTGGAGACAGAGTGACCTAAAACTGTCAGTGGAAGCCTCGAAGTTACGGAAGAGTTGCAGGGGTCACGTGATGAATTGCATGTTGCTTCTCCACGTTAGCAGAACGTACTGCACCTGCGCGAAACCCGTAATGTATTGTACATAGCACTTTGGCAGAACATCTCATATAAGGTTGTATTCGCTCATATAAGGTTAGCATTTCGACAGTAGTATCCAAATGTTATGTCGGAAAGAATATCCTATGCAACTGGCAGGCAAAATTCTGATGCAACGTTGACCAAAAACCCAACGAAAAACGAAAATAGGGGTTCTGCGCAGGCCCAGTACGTTCTGCCGACGTGCTCTTCTCCACGGAAGACAGCACGTCAGCAAGCACGTTGGCAGAACGTACTGCGCCTGCGCAAAACCCCCATTTGTTCACGATTTTCGTTGGATTTTTGGTCAACGTTGCATCAGAATTTTGCCTGTTGCAAACGATATTTTTCCGACATAACATTTCAAAGCTTCAAGGTGGTAACCTTATATACGTGAAAAAGACCTTATCTGAGACGTTCTGTCGCAGTAATATGCACAACACATTACGGGTTTCGCGCAGGTGCAGTGCGTTTTGCCGACATGCAAAGTCAGCAGAATGTACTGCTCCTGCCTGAAATCAAGACTTTATACGGTTTTTGGCGATCGGTTGTTAGGTCAACATTGCATCGGAATTTTATTATTTTTCGAAAGATTTGTTAGGCCGTAAGAAGGTTGGCCTAGATGTAGATTTGGAAGGGCCATAGTAATCTACCAACTATTTTGACGATCTAGCAATTAGTACTCGAAATACCACCTGTATATGCAGGTTAGTGCAGGTAAGATTGGAGCTGTGCAGGTATTTCTGATGTCTACCTGCACCTAACCTGCACTGGTCCATGTACTGGGTATATGCAGGTTAGTGCAGGTAAAATTGGAGCTGCACAAGTATTTCTGATGTCTAACTTTACCTAACCTGCACTGATCCATTAAAAAAAAACTAGCCCCAGACACTAGTGGCATATGACCAGCGGTGGTCAAAAACTGCCTTTCATTTTTATCATAGCATCATTGAATACAGCATAGACCTGAGTGAGGTTAAAGATTAATGATGATACTAAGAACATTCTTTAATGTCAAACATTTTAAGTTTGCTATGAGCAGGAAGGCACACTGTAGTGCAGGTAAAAATTGTCTGATGCAAGTAATTTATCGAGGTGCAGTGGGCTGGAATAAACTCCCACCCGGTGTTAGAACTGCACCGTCGATACAGACATTCAGAACACTGTATGCTCAAAGTGACCTCTGACTTCCCTCCCTTATTACGACCTGGCATGACCCCGATTACGAGTAATGGATCACGATTATGATTTGTTTTTGGTGTAAATATTGTTGGATTTCCGTGTATATATGTGTCGTACCCAGGGCCACTCTGAAAAGCAGTGCTATGACACTGAGTAGTGCCACCCTGGTAAAAGAATACAGAAATGAAATAAAATAAATAAAATTTCGAGCGTGACCTGCAGGTAGGTATGCGGAAAAGTTTTTCGGGACCACATTTTTATTTACACATTAATTTTTTTGCACCATTGTTTCCTACAATAAGCTAAAGTTTCCTTTCCAAACCGGTTCTATACATGATAAATGTTAATAAAAATTTTACGTAAACAATAAAATAATGATTAAATATTAAAAGGATATAATGACGATTGCGCTCACCTGATTACAGCGAATTTGAGTTAAAAGATAACTGAAATGAGAAAGGAAACTAATGATCAAACAATTAAACTCAGAACATATAAATTCAAATAGCAATAACTGATCAATGATATGAATCTTTATTGCATGTTCTTGCCCAGATGGGCTAAATGCACAAGAGGATAATCCAGTATGTAAAACATGAGTATTTCATACTGGTACGCTATATTCTAATGCAAAGTGCTAGGAATCTATACATTACAATAATACTATAAACTACCTATCAATTACTGTTAGTTGCCCTTTCTTCTCTCTTTTTGAAACATTTGGAAACATAAGAAATATGTATGTTTAATGAAAAAATCACTTGTAAAAAGACACAGACATCGCACTCCAGTAATGCAGTCTCCAGGACTCCAGTATATAATTTTCCACTAAATAACATGGCTAATATGCACGTGGGCGTGCAGGCTTATTAGACCCTAGGGGCTCTACGCTAGGATGTTTGGACAGCTCCAGATATGGACTCAATTAGTATTTCGGCAGCCGCTGTTTTGTGTTCAGTGATAGAGAGACGAGACTTCCCCTTCGGGAATTGGACGGCAGATTATGCCGCAGCGCATTAATTTTCACCTGATTTGAAGAAAAAAAAACAAAAAAATTTGCCCTCTGACATTGGTCAATATGTCTTTACGGATCATCATTTTGCGGTTTTGAGACTAATTGTAAAATTATGAGCTTTACTTTGTTTCAATTCTGTATATTTATCTATTTGTCCATGCAATCATCATAGCTTTGTTTAATCATTTCGCCGTTAATATATGTTCCATGGAACTTGAGTTCGACGCCATCTTGTATTGCATTTAAGTTTTTGCTGTTTTAATTTAAAAAAAAAACATGTCGAAAATGGGCAAAGGTGTGTTTTGTCATGCGGGAACGTGGATGGTAGAAAATATGAATAGAGGAGACAAGGCAACTCTCTGATTCATTGTTTTGTGTTTTACTTCTATGCAGTGATGTATTTCATTCCTGTTATATGTGATGCTCCTACTGAATCAAAACCATTTGTACAATGATATTCTTTTCAGTGACAAATGGATGTTGTAATCGTTGCCCGCAACGTCGTTGGCAAAAAAAACTTAGCACAACATACGTATACGTAGGTACCGTTTTTAAACAAGGTTTATGATGTCCAAATTTAAAAATGTAGGAATCCTTTTTTTCGGCCTATCGCATTATATTTGGAGTCTGCAGAGGATGTCAGCCATGAAATTTACTTTCTGTGGCCTTAGACTAGTAACAAATAATCGATATCGCTAACTGTTCAAATATTCAAACAAAATATTCAACGAACGGAGAGTCTAGACCACTATAACCTCTTTAGTCAGACGAAGGGCGAAAGCAAAAATTCAACGGCGAGAGAGAAAGGCACGTGGAATACATATATGTATATAAATTTAGATTATACTTTTGCTGGAGTTTTTATTAATGTTAATACCAAGTTCATCGCGGTGAGAACTCCTGCGGCAGTTATGATGAATGATTCAAGGCCGCGCTAATATTCGTTCTTCCGGAGAAGCCGGCCTGTCGGCAATATTACAACCGGACGGATTCAGCGAATTTGACGCCTCAATCTATCATCGTGGGGCCGCCGTGCGCTGAGTTTGCACCGGCGGTCTGTCAGAAAAAACTCCCGCCGGATCAAAATTGCCTAGCCTTCTGTGCAGGCTTTGGGGCGGGCGAAAATTTTGATACAGCGTTTTGAAGAGTTTTTAACGCGCTATTTTAATAGCCTGCCATCCTACAACCAGCCGCCGAGAGAAGGCGGAATGGAACTTTCTCTCGGCGGCTGATATCAAAGTTTCCGCCCGCCCCGGAGCCTGCACAGGAGGTTAGAAATTGCCTTGCCTGGGTTCCAGACCCTTAGTACCGCGAATGAGTGATAATTCTTTCGGCCAGAGAAGCCATACGCCCCGCTAACCCCGAGTTGGCACCCTGGCTCTAATTGTCAGCAGTGAAGCTACTCAAAACCATGTTGAAACCAGACCATCCCCTCCATTACTTGGTGGAGTGGCTGATGAGCACGGGGACGTCTGCGGGAGGACTCAGGGTTCCCATGGCAAGAACAGAGTTTATTTCTGCACCACACAATCAGACTCTACGACAGTCAAATGCAGACTTAGTTTTACGTGTTGTACATATTGTAATTGTCGTGAATCTGTATATTCTGTTCGTTCCTACGTTGTGTTTTTTATGTGCGTGTAAGGGCAGCACAATTCAGCGCAATTTTATGTACTGCTGACCACTGTTTGAATTTAGGAGAATAAAGAATTATTTCCTCGCTACCGGCGTGGAAGATGAAGGGTTTGGGCGGATATTCTTGGTACCGGACATTACAGTCCCCCCCCCCCAAAAAAAATAGAAAATAGAAAATTAAGAAAAAAAATAAAAATTAAAAAATTAAAAATAAAAATTAAGAATTGAAAAAAATAAAAAAAATAAAAAAAAATAAAGAAAATAAAATTAAAAATTAAAGAAAAATTAAAAATTAAAAAATTAAAAAAATTAAAAAAATTAGAAAAAATAGAAAATAGAAAATAGAAAATAAAAAATTTAAAGATACCAACGCCAGTGTCTGGCACCCAGGCTAGAAATTGTCGGGCGTTTTTTGATGCGGGAGATACAGCGAGAGTTATAGTACTAGTACTCGCCTCCGTCAGGGATATTCTGTTCAATCCCAGATAAATTTGTCTCCGGCAATATTGCCGTGATCTGGAGATTTCGTCTGTCGTCATGTGAGTCGTCAATCTTTCACGTGACTTCTGAAGAAACTACTGCGGAACTGAGGAATAAATCTTGCAAACTTTCATGACCGATAAATTGGTGGCGAGTGGGGTCGTTTAGGGTAGCGGTAGCGTGTTCGGCTCGGAACTAAGAGGTCCCGGGTTCGAACCCTAGCCTACCTTGTCACCGGTCTTGTACCGGAAAGGCAAGACTTTCCTCACTTAACTCAGGTAAAAATGAGGATGCCAGAATGATTATTATCATGATCGTGGGCATTTATTAAAAAAAGAAAACCAATACATCGGTGCTGTTGCTTGATGGGCTGTGTGGCGTAGTGTTCCGTTGCGTTTTTTTTTAAATTTTAATTTTTAACATAAATACATTATAAAACCAATAGAAAGAAAATACGTAAGAAGGTTGTTCTTGGTGAAGGCACAGACCGATTTTGTCTATTTGAGGCCTTCCCCACAACTAAACATAGATCAAGAATCTGTAATTCGCAGTTTCAACGTGTTGTTTAGTGTTTTGTTTTAAAAAAAAGCACTCATAGCCAAATATGGCCTCCTGAACACTGCCGAACTCCTCCTAATTGACCATGCTTAGGAGTAGGTCGGGAGAAAGTCGGATGGCATCTGGTAACTGTTTTGCTATTATTCGGCTGCGCCAGCCGAATATTTTTAAAATGTTAAAAACATTCGTGTGTGGACAGTAGGTTCGGCCATGGTTGTCTTGTGGTTGGGAGAAAGTCGGCAGTGGTTGGGACGTGGTTGGCAGTAAAGTTGTAACTCAAATTTAACTCAAATTCGATCCATGTAGAAATCTGGGCGTGACCTTTAAAATCTTGGCAGACTGCTCCAGAACTTCAGCCTGTTTTGTTGCGGGGGGGGGGGTAGTTCTGAATTTGTAGCAGGGGTTTTAGAAGACGTGACTTATGCTGAGGTCACATTTCCGAACCGGGGCCCGGCCGGGCAGTCAGCGGGAACGAAAAGTATGGAACAAAAGACAATTAAAAACATAAAAAAGTTTTAAAATTTATCATGAGCACTATCTGTGTAATAATATACTTCTTATGAATTGTACATTTTTCGGTCACATTTTCGGTCACATTTCCAAGCCGGGGGACGGCCGGGTTGTTGGCGTGAACGAAAAAGAAACAATTTGTATTAAGAGTATACTCAAATAGTGTTCATGGATAATTTTCTAAAACTTTTTTTTGTGATTTGCTGTCTTAAATCATAATTTTCGTTCCATACGACTGCCCGGCCGGGCCCCGGGTTGAGAAATGTGACCGCGCCTTTTGGAAAAGTAAAATCGCCATAACATGAAAAGCAATATACACAGAAAGAATATTCAAGGCGTCTACACTTGACCTGACTAACAACAGAGACTAACTCTGGGTGTACAGTAAGCACGAGCCGAATTTCCCCCAAGTCCGGCTAACCCCGTGATATTTCACCCGCTCCAAACTACCCAACATCGCGCCAATAATCAGTACCATCACCTTTTGATCCCCGCCGTCCAACAAAAGCCCCATAAATCGAGTTAATGGATCCTGGGCAGCCATGCGGCATCGGAGCGCGCCCTGCTCCAACCGTCTTCCGGCTGACCGGAGACCCAGGCCCGCCCACGCACAGACCAGCCCACGGTTATATCACCAATCGAATTAGCCTCTACCAGACTTCGGTAGGAGGCTGGAAATTGGGTAGAAATTGGCCAAATAGAGAGATAACATGCCAGGGGAGTAGTGTCTACCAGACTCCTTTGCAGGATGAATAAATAGTAGAAGTGCAGGCAAGCTGGACCCTCTATGGCCGGCCAACTCCTCTGGTCAATGATTTCCCCCTTTGCCGATTTCTACTATGTATTCAGCCTGCAAAGGAGTCTGGTAGAGACAACCAGGGGAGGTGGTCCGCTAGCAAGAGAATACAGTTCGCCGCAGTGGTAGAGGGTAAAATCGAATCAGGAAGACATAACCGCACTCCTCTAGAGCAAAAAATCTGCCAATTTGTAGTTTAGATAAAGTAGAAAACGAAGTTTATTCTACCATAGATTGACCTTTTTTGATAGCGTTAGGGTCATTCTTTTGAGTTAGGAAATTCCCCCACGTCAAATATTTGAACAGTACAGACAAATCTAAATTCCTTATAGCCTTCTACAAACCAACTCTAACTAATAATACAGCCTCCTGGATTTCCACTAATACTAATAAGCGAGAGGAAGTCAAAATGTACTTGAGCATACTAGAAGTTCATATATACACGTTTATGTATTAGGTTAACATATGACCTGTGGGGCAAAATGTACAACAAATCTTCATCCACTTATTCGTTCATCAAAACAGTAAAGTAAGTTTAATGCAGAGCCAATGCCCGAAGGCTACTACAAACAAAAAGCACGTTGCAAAATTCTTCAAGCCCCTATCAAATCAATCAACTCATGTTGATTATGCCATATGCATAAAAACTAGTAATAAAACGACGTGACATGTGCTGTTCATGTCATTGTATTATCTTGTAATTTTTCTTCTTGGTGAAGGCAAGAGAGTCTAGACAGGGCACAGAATCAAGCTGCAAGATTCTGTATGAACAACTATGAAAGAGGTGCTAGTGTCACGGAAATGAAACGTAACCTACAGTGGGCCTCACTGGAAGACAGAAGAAAAATGTCCAGACTATGCATGATGTACAAAATGACTAATAAACTACTAAGTACCTCGTACCAGCCCAGAAGAGAACTAGAAATAGCCATCCCTTCAAGTACCAGAGGTATCAGCCAAGGATTGAGGTGTTCAGGAATTCATTCTTTCCTAGAATAATCGCAGAATGGAACTCGCTGCCACCAAGTACAGTAGGGGCATTATCATTAGATAGCTTTTTTTAACAATGTCTAGAGTTAGATGTTAAAGGTTTATAAGGTGTAACATGTCCATCGGTGTAATGTAGCCAGCTGCTGCCGCACCGCGTGCCTGCGAAGCTGGTGTGTTACGCCGAAAGGCGGTTATACCGGCTATACAGATACTGATACAGACAGTATACTAGTAGATACATGAATATCCTCCCCTGTAAGTGTGAATCAGACGTTCAAAGTCACACCAAAATATCAGCCTCAGCGATCGAAGCGCTCTCATCAAACCTCCTGACGCCCTGTGTGATCGCTGGTACTGACGTCGACTCGAGAACAGCCCTAAGCCGGTAATCTCACGATTTGTTGCACGGATGTCTGACAAGAAAAAAAAAAACCTCATTCCAGACGTACCCCATTTCTGTTATCACTTCCGGTGATAAAGATTCAGTTGTAAGGCCACTGTTAATTTGATTATATGGATGACATCCGCGATGACATGAATTTGCGACCGTTTCTAAAGAAAAGTTTTCAACTATACTGTAAATCGTACAGAACCATTGCAAATTAAATAATAAAATATATACCGTAAGTTGCAAAAAAAATATGAGAAACGATACCTATGTCGTAGAATGCCAAAATCAAACAAAAATGTAGAGAAATGAATTTGAAGAGTAGATTATTCGCCATACCATACTCTGTGCCATTTGTTCAACCTTCAAGACCACGTAGATTTCATAATGAAAACAACATTTTTTTTTTGCAAAACTTTTTTTTTATTTGCACGCCCGCATCAGTTTTGGGGTTCCCAGAGGATGTCATCCATATAATCAAATCAACATGGCCCGAGAAGAAAGAAGAAAAACTCATTCCAGACCTATCTCACTTCAGTTACCACTTCCGGCGATAAAGATTCAGTTGCAAAGGAAAAAAAAAGTTGATAACTATCTCTTTAAAAACACGGAGTTTACGTCACAAGGTTGAAGTCAATACTGATGTCCGGCAGCTAAATGTACTTTACGACTTTTATTTCGGCCGATGTCCAGCGGTAGTCTAATAGCCATCAAGAACTGACCGTCAGAAGGAAAGAAACAATGCCATTAACAGAATAACCGGTGCTGTAGAACAGAAATAGAACTATGATTATTTCATGAAGGTCAAAGAGGTCAGTAATGAGATGCGGATGACGTCATGTTGCCCCTGGAACCCAATCATCGTATCAGCCAATCAGCGGCGTCGATTGTGGTAGGTTCGGCGTTTCACAGTCTGAAGAGTTATTGAAGGGGGGCCTTGAACGGGAATTCTCAACTACGAAGTTCTAACTTCTTTACATGTAATAATATGATATTATGTTAGATGTTTCTTGTCATGTAGGTACAATTAGCGTCTTTGTAGGGCTACTGTATTTAAATACTCTATATTTTGTAGCCTAGCCCTACAAATTGTAGGGCTAGTGCTGTATTTAAACACTGTACTTTTTGCTGCATAAAAAGACTTCTTATTTTGAATTCGTTCTATTTTTAATACATCTATCGATATCTATATGAATGATTTAGTTGTAGCTCCCAAAGTTATACAATAAATTATGTTTGTCTTATTTTTGGTAGTAATAGGAAACTCTCATTCTAGTATTATTTGTAAGAGAAATTCGAAACTCTCATTCTAGTACTTTTCGGTCTTAATGCTAAGGTCACATTTCCAAACCGGGGCCCGACCGGGCTGTTGCCATTAACGAAAAAGCAACAACTTATATCAATATCAATAATATCCGTAAATAGTTCCCTTTATTATCTTAGCTATTTTTTTGGTTTGTTGTCTTTGTATTATCTTTTTCGTTCCATAAGTCAACCAGGCCGGGCCCCGGTTTGGAAATGTGACCTCAGCCAAGGACGTCTTTGCTTGCCTCAGCATAATCACTTTAAAATATTCCTTCCCTACAATATATTGCTTGAGTAACTTGTTGTTTTATTTTCGGATATTCTGCTGTATGGTGGAACGTTAGCCTCCCTTTTCTAATGCTGAGGTCACATTTCTAAACTGCGGCCCGGCCGGGCAGTCTTATGGAACGAAAAATATGGTATGAAAGACAAGCAAACACAACAACAAAAATTGAAAAAAAATTAATAATGGATCTATTTGCATATATTCTTGATATAAATCATTGATTTTTCGTTAAACGAAACAGCCCGGCCGGGCCCCGGGTTGGGAAATGTGACCTCAGCATAACTCTCACATTCCCGACGCCGCCTCCGGCCCGTTCGATTTTTCCTGCTCTCTCATCTCGCCCTGATCTCCGAGAGAAAAATCGAAGCGCCCGCTGACCCGGGTCGATGCGCATTTTAAGAGCTCATCACGGGAAATCCGGGAAGACATTGCGGGCAAATCGAGCTCCGGAGAGACGAGCCGATAAGTTGAAGTTGAAGGCGAAAATGAGAGCGCCGCACGGGGGAAGTCAGAACTTCGATATGTCTGTGGAAGGACGGTGCAGGTGTAGGTTTCCCCTTTCAAGCCCCTGTTATGCTTAGGTCACATTTCCAATCCGGGGCCCGGCCGGGCTGTTTGTACGAACGAAAAATTAACTATTCTTATCAAGAATATAGAGAAATAGAGCCCGTGATTGTTATTAAGAACTTTTCGATGTTTTGTTGTCTTCTGTATCATAGTTTTCGTTCCCAAAAGCTGCCCGGCCAGGCCCCGTAAGGGAATTGTGACCCCAGCATAACACATTCATGACCTTCCCCCGATCTGTTCCCGAACGCCAGCCGACCAGCTGCAGGTTCGGCTGACGTTCGTGACCAGATTGAGGCCACTCGTTCCATTGTATAAGAATCAAAACGAATTTGAGTTAAATTGGAGTCATTTTTGATCCTAAACTCGACCTTAACACTGCTGACTTTCTCCCGGATAGCTGGCAGGTGTTTTACTGACATAAGATCGAAAACCAGCCAACTATGAATGAACCTCTCGAACGCCCCACGAATGTTTTAAACACTTTGAAACATTTGGCTGGCGCAGCCAAACTGTAGACGAATTCGCCAAACGCCAGCCGACCCAGCCGACTTTACGCCGACCTAGTCCAACATGCAATCATGGTCGGCGTTGTATTTTCTAATATATATATATATATATATATAATTAGTTTATTTCAACTGAACAACTGGCAGCCCACAGGGCTGAATTGTGTGTTCGTACATATACATAGAAAAATAAAAAAACACTTGCTCAGTATTATTGTCTAAAACCATTATCATCATATACAATTAGTTAAAATCTATGATAATAAAACGTAAGGGCAGTAAAATCAGTAACGGTATTCTGGTCACAGTCACACACTACTACACTGTATATTGGACTAGCATATTTTGATACGTTGTACTTAGTCTATCATATTTTGATACGTTTGATAAAACAAAGCGGCGGTTTCATGTCTACGGATAGTGGAGGCAACGTGGTCTTGTAGTTGGGGTTGTTGACTCAGAATCCGTAGGTTATGGGTTCGAATCCCTGGCACGCCCCACAGTTGTGTCCTTGGAAAATGCACTTAATCTCTATTTCCTCACTTGACTCGGGTGTAATTAGGTACCTAGCTTCCGTAATAAAGACACCCCCTTTGGATAGTATGTAAAGCCGAAGGTCCCGTATTTGAGGAGAGCCACACCTTGAGCACGTTAAAGATCCCACCACACTTATCGAAAAGAGCTGTGTGAGTGATTAAAAACCTTACAGTCTGGTCTAAGGTTTGACATCTGGAAGAAGTGATAGTCACCTATTATGTCAATCCTTTACAAATGTGGTAACTCTTTATGAATTTCTACCGATTTTTCACGTACAAAATGAAGTCATGTTTGCTGATCCCTTGGGACACGGAATAAGACACATCATACTCAATGTATAAAAAACAAAACAACAAAAGAATATTTATCAGTCTGTCGGCAAAAGTAAAAAGGTCATCACTTTGTTTACGTTTTGGAGTCTTAATCATCATGGTTACTATTTCTGTTTTCGTTATTTCGATTGGTTTCTTTGTATCATTTTGCACCGCAGCAGATCATTTCAGGGGCATACAATGCTTCTGTAGTGAATTTTGGTATGTAGAGAAATTGTATTTATCATCATAGCTTATCGCTATGTCTAATATCTGTACATGCATTGCCAAACAAGCAGAGGAACAAGCAAAAGCTACAAGATAAACAACAAAATTGTTCCTATTCCTACAACACGATCACAACATATGCATTTATTCTGGCTTGTGAATTGAGATTTTGCTCTTGGCACTGGTCCTGTTTCTGTTTTATATTTTAAAATACAAAAAACAACAAAACGTAACTGCTACTTCGGCAATGCATACACGATGAAAATCCTAGCTAGCTTGACGTAGTGAGTAAATGGGTGTTTGACATGAAATGTTGATGTATTTTTGTTTTGTCTTGTTTTGTTTTCTTCAGGATATTCTGTCTTTTCATTGTGTACACTGCCTTGCTCAAAGCTTAACTGCTAGCACCGTAACTGGTACATGGCTTAGAAAAATTCTGAAGGATCCCAGCAAGTTAGCTAGAGTTTTTGACATGAAGCGTTGATGTATTTTTGTTTCCTGTAGGATATTCGGTCTCGCCATTCTGTCCACTGACTTGCTCAAACATTAACTGCTAGCACGGCAACTGGTACATGAATTAAAAAATTCTGAAGAATCCCAGCTAGCTTGACGTAGTGATTTTTGAACATAAAGTGTTGATGTATTTTTGTTATGTTTGTTTCCTTCAGGATATTCGGCCTCGCCATTCTGTCCAGTGTCTTCCTCAAAGCTTAACTGCTAGAACGGCATCTAGTACAGGGCTTATAAAAATTCTGAAGGATTCCAGCTAGCTAGCTAGAGTTTATGACATGAAGTCTTGATGTATTTTTGTTTCCTGTATGATATTCGGTATCGCCATCCTGTCCAGTGTCTCGCTCAAGGCTTAACTGCTAACTTGGCACATGGATTAAAAATTTCTGAAGGATTCAAGCTAGCTTGACGTGGTGAGATTTTGACATGAAGTGTTCATGTGTGTATTTTTGTTTCCTGTAGGATATTCGGTCCACCGCCTCGCTCAAAGCTTAATTGCTATCACGGCAACTGGTTCATGGATTCAAAAATTCTGAAGGATCCTAGCTAGCTAGATGAGTTTATGACATGAATTGTTGATGTATTTTTTGTTGTGTATTTTTTCCTGCAGGATATTCGGTCTCGCCATCCTGTCCACCGCCTCGCTCAACATGCTGATCCCCGCCGCCGCCAAGGTGCACTACGGCTGCGTCATCGCTGTCAGGATACTACAGGGACTGGTGGAGGTACGTAAACAAACAAACAAACAAACAAACAAACAAACAAACAAACAACAGAGCTTAATGTAAAATGTTCAGCTGAAAATCGTTATACAAGAAACAAACAAACAACAGAGCTTGATGCAAAATGTTTAGCTGAAAATCGTCATACAACAAACAAACAACAGAGCTTGATGCAAAATGTTCGGCTGAAAATCGCCATACAACAGACATCATATAAAGATCTTACAACAAACAACCAAATAAACAACTAAAAAACAAAGCTTGGTGTAAAATGTTCAGTTTATTCAGATCCACAAATGTTCAGCCGAATATTATGATACAACAAACATCATATCGTACAACAAACAAACAAACAAAACAAAACAAAACAAAACAAAACAAACAAACAAACAAACAAACAAACAAACAAACAAACAAACAAACAAACAAACAAACAAACAAACAAACAAACATGCAAAGATTGATGCCAAATGTTCAGCTGAATATCGTCATACCACAAACATCATAAAATAAAAAAAAAAACTAAACAAAAAAGGAAGCAAAGAATGATCCATTAGATATAGCTGAACATCCTTTTGGATTAAAACCGTAATGATTGTGAAGTATATACTAGTATAATACATCGTATGCATGCGCTTTTTTTGGTAAGTGGTAATACGCCAAACAACAAACAAACAAACAAATAAACAAGCAATGATGCTTGATGCAAAATATTCAATTGGGATGAAACTTTTGGATGAAGATAATTTTGAAGCATAATGCGTTTTTATATGCACTTATTTTTTTACATTTGAAATGCTAATTTTTCTGTATTATTTACAGCTGTATAAATCGTGGAAAATTTATGTTAGTAGCCAGTCTTTAAAGTTCAACTCTCTCGTTGTTGTTTAGACTACATTCTACTCCAAAATTAGGTTTATCTATTGTTCTATTGGAATTACATTTTGATGAATATTGAATGAAGACCTTTATTGTACATTTGTGTTCTACAGAACTAAGTACAGGTCGCATGAGTACAGAACATGAACATAAACATATACATTACAAACATATGAACATATAAGAGTGTAAATAAATGCCTAATTTCTATTCTTAATAATACTAAGCTAGTCAGCTTCGTTTTTTACCGGGCACAGCTGCCTCCTCACCAAAATGTTGACTGTTAGCGATGCCTACGTCCTGTCAGTTCTGCCCGATGGCCTTTTCCTACCTTCACTGGTGACAAATGAGTTTAGAGATGATAAGGTACAACAGAGAGCTGAGAAACAAATAGCTCGGATAGAGCGTAGGCGGAGGATGTATGGGCTCCACGGTAATAACCCGTTATGGTTGCAGAAGAGGACTTGGGCAAATTGAAGCTCGTCATCCCCGCGCCTAATGCCTGATGTTGCTCGAGGGCTCGGAAGCTGCCCCGTGTTAATAACCGGTGGAGAGAAATTTGTGGGGAGCGTAAACGTACGTGGGCGCGGCCATCTGTTGGAAGAATAGCGCGTTTGTATGTATGAGGATGGGGAAAGGGTTACCTGCGGTGGCACAATTTATATTTTTCAGCAGAATTACTATACAACATCGTCTTGGATGCCTAAATCTAATTTGCATACTTGGGACAAGCAAAACGGTCCACCTGTCCCAAATATGCAAATAAAATTTGTGATGCCCTTGGTGCTGAAATGCAATGTAGACAAAACTATAGACTGGTATTTACCTCCTTGAAAAATGGAGGTATTGTTTTTGGCGTGTCTGTCTGTCTGTGTGTGTGTGTGTGTGTGTGTGTGTGTGTGTGTGTGTGTGTGTGTGTGTGTTTGTGTTTCCGCACAATTGTAGATAGAAATTAGTGGGGAGGGTACGTGGGCGCGGCCATCTGTTGGAAGACTACTGAGCGCGTTTGTAGGTATGTATGAGGATGGGGAAAAGGTTACCTGCGGTGGCACAATATTTATATCCGTCAGCAGAGTTACTATATACAACATCGTCTTGGATGCATAAATCTCATTTGCATACTTAGGACAATCAAAATGTTCTCTTTGTCCCAAATATGCAAATGAGGTTTGTGATGTCCTTGGTGCTGAAATGTAATGTTGACAAAACTATAGACGGGTATTTGTTAAAATTAGCTAAAGATCGTCTAAATTGACCCAAATTCGATGTTTAAGTTGATTGTAACACGAAGCATTATACGAATATTGCGTTCAGTTAACTTCATTAACCCTTCCCCTATTGTGTTCATTTTAAACGTATTTCATTTTAATGCTACTTTTCTCCTGAAAAGCTACCCTCTAATTCGTACCTCTTACTGAAAAATGCGGCGGTGTTAAAATATAGATATAAGAACAGAAGCTCTTTGTCCGTCCTGACAAGTCAGAAAATGAGATATTCGTCGGATATTTCATCAATTTAGCTGCCAGTATACCAGGAAGTATATGAAGCTCTTTATGAAAACTTGCTAGCGTTTTTGACAGTCTGTTCCCCCTGCTATTATTAAGACATACGCGTGCCCTGCAGCTAGGGACCTTTATGTAACAAGGATATTGAGATATTCATGAACAACGGGGAAGCCATTCGTCAATGTCAGATCGCGTACACTTAGGCACTACCTCAGCACCATATGTCTGTCACTTTGTATCAATACGCGCCTCTGACGCACGCTTATTATCTCCACAAGGAGTGTATTCCTCCGCGCCACGCAGAAAATAATTCGATCTATTTGTTTTCCATGGACTTCAAACGTTGACAGACGTCCCGGGGAAGACGAATTCTTTAGTAATGCTTATGAAGGGCAATTTTGTAGTCGTTGTCGGGAACTAATGTGCCAATTTTATGCCGCTGAAACTCGGAAGTCTAGCAATCATGTCACTGCAAGCTGCTCACTACAGATTCGTCATTGAATAATTGTCGATGTCAGCGTGAAATAACAGGGACAATACAGACATAGCGTCATTATCGAATCCTCTGATATGGATCTGAAGTGTAGACTTTTCGATTTTGAAGTGTAGACTTTTCGATTTTGAAGTGTAGACTTTCGATTTTGAAGTGTAGATGTGTAGACTTGTCAATTTTAAAGTGTAGACTTTCCATCTGAAGTGTAGATGTGTAAACATGTCCATTTTGAAGTGTAGACTTTCCATCTGAAGTGTACATGTGTAGACCTTTTTATTTTGAAGTGTAGACTTTCCATCTGAAGTGTGGATGTGTAGTCTTTTCCATTTCCAGGAAAATGGAAAAAAAAATGTTACATTCCTTGGAACAGAAACCAGTTTTCTACAATCTTAAAATGTATTGAGTCGTATTAAAGTGACAATAAACCTACACATTTAACTAGTAAATGTCTCTTACTAGTAAGTTGCCTTATGGTCACAACTAAGTTCTTTTTTTAGTGGGGGCTCAAATCACAATTGATATTGTAGGAAAACTTTTAAAATGTTTTTCCTACGTGATCAGTATTGAATACATCACATTCTGTCTGCATTCACAAAAATTACTTTCTTGAACCATCTATCAGAAATATGGATATGAAATATCATCCTTTAGCTTACAAGCAGGCTGAAGAACTAGAAACCATCTATCACTCAACTAAATGTGTGCGCGGTGTGCTTCGTCATCATTATTGAGATAGAAGTTTAGATTTCAGGATTACTAATTGTGTACATTAAGTACAGTGATTTCAGGCATCCAATACAATTTCAGGGCGACAAACAAATGAAATATTCCGGATGTGTATATCCGTCTAATATGTACATCTACTTTGAATTCTTTAGGCCAAAAGCAAGCTAAAATTGTTTTTGCAAGGAGGTTTAATTTCAAATCGGCACCACCAATAAGAGGATAGAACCAGCATAATATACGAAACAACCAACCGTTTATATAGTACATCGCATTTTTACCTCACAGATATCAGTATGCTATGGGATAAGGTTGATTCAAATTACTACATTTAGATGAAATGGCCAGAAAATTTACCTTGAAATTCAGCTTTACTTTCCTGAGAGGCACAAAGCAGAAACTACTAATCTCTAAGCAGATCTTTTGGTGGGGGTACGGTAAGACAGTAACAAATTGGCCAGTCTTGAATGCATTTCCTTCCCGAATAAAGACTGGCCAATTTGATACTGTCTTCCCCCCACCGAAAGATCTGCTTGGAGATTAAGAAACTACTTCAATCCAGGTCTTTTCCGCGGCGATCTTTTTGACATCTTAGAATTCTTAAAAGAAAGTTGAACGTCTTCAGAGACATTCATGCAGGAGAGTAATGGAGAGGCTATCGATTTTTGTCGTTTCCACTCATCAGACGAGACTTTTCGCCTTAACCTTGAAATGCCCTTCACCCGCCCACCGCCATCTTGATCTGACAGGCCGACATTGCTCAGGGCGGGCAGAGGCGGAGAGATACATGGAGTGATTAGGCTGGCGTGACGTCAGTAGCGAAATTAGTCCCATCGATCACTCGCTGCTGATCCATCACGGCGTGAAAGGCCGTCACATTGGATACCTCTTGTTCATAACGGTCTTACCTTTAGGCTATATACATATGCTATTGTATGTGGATATCAGCCCAAACTAGAAATCTTCCAAGTGAAGGGTATGTTTTAGGCATTATCGTAGCAGCCAAGAGTTTATTTCATGAAAGATTAGAGAATATTTTAGATGTTAAAGATGTTATTGAAGGCAAAGAACAAAGCTGTAGTTAAGACCAACATTAAACTTAAACTTACTTCTTTTTTATCATATTTTACCGTATCTGACAATTACATTAAAAAATACTCGCTGTATTTCTATTCGGAAGAGTTTGATCAATTCTGTTGATGACATATAGTAAGTTGAGGAGCTACGACTCTTTCAAACTGATTTTAAAAGTGTCAGAAATTCCTCCAAAGGCTGCACAGATTATACATTTCGCCTTTGTACAGTAAGGTAGATGTAAAGGTACAATGGGAAGCAGGAGATTCCCTTAAAAAATAAAATTGTACATTTGTACAAATTGAAGTAACACGAGCGAAGAAACATAACAATGAACAAGACTTAGTAAAGTCCATGAAATAAATTACATGAATTAAACAAGAACGGCGGTAAATAATAAACCATTACTAACAATAACAATGATAATTACTACATAGTGTCATTTAATACGACAAAGTCACAAATTTATATTTTTTTTGTTTTTAGTGACTGTCATTTACAAGTTGCCATGCTTATAGCATCTTATGCGATCGTTGTATAATTAAATTTATTATTGTGGTATTTTACAGGGAGTGACCTACCCTGCCCAGCACGGTATCTGGAGCAAGTGGGCCCCTCCACTGGAGAGGAGTAGACTGGTCACCATGTCCTTCTGCGGTGAGGAACATTTTTTTAATGTTTAAACAATCTTTAATATTTGATGAATATAAAAATTTATCAAATATTTAAAAAAATACTATCATGATATGAAAGTTAATCTGAGTGTGTAACTTGGCACGTACATGTAAAGGTAAAACTTTAGTTTCAACTGAAGAAGGTAAATGTTCTCACCTAGAGTTTTCGACCAGTCACTCTGGTCTTTCTTATGCAGTCTACTGAGAACATGTGCCTTTTTGTGTTGGAACTTAAGTTTTACCTTTACACGTCACTTCCACTACAGATGACCTTTCATGACGGTATTTTTTTAAATATTTGATGATTGAACCAAATGAATGAATGAATGACCTTCATTGCACGTTCATGCTTTCACAAGCTGCAATGTAAGGGCAAGTCATGTTTAAAAAGGGCACAGTCACGGTAAAAGTTTGGTATATTGATACATCATTCTATGGATACTAAATGTAATGGCTAATGTATACTCATCTAACCTATGCAGATATACATATGCTATCAGCAATTTTAGGTGTTCTCTGTCTATGTCACACAGATATAATATTACTGACTAGTAATCTTACAGATGACTCACAAAGACAACCATTGACATATTGATTTATTGCAAATATCATCAGGCATGGTTCAGACAGAAATTAATGTTTGACATCACGGGTTGTGCACGTGTGATCGATAAGCTTAAAGACTGGCGATAGCTCATGTTTTTATGCCTGCTGGTTTTCAGCAAATTTATTTACTTTTTTCAGACCTCTACGTTTTGCAATGTCCTATTTTAGGTTTCTTGTTCAGGGTGATATTTTCATCTCAATCGAAGCAAACAAATTTGCTGACAAATGTCACTTTTCTACCAAGCTAATGCTAGGTATTCATCAAGCACGTCTATGGTTGCCGATTAATGATGATTTAATAAGGAATATGCAGCATTAATTGTTACCAGTTTGTTGCTTGGAAAGCTGTTAATCCCTTGAGTTTTAATGGCTTTTAATACCTACATAAAATATTCTTTGTTCTTTATGTCTGTCTATCTGTGTCTTTGTATGTTTCCGCATTTTTTGTGGCCAGCATAACTTAACCTAAGAAGGCCTGTTATGAATTGCGATAATATTTGGTGTGTAGTTAGGTCTTAGAAAGGCAACGGACAATTCAATTTTGGCCTCCCGGTGGCTGACCTTGGTACTGCAGCAGCACTTCGGGCCATGTTGGTGGATTTGAACCCAAGACCTTTGTACAATGGCCCTAACACCTAACCATTACGCCACACAACCCCATAGGACGCCTACGAAACTCCTTCCTGCCTAGTACGATCTCTAAATCAGAGTTTGTGATAGCTCAAGACACACTGGAGATGTGAAGTGCACGACCCTCTCCATGTACACTTATCCATCACTCTGTCTAGAGAGCACTCCTTTTTTTCCTTAACACCACGACGCTTTCAAAGGGTCATGAATAATAGCCGAGGGGTAAGAGAAATTATGACCCCTGCGTGATCTTTGTCTGGTGTGTTAAATTTGACAACTATTGAGGGGGAACTGGAATGGCAGACTACTAATGGCGTGTGACCTCACTCGACTCGAGGCCGCACAACACAGTATTTATGGGCCAACCCCGTAGTCAAAAGTACTCCGCGGGCACAAAGTAGTGCTGCACAATACTAGAGAAAGGTACAAAGATTGTTCTTTGCATTACATCGAGATGGAACCTGTGGTGAATGTTAGAGGAATACGTCAGTTTTGAGACTGTAAAAGTTGAACTATGGTGCGTGTTCAGTCGGCGTAGATTTGCGCTTGGATACTTGTACCGCCTTGTACTGTGCGTCGGCTGCAGTTCCATGACCTCCGCAGTGGCGCTAATAAAAGAGGGCGTGAGAAGAGAACGACCCGGCAAACTTAAGCCCATTTTCACATATTTTGTACACTATACCCTGAAATTAAACATATAAAAATTCTGAACCTTGCTTGTGCACCCTACTATGATTACCTTCGCCAAGAAGGTTATGTTTTCCTGGCCGTGTGTCTGTGTGTGTGTGTGTGTGTCTGTGTGTGTCTGTCAACAGCAGAACTCGAGAAAGCTTAAATGGATTATCTTGATATTTGGTAGGTGGGTAGGTCTAGATGAGACCTGGAAATGATTAGATTTTGGACCCCCTAGCGGTTTGTTATGGTACTGCAGCTAAACTTCCGGTTCTGATGTCTCATGATCTAGACATGCTGGGGTGACGAAATTTGGATGGTAGGTAGCTCTCATGCTGGGGAAGAAGTGACATGGGCCCCCTAGCGGCTTGCTCAGGAACTGCAGGGCTATCTGTTTGAAAATATTCAAAAGAGGATAACTCAATAACTGGTGGACAAATCGTCGTGATGTTTGGTATGTATGTAGCTCAAGTGACGCTTGACATAATTATGCGACAATTATGCAAATCTGGATCTAATTTGCATAATTAATGAGGAAATTCTATAAATCAGGTGCATTACATTATAGGACTATTCAAGCTTGTGACATATGTAATTGAGAACGAGAGAAACGCAGGCAGATATTGATTATGTAAATTAACACCTAATTTGCATAATTAATGAGAAAATGTTATAATTCCATAATGATGACTGCCTGGAATTTCATACTTGGGATATTTGAAAGTTAAGTGAAGGTGAACATCATTAAACATAACTTATTCAAATAAGAACCTCATTTGCATAATTTATGAGGAAATGATAGAATGGCTTTCTTTGCTAAGATAAGGCTGTCTTTTGATGGAGAATATGATCAACTATATAATACAATATTATAATACAATACTATAATATAAATATAATACAAATGAGGATTTTATTTGCATAATCAGAAGGAATTATCTTTGTCAGTCATAAAGATTAACATCATTTGGCGAAGGTATGAGATCGTGGGACTCTAGTTTTTAGTGAGTCACTTTGGGGTCCTTACCTATAGAAATCCCCATAGGGCAAAAACTGTGTTGTGCCGCAATGAATTTCAGCCGCAATGTATGTCGGGAAGGCGGCGCCATTTTGTCCATTATGTTACCTCTGCCCTTAGGCGACCATTTCTTTTATTATATTTTCATTCTTGGATTATGACGAATAATAAGTCTGCACCGAATATTCTTCCTGTTCTGTATGCATTGGATATCGACCAGTTTTGCTAAAAAGTTCTCCCGGGCCCCAGGCTTCCGGAATAATTTGCCCGCCCATGAAAAATAACAGACCGAATATTAATGGATATACGTGTGTACCATATTTTTTTTTCCAAACATGCATGAAACATGGGTCATGCGTTTTGATACTCAAGATTTCTCATTGGTCCACTTGCGTCATCCAGCATCTGTGTAAGAAAGAGGTGGATAATAATTTACATCTTATGATACAGTCGTTGAAGATTGAATGATGCATTTTACTCCTTACCGGTAGCCCCTTCCTTCCATACTCTAGCGATTGCTGTACTTTAGATACTGTTTTCAAATTCCTCTCTCAGTTTGGAAGATTAAATTTATTGATTAATGCCATTCATTTTATGCTTATTAGTGCGACAGTCACTTTTATTTTATGTTCGTTATACATTTTCTATTGTTATTTCAATGTGTATTTTTTATATTTTATGTTTTTGAGCAGAGGATCATATAAACACATTTGTGCCAGCTATCTAATGCTCATAAATCCATGTGGATAATATGAAATGAAAAAGATAATAAATAAATGAAGACATGGTTATGACACCGATGGCAGATACAACTTGGGACGCATTCCTTTTAGATTGTCTGTTGCATCCACAGTTGTTTTTAGACAAATAGCAGATTCGCAACATGCGAAGTGCCAACTAGAATATTTTTGATCACCTGTTGTTTATTTGCACATGAAAAGAACTACCACTGAAACGACTTATATAAACATGCCGATGATATAAAACTCCAAAGATTCCTTAATTGGAATCCTTTGGTAGTTGCATGTATGGGGGTATCTAATTGAATTTTCTTACTTCGGTAGACCACCAAGTTGTAATTACTATGGTTATGGCGATAATTTCAAAATACAGTAACACTAATACACGTCTAATACATGACATTGTATAGTAAACTACTACCTATGTATAGGTTCAACTTCTCGCTTCTTATAAGACAGTTGAAAGTACAAGAGAAAATTTTAATTCTCCTTTGATATCTAAAAAATAGGAAACTAAATATGACTAGTATGAAATTAAAGAAAATATCTCGTTGTTAAGGTACAGTCAATGATAAAATGACACCCGTCTTGTATCTTATTTACTATAATAGGTTAGTACAAGATTGACAAATTCTTCATTACTGTTTCTGATATTTTCTCAGTCTACAATAAAATGACACCTGTCTTCTTTCTTATCTAGGTTACAATATTGAAAAATTCTTCATTACTGATATTTTTGTTGTTGTTTTTCTAGGCTCTTACGCAGGAGCGGTGGTGAGCATGCCCCTGTCGGGGCTCCTGACTGACTACGCCGGCTGGCCATGTCCGTTCTACGTTTATGGTTGGTCCTCAGTTTTTTACATACATCCACGTTGTACACAGTACTTAATTGTAGGGAATTTTGATAACAAACATTTTGAAAAAAATTGACGTATTCTAATTGAAAAAAACTCTTCATGTGATTGTAATTTACTTGGGCTTTTCATCAATATTTGTGCAATTATGACGTAACATTTCTGAATTTTATGGTTAGTGGTAAAACAGTCCACACGACGCACACTTGAATTTGGGGTGCAACCACAAACTAAAAACTATCAGAATGACCACAAACTACCAGAATGCAAAGAAACGTGGCTAACAGCTGTGTTTCCATCTTTCACACACCCTACTAAGGCGTCGTATTTTTCACCCTCACAACTTCCTAAATAGTGAGTAATGTTGATTCAACTTACTTTGTAAATAATTGACCAGAAAATCGGCTTGTTGAATCGACCTAATGTTACATAATGTAGCCATTTAAGGATGCTGCCAACGAGTATACAGTCATGCAGATAGTAAATTAGACAAAAATCATATGTCATATTCCAAAATCTAAGTATTCAGCTCCCGCAAGGTCCAAAGATGATTATTGATATTATTCTAAAGATCCTAATCATCTTATCAAAGTAGGAGTAACTTGAGCCATGTTGAAATGACTTTACAAAGCGTCAGCCCCGTGCCTGAATGAAGACATTATACGACTTGCCTCCCTCGGGTACCGACTGTCCTTGGACGGTTTCCCTTCATCCCTTCTCCATTTGACGTGGTGACATTTTAACGACGAGAGGGACCTTCCCGCACGCCGGAGAAAAATTACCGGCATAAAGAGGCTTCCAGGAGAGGTACCGAAGAAACCGCTGCGGTGTCATTCAGCGGTTTGGTCTGAAGACCTCTGGGTTTTTAGATGCGATGATTGCTTTTCTTCCTGCAGGTTTTAACGACAAACGGTTCTCATGGCGCACTGGTTGGTTTAGCAGTTAAATGGTCTTTAGCGCTGAGATACTTCTTTTCTTAGACTGATATAAAAGATAAATATTGGGGGATTTCTTTTTCATTGTTTGATCAAGGCCAGTTCCAACTGGTTTCGGGAGCGGCAAACTCTACTTCTTCAGTGATTGAGCCATCTCCCCTGGAATGTTTTCTGTCTATTTGGCCGATTTATAATCTTCCCAGTCCCTTTCGAAGCCTTGTACAGGCTACAAACATATTTTCCATCCAACCTATCTATACTTTATCTAGAGCGATGACTGAGTGGGTTAGGGTTAGGATCAGGGCACGTTTTTTGATAATGTCAGCGTATTCCAATCACGGTTTTGGACTAGACTATCCAGAACCCTGCTTGAACATGGCTCTGGATGAATCACGTTTCTGGCTACAACAGGGCCCATATTTATATACAACTCATGATAGTTGATGAACGCATTATGATTCTATTAATACATCTTTGGAGCATATACCAGCTCATTAAGAAATTCGCCTTACCAGAACTGAATTTTTGTAATTTAGAATTCTACGAACCATTGCCTCGAACGTAACCATCACTGATTGACTGTGGTCTTAGTATAGTGGTGAGGTCAACATTTGCGACAGAATCTCCACATCCGATCGCTTTCTATCTGTTCCTGTCAAGCAATGCCAAGCGATCTTAGCCAATCGTTTGTACCCCCTACAGGCATACCATTTCATGTAGACCTGCAAACATATCTCCCAATTCCTCATCACTGTTGACAACTGATCAACTAAACTGGCAGGAACGATGTTCTTGTTTTAAATTTCCCTGACCCAGGAGTTTGTTATGGGATAAATGAAACCAAAAACTTTCTATTTCTTTCCATACGAGACGGCGGACTAGTTTGATTGCCTTTGGTTTCTCCAGCTGCCTGGGAAGTTCAACCTTGGCTTCCTCGTGACTCAGCCGTGGGCGGTAACGAGCGGAGATGGCAGGATGATGGGGCGGTCCGCCCGGGCACGTGTAAGGGCCGCATCGATCCGACTACGGGTCAATTGGGAAGGCGTAGGCGTCCTGATTTCCGGCTCCCTAATCGACCAAAAATGACAATTAGGCGTAAATTTGGCATTTAAGACCGGGAGGAACCCCACGGTGGCCGATTTCTATCCGTCATTTTGGGACGAGGGGAACTCTAAAGGTTCCGAGATGACGTCTCCGTTGTGGTTTGAGAAGTGCTTTATGTGCTGTGAATATTTACGACTAGAACGCCCATTCATGGCTCTGTCTGTACGTATTGCACACCTGAGCCTAATAGACTTGAGAATCTTAAAGACTGAAGGTACCCTCGGTGCAAGAAATGTTTTTCCTTCTCACGAAAGTCAAGGTACAAAATGATGGAAAATTGACCTTTTGTGAGAAGTTTAATTTTGATATCAAGGGATTATCATTCTGATATCTGGAGAGTTTAAGGTCGTTGACATTATTCCATTAGATATGTTATATATCATAGCTGTATTCAACAATTTATCGATCGTAGGTACCTTTGATATTCTTACGTTTAACATTACTGAAACATGAAAGGGCATTTCAAAGACTTTTTGGCCTCGCCAAAAATCCAATAAATCATACAGGAATCAACTTTTCCTTTCAAATGACCGCGTGGCTTTGAAGAGTTCCTTTCTGTTGAATTAAAGAATAAAATAAGTGGACTCTTTTTAAAGACGACTCGACCCCAGTCATTCCCAGTTTTTTTTTTTACATTTCTGACTCTAGCAGGGGCACCTGACTTTAGCTTGGGGGGGGGGGTGATGGAATGAAAGGGATGGGCTCCATCTTATAAGATGTAAGCTTACAATGCCAAACCCTAGACACAATGAATTAACAATGCTTCAACTGCATCAAAAGGGCTATTGGACCCTTAACTCTTTTTGAAATTTAAAATTGGTGTTGACAGTTACTTAGCACAATATAGATATCATTTTTTTGTTTACCAAGGTTTGTGAAGTCAAAATCTGACCATGTAGGAGTCTTCTTTTTTTGCAATGGGCATCACCTTGTCCTTGTTTCGCCCTATCGCATTAGACTTGGAGTCTTCGGAGGATGTCGTCTATAAAATTTACTTGCTGTGGCCTTATGTTATGGTCAAGAAAACCTCTTAGTAACAACTTTCCACAGGAAGGTGGCAATCAGTCGGCCATCGTGATCTCCTGAAAAATGACACGTTACAGCCCTAGTCTCGCGTGGACCAACGTGGCTCTATTTGATCATTTATGTAATTTGCGTAAATCTTTTTTTTTTATAATTTTTTTGAAAATCTTTATTCAAGAGAACAAAAGAGCGTACAAAAAGGCAAACGATATAGCATAAGAGTACACACACACACTAAAATAACATAAAAATATTCTACCCAGTCGATATATTTGCTAAATCCCCCCATTTTTTGTTATGACTGATCATATTGTTTTGTTTTCGTGCGATGCTTTCTTCTGTGGCTTTAAAATTATTTACAATGGATTCAAAACTATACAATGAAATAGTTACGGAATGACAATTCTTGAAAATGCGTAAATCTTAGCTGTGGCCATCTGGTCTTCTTGAACTGTTGCGTCATTCACAATGCCTTCAGAAGGACCAGTCAGACACCGCTGTCATCATAGAGTCTCAATCCTTGATCCTTGGTGGGGTCGTGTGGCGTAGTGGCAGAGTGCTCGACTCGGAACTAAGAGTCCCGGGTTCGAGTCCTGACATGCCACCGATCTTGTGCCCTTGGGAAAGGCACTTTACACGGCTTTCCTCACTTAGCTCAGGTGTAAATGAGCATTGTCCTGTCATGTATTTGTCCCCTGTGTTGGTGGCGGCATTAATATAAGTTGAAAAAACTTGAGTGTGTCGTCACCACGTCTAGTGATTACATGTTGGAACTAGAAAGGCCAACATTTGCTTCGGAGCAAATGTAGGAATTTCACTCCATACCCTTCCCCAAACAAAAATGAGAGATTCTAAATAAATCATACTGCAATTATACAAGGACAAGCTGTTTGAATCTCGACAGGTATTTACAAAACTGGCACTTGGCAATTATCTCCCTTTTTTTTACAAAGATACAACGACACGCACTTTAAATCTCGACAGCTTTACTTTACACTTTTGACGAGATTGTAACTACTACTAACGGAAGCAAAATTTTCACGGCCTGAGAAAAATGGACATGTTCACGGAAGTATATATTCACGGTGGTGACAGTTGCAGGAAAAAGAAAGTCCGGGAATTATTTCCTAACTGTAATGATAAGTTCACAATACAGAGGTGACAGTGAAAACCGTGAACATTGACCCCCCGCTTGCGTTGCGGTACAGTGAAAAAAAATCGGGAATTACAGCAATCAATTGACTGAGTATGTTTGCTTAGTTTCCAGATGTTTTGTACTTGTAGTTTTTAAATGAACGAAAACCGATGCGCGCACAGATGTTACTTTTGTGACAACATCAAAGTGATTTTGGTTTGTATGTTGAAAAAATACAAAAGACTAACATTCGAAGTTATTGAAATTCTTGAGTAAGAACAATCAGTTTTGGAATGTTAAAAGCAAAGCAATGGATATTAAAACGAAAATGTTAAAATTAAATGTTGAAATTGTTAAAATGTAAAATGGTTAAAATGGTTAAAATTGTTGAAATTGTTAAAAATGTTAAAATTGTTAAAAATTGTAAAAAGGATAATTAAAAATATCCAGTGTACCGGGGTTCGAACTCGTAATGTCTGGACTTGCAGCCCTGCGCGTTACCAACCGAGCTATCTGGACACGTTTCCATTACTCTCTGCATTGTATGTCATATAAAGTGGACAACATGGCGGTAACGATCGCTTCAAGTACTAGTAAGGGACTTTCTAGGAGATACACTCTACAATTTTGGTGATTCTTCAGAAATCGATAACAGAATATATAATACTAGTCGGTGAAGATTGTGGAAAATTGTTGATACCGTGGCGCGCGCGTGACGATACACATTACGTACCGTTGTTTACAGTACTCGCGGGGCGCAGGTCATTGACCTCCCGCTTGCGTTGTTCCAACAGAGAAGAGCAAAATATCTGCCAGTTTTTGCGTCAGATTTTCAGTGTTTGTTAAAATCATATACAGGCATCCATGCAGCTATAATTCTTCCAACTAGTTCGTAGTTAGGTGAAATGTTTATAGGAATCACACGAATCGGTATCCAATATCAGAGTATCATGGCCCACGGCCGAGACCGCGTGGACCAGCTGCGCTGGTACGTGAAAATGGTAGTAAATAAATTAATTAGCCAACAGCCAATCAACAGCCACATCTGCAAACATGACCACACCTGCTTGTATGCCCATATTTGGG